>NC_056726.1:816654600-816808941 GCF_019279795.1 Protopterus annectens | reverse complement strand
AAAGAGTACTGCCATCCAGTAACCCACCCATATCATAGTGAGTCCAAATGTCAGGGCTCAAAAATTACAATGACTGGCTTCCACCTAAAAGTGAAAGAAGCTCCTTGACGGCTTTGAGGTGTAGGTATGCATCCTAGAGATCCAAACAGCATATCCAGTCTCTTATCTGCAGACACAACAAGGAGGACTGCACCATAACCATACAGGAAGACTCCTTCACAAATTGGTTCAAATGCGTTAGGTCAAGAATTGGTCTATGGCCTATGACTTTCTGGGCACCAAGAAGAACTGGGAGTAGAATCCAGAGCCTTTCTGGTCTGGTCTGATGGGACCCACTTGGATGAGTCTTTTGTAAAGTGTTTCCTTCCTGCTGAGCCACCTTCCTCTGCTGATGTGGAACTGCTGGAGGGAAGTAAGGGACCATTTTTGGGCATTTTCAAAAGGGGAACTGATTAGCCTTTGGATATCATTTTCCTTATCCACTTGCCCTGCATGATGGGCCACCTGTGCAGGAAGATAAAGAGAAACTCCTCCCCTGATGGTCTCCAGAGACACAACCCTTCAGTACTCAATGACAGAAATCTCAAAAAAATCCCCAAAAGCCCGGTACGACAGTCCATCTTTACATCTAGCGAAGTGATCTGCCTAGAAATCCCCTCCTATCATGGAAACCTGTGTCATTCTGCAGTCTGTTATGAGGTTGTGGGGTCGTAAGAAATGCAAGATTTTGCTTCCTTTTTGATTTCTTTAAAAGACATGTTGGAAGTGCTGAAAATGTCAACCCAACAGTGGGGAGTGTTTTGACATCCTGCTTAGAGTGCAGTTTCTCTTTCACTTTTTGCCCAAACAAGGAGGTTCTGTCAAAAGATGGATCGCAAACTGGCTCTCAGACAGATCCCATAAAGTAAGAGTAGTGGGATCTATGTCCGAATCCAGACCAGTAACGAGTGGTGTGCCTCAGGGCCCTGTTCTGGGGCCCCTCCTGTTTGGCATATACTTCTCAGAAGTACAGGCAAGCACGGAAGGGCTGTGGCTGACTAAGTTTGCAGATGACTGCAAACTGGGTGCTATAATACAGTCTCCGGCCGACATGGAGATCCTCCAGAAGGGTCTACATGAGACTGATGCATGGTGTCAAAGCCATGGTCTCAAGCTAAATGCAAAAAAATGCGTAGTAATCCCCTTTGGAAAAAACAGAGTACCCGCAAACTACAACATAGGAGGTAATCCCCTGAAATCTGAAGAAGAAATAAGGGATCTAGGGACCCAAGTAGATAGTCAGCTTTCCTTTGTTAACCATGTTGCCAAAGTGGTCAGAAAATCCTTCTATGTGACCCATCTGATCACGAAAGGGTTCGCATCAAGATCTAAGGATGTAATGGTGCCCCTCTACTCCTCCCTCATCAGACCCATTATTGAGTACAATGCATCAACTGGAATGTACCTGGCTAGACATCTCCAGCAGCTGGAGAGACCACAAAGGTACCTAACCAAGAGGATTACTGAAATCGAACAGCTGCCCTATGCAGCACGATTGAAAAAGCTAAGACTGTTCTCTGTTGCATACCGCTTTCTCAGAGGCGATCTCTGTCTAACATACAGAGCCATGTCCAACCCAGAATTGTTGAACATGCTCCATCTTAGCAAAACCAAATCTACTCGAGCTACAAGCTCTAGGGATATAAAGCTAAACACAACAATGAATAGAACATGCTGGAGGGATAGATTCCCTTCGCAGAGACTTCCCTTACTATGGAACAGGGTCCCAATCTACATAAGACAGAGCCCCTCACTATCACTCTTCAAGAGGAACCTTGATAAGTGGATGGGTAAAAAAGTTCACACCGGGGATCACACCAACAGCACTACTAGATAGGGGCCAAGGGTACTAGCTGCTAGTACAAGGGTCTAGGGGACTACTAAAGGGGCGGTGAATACCGCACAATGTGGCTGGGCTAATATATGCCTTCGGGCAGATAGCCCAGTACCACCCTATGAACCTATAAAAGGAGTATTGATGAATAGGCATTTAAGTGGTCCAAAAAATCAGTGAAGTGCAGCCAAGCCCGTCTCTTCATTGCAGTGTCTATACCCACTACTCTAGCTACACCATCAGTTTTGTTACGGATTAAGCTCATGGCCAATGAAATGAAAGACATTACCTACTGCTGTCTGGATCTCCTACTGTGACCTCAGAAAACCTGCAGGCAACTGTTTCAGAATGTCAGATGTTCTCTCAGCCATATCCACATGAAACTTGATCATATGTCTCAGATAATCCAAGGCTCTGACCAAGAAGGTACTTAAAGCATAAGCAAGCATTCAGAGTCTCTGTCATAGATTCCCAGTTAGGAGGATGGATAGCCTGTGCCCCCTCTGAACTATCAAGTCTGGTGGCAGTAAACACCACTATAGAATCAATTTCTCAAGTGCTATCTTTGGAGGTTGGCAGCACTTTATTAGTCACCGAAAGGTATAGGCTCAGCCATATCTAGCTTTTTCTACATTCTGGATCACACCATATCGACAAGCTTATCCTAGGATGGCATTCTGCTGGCCACTGGATAACAAAACTTAAAGGACTGCAAAATCTCTTCCTCCGTTGAGGTGGTGTCTAAGGGCCAAGATCCCCTTTGCCTCAAATTCAAGATCTCATCAAAGGTGGTATCTTTAGGTGTAGGTTTTAGGGGAATCTCCCCTTCATCAAGGATCTGTGTCTGAAGAGGGAGATTTAGAAGGGGAGGTCTAAGTGTTTCCTCAGGGGACAGGCATTTGAACTCTCCTGGGAAGAAGGTGGCCCAGACATCAGCAATATCCACCCACAAGATCTTCTGTTCTGCAGGAACAGCAAAGATGTGTGGTTGAAGGCTTTATTATCAAAGGTGTCTTGGTGAAGAATTGGTTAAACCTGTACCTGGCTTAGGCACAAATCTTGGCTCTGACCGCCCCTTTGTTGATAAACCAGATGAAGTACCTGGGAATAAGGTCCATGGCAATGACAACACTGTTGCTAGAATCACCAGTTGGACATGGACACATACGGTTAGCAATGAAGACACCAGAACTAAAGTCATCTCAAAAGATTTTGGTGTCAAAGAGTTGAATATTGAGTGCATCTATGCCACTAGACTCACTAACATCAAGGCCCGTCAGTTCTGGGAGCTTTTCTGATCCCAGATGCCAACAAAGTTGGCATCAAATAATCCAGTAATGCTGACGGCATCAATGTCAAAGAAAAGGTATCTGCCAACATGGATGAGACTGGTGTAGACTCTGCTGTTAATTCTAACACTAACAGTGGTGAAACAGGGACCAGAGGTGAAACAGAAGAAAATGAATGTCAGGGTCTATTCCCTAGCTGCCGTAGAAATAAAAGGGGTTGAGATTACACTGTACTGAGGTTGGACCTTCATAAAGGGTGACACCACATGTTCCCAAATCCAAGGATGTTCTGCTCCAAAGAGACCTGTAGGAATGCAAGGAAAGAAGCAGATGATGGTCTAGAGATCAGAAATCTGGACAGCTCATGCTCTGCAGAGAAAAGTACAGTTTTGTACCTACCATAAATGTAGATGTTCGAGGATTCCATTGCTGCAGTCCTAACAATTGGGTATAGTCCGCATCCAGTCGGCCCGAATACCAGAGTATAAGGCTGGCTGCCTGTCGGTCATAGCGCATTAGGACAGACTGACGTCAATGCGTCAGGGTACTAATGCGCATGACCGCGTCCAGTCTTTTCTTGCCCCAGATGTCAGAAGACCCTAAAAGGACAAGGCCCAAAAGCCTGCACCAAAACATGAACAATATATACAAAAATATAAGCAGGTAAGCTCACCTACACTACCACCCTAAACACAGAGGGAAGGAGGGAGGAAATTGGACTGCAACAATGGATCCTCGAACATCTACATTTATGGTAGGTACAAAACTGTACTATGTTCTTCTTCCATTGCTGCAGTCCTAACAATTGGGTAGAATCCCAAAGCAGAGGTAAGGGAGGCTGGCAAATCATAAAGAAGCAGGAGCTGACAACATGCCTTGCAAAACAGCTGTGGCAAAACCAGCCCTAGACTTAGAGTAGATAGGAAGGTGATAATGCTTAGAGAAAGTATGCACTGAACTCCAAGTAGCTGCTTCCAAAATATCCTTAGTTGCCACCCCGTAGAAATGCTGTTGAAGTGGCAGTAGCCCTAGTGGAATGAGGCCTAATCCCAGCTGGAACCTCCTTGCCATGATGGGAATAACAAAATGCAATGCAAAGCCAATCCACCTAGAAATAGTTTGTTTTGACACAGGCTTGCCCCTGCGAACTCAAAGCAAAAGAAACAAACAACTGCTGAGACTGTCTAAAATTCTTAGTCCTGCTTAAGTAATAACGCACTTGCCTGTGTACATCTAAAGTATGCAAAATCTTTTCCCTTTATTCTGGGGTCTGCATAAAAGTAGGCAAATGAATAGTCTGGTTTAAAGCCACACTAGAAACCACCTTAGGCATAAAGGAAGGATTAGTGCGTAATGATACCCTATCCTTATGGAAAATCAAAAGGGCTCGACTGCCATAAGGGCCTGCAACTCAGACACCCTTCTTGCAGAAGTAATAGCCAACAAAAAGCAGTCTTCCATGACAAATATTTCAATTCAGCAGTAGCCGCAGAGGCTCAAAGGTTGTAGAGTAAGTTTTCCAACACAAAATTCAGTTCCCTAGCAGGAGTAGGAGCTCCACGTGGGGTCTTATATTCTTTGCCCTCTAAGAAACTGCTTGAACAAAGGATGTGAAAATGAAGGTAGGTCACATTCGTAGTGAGCTGAAATTGCTGCAGCATGAATCTTAATAGAGAGAAGGACAACCCTTTGTCCAATAACTCGGTAAGATATTGAAGAGCCACACTCAAATTAGGCTCAGAAATCTCCAAATTCCTTGCACTCCAAAATAAAATCTCTTCCATTTTGCTGCGTACACTCTCCTTGTACTAGGTCGTCTGGCTTCCATAATCACATTTAAAACTTGTTGAGGAAGTTGAGACCTGCTGTGTTTCAACACAGAATATGCCAGGCTGTTAGATGAAGAGAGTGAAGCTTGACATTGAGCAGATGACCGTCCTCTTGAGATAACAGATGAGGAATCAGAGGTAAAGGCCATGGAGGCTTCTTTACCAGACTCCGTAGTAGTGGGTACCAGTGTTGCCGAGGCCAATCTGGAGCTATCAAAATCATCCTTGGCCTGTCTTGTCTGACCTTTAATAGCACCTTTGGAAGAAGAGGCAGAGGTGGAAAGGCATACACATGAAGATTTTCCCAACTGAAAGACAGAGCATCCACTTTCCAAGCTGTGTGATGAAACCCTTGTGCAATACTTTGGCAGCTGGTGGTTTAGTGGAGAAGCGAAACAGATCTATGTCTGGAGTTCCCCATGACACTGTCAATGTCTGAAATACATGAAGATCCAGTTTCCACTCGTGGGGATCCATGATCATGATTCGTCTGCTTAACACATCTGCTAAGGAGTTCTGTGCTCCTGGCAGAAACCTTGCCTGAAGAGTTAGTTGCAAGCTTAGCGCAATCTCCCATAAAATCATTGCTTGCCTGCAGAGGATAAGAATGTGTTCCCCTTGCTTGTTGATGTACCACATGACAGTTGTGTTGTCTGTTAGAATCAACACCTGTCCTGGAAGAAGTAACTCCTTGAAAGCCAGCAAAGCGAACTGGACTGCTAACATCTCCTTCATGTTGATATGTAGATGCTGTAGTCTGGCAGGCCACTTGTCTTGTATCCACTTTCCAAGTAGATGAGCTCCCAAGCAATGTCCGAGGCATCTGTCGTTAAAATCTGACTCGCCTCTGGCCGGTCACAGAGAGTCCCTTGTTTAGGTGACATTCCTGAGCCCACCACAAAATTCTCTTTGAAGGCAAGGTATTATGGGAATGACAGTGTCTAAATCCTGGCAGTGCTGTGTCCATACATTTTTGAGATACCATTGTAACTTCCTCATATGCAGTTTATTGGGAAGCACCAGAATACAAGATGCCATGAACCCTAATGCTTGAAGGACTGTCCTGCAGTCAGCACGGACTGATGAGATAGATGATGGAAGTAAAGTGATAGACTCATTTGTTTGTCCGGGGTTAAAAAGGCCATCTGGGCTGCTGTATTCAGTCTCACACCCAGAAAGCACATGTCTTGAGAGGGTACTAGACTGGACTTTATTTCGTTCACAGAATACCCTAGGCATCTTAGCACTGCTATAACATATTCCAGATGCTGTAGAAGGTCTTCCTTTTCTTGAGCCGAATCAGGCAGGCGCCTAAGTAAGGATAGATTTGAATTCCTTGTAGCCTGAAGTAAGCTATCACTGGAGCCAGAACCTTGGTGAATACTCTGGGCGCAGTAGATAAGCCAAAGGGCAATGCAGAGAACTGATAATGAGAATCTCCAGCTCGAAACCGCAGATACTTCCTGCAACTTAGCCTGATAGGCACATGAAGGTAAGCTTCCTTGAGATCTAAAGTTACCATCCAGTGATCTTTGCCCAGCAGAGGTAAAAGCTGTTGTAACGCCAACATCTTGAACTTGGGAATGTCCAGATAAGTGTTGAGGAGATAAATCCAAATTGATCTCCACGTGTTCCCCTTCTTTGGTACTAGGAACATGCGGGAATAAAATCCTAGGCCCCTTTTGATACAGGGACTGGCTGAATGGCCCCATTTTGAGTAACTGAGAAACTTGCTTGTGAGCCTCTTTTCTTTGTGGAGGAGGAACGTCTGGCATGCCTTTGAAAGGGGCATTGTATGGAAATAAAACCTGTAACCGTGGTGAATAATGTCCAACACCCATCTGTCTTGAGTAATTAAATCCAATTTTCTTTGAAAAGAGACAGTCGTCCCTTCCCAAAGGAGCTGCCAGACGAGAATCTACTGGCAGCTGAAAAGGCAGGTCATTGGGTCTGCTTACGAAAGGACTGACCCCTGCCCTCACTAGAAGTCTGAGCAGGTGAACTCCTGTTCTAGACCTAAAAGAACCTTGAGCCCTGCCCCTACCGCCTAGACCTACCCCTAGACTGGGAGTCATAAGCAGGATAAGTCCACCCCTTAGCAGGCCAATTTCTACTAAACTCGTGGCTGTACCTGCAAAATTCTTAACAGTTTGCATAGATCTAGCTTTGTCCTCCATTTTCTTTAAAACTGCTTCCACAGGCGAACCAAACAAAACATCAGACTGTAAAGGTGCATCCAAAATCCTTGTCTTAACATGCTCAGCCAAATTCTGATCTCTTAACCAGGCATGCCTGCGAAGAACAGAACTAGTGGCAGCCACCCTCGAGGAGGCCTGCACAGCATCAAAGCCACATTGCAAAGAATGCTTGCCCACTTGTTCAGACACATAAACCAAATCCAGCAACTCTTTACACTCAATACCTTCCGCCAAAGCATCCACCTTAGACTTCAATTGAGAAAGGAGATAATTTTGATATTTCAGCATGTGGAACTGACAATTCAATGCTCTCATGGCTAGAGTGGAAGAAGTATACAGTTTCTTACCCCACCTATCCAAAGCCCTAGCCTCCTTGTCAGTGGGAACAGGATTTCTAACCACAGAGGCTTTAACACACCTTTAGGCCCCTGAGAAATAGTTTCTGGGTCGCCCTAGGACTCTTAAACAAATACTTATGAGCTTCAGGCACCCTATAGTACCTATCAGGTTTAACAGGAGCAGGAGGCAAAGAATCAGGGTTCAGGAAGCCTCTGCAAAACATCTTCCACCACAGTCAACACAGGAGGTATAGCTAAGGGCCTATGCTGGGTAAAACAAGAATTCCTACGCCTCTTCCTGGAATCAGAGTACTCCTGGCCTTCCCATTTAAAGTGCTCGCTCATGGAATGCAGCGTCTCTGGAAATGAAAAATCCTCAGGAGGAGAAGCCAAGGAGTGGCATCATCCATATCAGAATCAGAATAAGGAGGATACTCCTGTAAATCATCCGCAGAGGACTCAGAAGCCTCTGAACCGTGTTCAAAACTGGCAAACTCGCTCCACCCTAGGGCTCTTAGCAGGAGGGCCCATAGAACCTCTAATCATAGTAATCAAATCTTCTGCCATTTTAAGCATATGTTTCTAGGTACAGAACCGAAAAGCTAGGAGAAGCCCCACTGAAGCTGAAATTGGCCTACCTCTAAAAGAAGCTTTAGCAACAGAAGGAGAGGCTCCAATTACTGTGGGACAAGAGGGAAGAATAGGCCCTTGAGAAGCCCCTTCAGCCTGGCCTGCCTCCTGAGATGGGACATCCTGGAACAGTAAAGTTTCTGCCGAGACTCCATAGAAACTCCTGGCAAAACCTCTGGCTCCACTGAGTTTCCTAAAGAACCGAGGTACGCGACTGCCGGATCTACAACCCTAGGCTTCGCTGTCTTGCCCCTGCGCTTCCTCGACGAAGCGGGCGTCGGAGCAGCCGACGGCATTTTATAATTGCAACGCGTCCCAAACACGAACCTGGGACAGTCTAACCTCCTCTTAATAGTGCGTTTGTTAAACCTAGCACAAGAGCGGCAACCGTCGTGCTCAGGCCCTAAACAAGGTATACACAAAGTATGGAAATCTTATGCGGTATCTGTTTCCCACAAGAAATACAGTTATTCACTTTTTCTGACATCCGGTTAAATACTGAGGCAAGAAAAACCAAAATGTTCCCAACGGGTACTTAGCCAACTCTGATTCGGTCTGAAACTCCGGTTTCGGAAATATCTCAGAACGCCAACCTGCACTTGCAAAACTGCTTCTGCATCGGACCACGCGGCAAAAAAGACTGAGGATAGGACGCCGGTCATGCGCATTAGTACCCTGACGTACTGACGTCAGTCTAATGCGCCATGACCGACGTCAGCCTTATACTCTGGTATTCGGGCCGACTGGATGCGGACTATACCCAATTGTTAGGACTGCAGCAATGGAAGACGAAGAACATCTCCCATATCTTCTCCTCAGAGACAAGTTGGTAGTACTAGATGACTACTGCCAAGGAGGGGAAGAGGACATTGCAGGAGTAGTCACAGATGAAAGTCCTGTTCACCTTAGCCAGAGACATTTTCTCAAAAATCGAAACATCTAGGTCATCAAGCATTCTTTACTCTTTCCTGTTTTTATTACAGCAGTCTTGGAGAAAGATTTGTCTTTGTCTGAAGACCTCTCCTTCTCCTTTTCCACTGCTTCTGATTGATGGAGCCCTTTTAACACCAATATGTTTCCCATATCCAGCAACATTTAAGAACTAAAACATTTACGTATAATACAACTACTATCTTAAAGTTCCACCCTGACCCCTTGAGGAGGATTTTATGGCCACAGTCTACACTTCTTGAAGCCAGAGGCCTTTGCTTCTTTATCCTTGCCTATGGTATCCTGGGATCAGATTTCTTGCACCCACCTCATGAAAGAGTCAAAATCTCGACTGGATAGTCCAGGGATCTCAATTCTCCTCGTTACATTATCAATGTTTAACCATTCTATCTCTGTTTGCAACTCATCTGTAGAGTTCAAAATGTATTCACTGGACCTAAAACTTAGCATATCACAGTATGATCTACAGCACTATTTGATCTATGTTACAAGCAATGTTACAATGTTGTACATACTTGTTTGTAAAGTATTAATAACATATGTTAAATTATTAGCACTATTCAAGCAATTTGTTAAATTTATGTGTATACTCACATGATTGCATCTGGTCACAATTAAAGAGTGACAGGACCAGTTAATTTTTCTGACTAACAAACTGAAGGCAAACTACACACAAAGAAACGTTAACATCTTGGAGCAATATACAGGTCTCTCTCTAAATATTTGTCATTGTTATTAGTGTTCAGCATAGCAGCATGCAGTACCACACAGTCTAAAAGAAAAAAAAATGATGAAGGTAGCAGCGCAGTACAAGTAAACCCTTTACTGTGCACTTTTAAATGCCAAACATTACGTGGTGTCAGAAGTGAAGCAAGGCAACTCTCTTGCCTTCTGCTTGAAAATGGTGCGGCTAAGCTCCCAAAAATTCACCGGCTCTCTGCAGCACATTTTGCCCCAGAAATGGAGTGTTTCCAAAAATTCAACTTATCCTTGACTAAGAGAAAATACTTGAGAAACCCGAGAACACTTCTGCATGTCACTGAGGAAGGCACCTTTAAAGCTTATTTTAACTTGTGAGTTAAGGTGCTGCAGTGATTAAGACGTTTCACTGTTAATGTAAGCTAAGAAAAAAATCAGATACATAGACATTTTTCTTCATAATGGCAAAGGTTGGCATGCAAAAGTACTGATGTTTCTGTTACAGAATTAAAAAACAGACAAAGTGAGTTTGGCGAGTTACACAACTTGTCCCTCCAAGACTGAATCCGCTGTAGACTCAGAAACAAGCAAAAGTTGGAATACTGGATGCAAAAGATTAAATATTAAGTGAATAATGCCTTTAGAGGAAATAAGCAGAATTGTGGGTGTGCAAAGTGCATGTGAAAATGGAAACAAGAAATTGAGCTAAACCAACTATGTGGGATTTGTGGAAAAGAAAATTGTGGTGGTGAATATAAATGCAAGAAATGAATCTACAAATGAAAAACATACAGTTATGTAAGAACTTACTACAACAGTAGATGTCTTACTGAGCACTGTTGTATTCCAAGCAGATGGACTACTGTCACTGAAGTTTGGCCAGGGTACAAAAGCCTAAACCTTCCATGGGCCATATGTTCGATTTATGATTTCAGCCTGAGAGAGTACGGGTACATAAGTGGACATATGACAGTAAATCTTCAGACCATCTCCAAGCCAGGAGCCTAAAGACATATGGGAATATAGTCGTCAGCAAGAAGGGATAAGAAGGGTGTTAACGCCCTATAGTAGTAATACAAGGGAAATAATGTCAATTTTGAACAAAAATTGGGAAATAATTAGGAGAGATCCTCACCTTTCTTACAAGGTCAAAAGTAAACCTTGGATTATTTATAAGAGGGGGACTAATTTAAAGGAATTATTACAACATAAAAAAAACACCCCGCAGTGGAAGTGTGGCATGTATAAATGCCAAATGTGTAATTACTGTAAATACACGAGTACAGGACAAGACATTGAAGATAAAAATATTAGTTTCAAAATCAAATTGAAGTGTACTTGTCAGTCCAAGTTTGTGGTTTATTTAGCCCAGTGTCAATGCTGTGCAGCGTTTTACATAGGTAAAACGGATAGAAGGTTAAAAGAACGAGTATATGAACATCTATATAAAATAAAGACCCTCAACAGAGATAATGCACTGGCTAGACACAATTTCCTATCCACATTCATTTTTGTTCAAAGCAATTGATTCAGTTGTTGATGATAGCCGGGGGGGGCTTACACTATTACTCGAGCAACTTGAGTTAAATTGGCAAATACGCACTGGGGCAATGTTTTACCTAGGTTTGAATGAGACAATATCTTTAAACAGTATATTGAAGTTAAGAAATCTTAAAACGTTAACGTGTGTATGCATTTTTACAAAATGTGTTCATATTTGTGATATCTGACTTCATTTGACTCGGATATGTAAGTTTCTGACTTTTTAGTCAATTAAGTAATATATTTTGGGAGTCAACACAATAATTTGAGATATAGTATTATTAGTATATGTATGTTTGTATATATATTTTTACCATCATTATAGGTAAAAATTCTGAAGGAAGAGTAGAGTTGAGGTGTTCTAAAATATTGTCAGTTATTTGTTTTTTAAAAAATGTTTTAAGTAGTAATAATGTGGATGTGCCTTTAAGGCATAAGATTTTAATTAGAAGTGTCATGTGACAAAAAGGGTGTGTATATATTGCTTGTGTTGAAGTTTGTTCAGTTTCTGATGAAGTCTTGCCATATGTGCAAGACGAAAAGCGCTTCATTAAACTGAGAGAGAATTTGCTTTGGTGTTTCCAAGCTGTCTTTTTGTTTTTACCCTATGGAAAAGGTTGACAGACAGCAAAGTCAATTGTGGATTCACACCTTATACATTAGGCTTTCATTATTCAAATACAAAACAGTGCAGTGGAGTTCAAAATGCAGCATCACATTCAAAATAATAAGTATATGGTGTACAGATGCGATGTTTGCTTTGAGTGTGTTGATGGAGAAGTACAGAGAATGTCAGAAGAAGTTGCATTGTGTCTTTGTGGATTTAGAGAAAGCATATGACAGGGTGCCTAGAGAGGAGTTGTGGTATTGTATGAGTAAGTCGGGAGTGTCAGAGAAGTATGTAAGAGTGGTACAGGATATGTACAAGGGCAGTGTGACGGCGGTGACATCTGCGGTGGGAGTGACGGATGCGTTTAAGGTGGAGGTGGGGTTACATCAAGGATCAGCTCTGAGCCCTTTCTTATTTGTAATGGTGATGGACAGGTTGACAGACGAGATCAGACAGGAGCCCCGTGGACTATGATGTTTGCAGATGACATTGTGATCTGTAGTGAGAGTAGGGAACAGGTGGAGGAGACCCTGGAGAGGTGGAGATATGCTCTAGAGAGAAGAGGAATGAAGGTCAGCAGGACTAAGACAGAATATGTGTGTGTGAATGAGAGGGAGGATAGAGGAATGGTGAGGATGCACAGAGTAGAGGTGGCGACGGTGGATGAGTTTAAATACTTGGGATCAACAGTTCAGAGTAATGATGAGTGTGGAAGAGAGGTGAAGGAGAGAGTACAGGCAGGATGGAGTGGGTGGAGAAGAGTGTCAGGAGTGATTTGTGACAGACGAGTACCAGTAAGAGTGAAAGGGAAGGTCTACAAGAGGGTAGTGAGACCAGCTATGTTATATGGGTTGGAGACAGTGGCATTGACAAAAAGGCAGGAGTCAGAGCTGGATGTGGCAGAGTTGAAGATGTTAAGATTTGCACTGGGTGTGACGAGGATGGAAAGGATTAGGAATAAGTATATTAGAGGGTCAGCCTAGGTTGGAAGGTTTGGAGACAAAGCCAGAGAGGCAAGATTACGTTGGTTCGGACATGTGCTGAGGAGGGATGCAGAGTATATTGGGAAAAAGACGCTAAGGATGAAGCTGCCAGGTAACAGGAAAAGAGGAAGGCCTAAGATAAGGTTTATGGATGTGGTGAGAGAGGACATGCAGGTGGTTGGTGTGACAGAGGAAGATGCAGAGGACAGGAAGAAATGGAAACAGTTGATCTGCTGTGGCGACCCCTGACGGGAGCAGCCGAAAGAAGAAGAAGAAGAAGATTGGTTAACCATGCCTTTTAAAATTGGTTTTACTAAAGTGCATTGAGTAATGTGTACACATCTGATTACAATTTTTTTAACTGTATATACAAACTCAATTCAAAGTTAGTGATCTCAGTACATCACAGTAGGGTAATTATACACTGGAGACACTGGGCATGTCTTCACTTACCCTGCTGATTCAATGCCCAAAGTAAAGCAACTGGATGTTGCTTTCAAATGACAGACTGACCATCAATATCCTGTCGTACCTCTGGCCTGCTATAAATCCCTAAGCACTTTCTGACCATTACCCTAGTGTATGCTGACTGTCTGAAAGTGTTGGGTGTAGCAAGTTAGCAGAAGTATATTTTTAATATATATATATTAGCAGTCAAATTTAGTATGTAGCGACTGAGTCGAGTGATATCAGCAATTCTAAGCTCCTTTTTCAAGTAAATGCCTATCCCACAATACATACAAAATACATGTTACAGGAACATTTTAATTATATTAAGACAAAAGAGGTGGCAGTTTCGAAATGTGGAATGGAACATACAATCAACTGCAAGAACAATGCAAAAGTTTGGAATTTGTAAGTGTGACAGCTTGTGAACCTATTGTTATTTGTGACATCTAAAACTTTAACCACCCAGTCTAATTAATTACTGTTGATAAGTAACATCATGGATGCTGAATGGGCTTGTTAAATACACTGCAATGGTTTGCATAAAAAAAGTCCTTAATGTCAACAGCCCTTTTTTAAAGGCTGGGGACAAGTTTCAAGGTACACAACTGTTTACTGTTAATGGTAGCTGACTGGGCTGAGTAAATACACTATGTAAAAGCTCTTGCAGTCTGGCAGCCATGCTTTATGAACAATTTCCTGTGAATACTACCATTTTGGTTTATGATAGTTGCTGTTCTGTATTACAGCTTTGCTTTTGAGCTGTTTTTTTGAGAATTATTAGCAGAGGTTCACAGGGCATTATCACTGTAAAATAGGTAAGTATTTGGTGAATGTTTAGTTTTGGATGTAATGTGAACAACCAAAAGCAAAGAAAGACAAGACTGCACACAGGCAGTCCATCAATAGCTAGATGCACTTTGGATTCTCAAGATTGGGTGATTCTATATCCCAATGTCATTATTGTTTTGTGTGTTGCAAGACACCATCAGATCAAAGCATAGTGCAAGAATATTCATGATACCTTGACAGTAAACATTCCCTCCCTGCTGTCAAATAAAGGTAAACATTTTTTTTACACTTGCAATATCAGAAAGTAAAGCAAGCAAAATAGTGGGCGCTGTAGCAGTTACTGATAAGGCACAAGATGTCTGCTAAATAGTTCTGAAATTCACTGAAAAGTCCAAACAGCCACATACAGCTGCCGAAAATCTAATTATGCTGAGCTGTCAAGTCAACAGGATTATGTCAAGTGAAACTGCTTTCAAAGAATTGGCCGACAGTCCAGTCAACACTGAGGACCTTCTATTTGCATTTTGGCATAGCCTCAAGGAAAAAAGTTTACATATAAAGTTGTTACTATAAAAGAAAAGGCAAATGACACCAAAGTGAATGTCAAACTTCTGAACTACATCACATAATGATGACAGCAACATTGCTGCCAGAAAAATTTTGTTTTGCAGAAATTCTCTGCCACTCAGTAGGTGATGAAAAATGATTGCAGACTTCTTTGGGGAGGGAGATCTGAAATGGAAAAATTGTTGGTGTTTGACAGGTGCTGTACCTTCTACCATTACAGGTAAAGCGATGGAATGTCTGTCCAAGGTTAGAAAACAAAACCCTGACATTCAAGTGACCCACTACTTTTTACAATATGAAGTTACTTAAAAATGTTGAAATTAGAACTCACAGCAGTATTTGATAAATAAAAATGTTCATTTTCATTAAGTCCTGATCATTAATGTCATAAATATTTCAAACAGTATATGAAGGGATGGAAGTTAATCACAAAGCTTTGTTTCAACCATGGCCAAGTTTATCATGCATTTATTAATTCAGAAAACAAGCAAAGGTTTTCTTTCTTATGACAGGTAAGAAGATTTTTATTGCTGTCACAATGTGGGAGGTGAAGACGACATATTAGGTAAAATTTTGTATGTCTGAGTGAATTAATCACAAAGATGTAGGGTCGAAATTAAATTGCACTGTCCACTAATTGAACAGCTTTGCAGCTTTCAGATGATGCAGTCACTATGGCATGAGAAGACTGTAAAGACAGTTATGTTCCATCCCGAAGCATCTACTGCTGATAAGTCAGGAGGATTTTACAAACATCTGTGATCACTTAGCCATAGCTCATAAGAGTGTTTACCTTCTATTTTCCAAATATTAAAACTGATTAACCTGATTAGGTAAGAAACTTACTGTAATTTGATAAACAGGCAAGTGAACTTGGTCAAAAGACCCTTTTCATCCAACTTTGTTGCAGCATGTTACCAACTTGCTCTCATCACCCAAGAACAACAAAGTTGAGCATGGATTACACATTGGAAATTAACCTAAACTGGACAAATTCCAGTTGACTGTTGGCCAGGACTATCCAGAGACTTTATGACAAGCTGTTGGTACTGCTGCCATTGGTCGCTACTTACCTGTGTGAATCAGACTTGCCTTGTCTATCCTAAATTAGAACTGAGATGTGAAATCTGTACAATAGGAATGAAGGGCTTTGTTTGTCAATAAGTCCACTGAGAATAAAGAAACTTTACACTTCAAAGCAGGTGTATTTTATATTTCCCACTGAAATCTGGTGATGGTGGCACTAGAGAGTTTTTGGCAAAGAACATTTGTGGAGCCTTCATAAAAAAAACTAACCTTGCTTTCTACTTTTCAGATATCGATATTACTGTAATAGGTGGCACGGACTTGAACCTTGCTGCCCAAGAACAATCAAGCACGGGCTGCACTTTGCAAACGAAATTTAATGAACCTGAATTAGACAAACTGTAGCTCAACATCAGCTAGGAATAGCTGGAGACTTCTCAACAAGTTCTTTGCAATCTGCTGCCATTTGCCACAACTTAACCAGTGTGAAACGAAAGTTATGTACTTACCATAAAGATAGATATGTGTTGCTTACTACTGTCCTTCCTCAATGAATGGGTCTTCCAATCCGATCGCTGATCAAACTTTGGCCACTCTATAGACTTTATGATCCATACCTCAGGCTCCTCCCCTTACCCACAATCCTCTCTGATCCCCAACATTACCTCAGATAGAGTTTGCCTGCAGCCTCAGACAGAGGAAAAATACCTAGACAGATATCAAAGCTAACACCCTTGAAACCCTTGAAGGAATGCTGCTCTGGAGCTGACAGAGTAAGAAATTACTCGGGAGCCAGACCATACTGTCATACCAGAAAAGTACAGTTGTGTACACTTACCATAAATATAGATGTTTGAGTGTATTCACTGCTGCAGTCATTACATTTGGGTAATCTGCTGGTAGGTTGCCCTCAGTCGGCCTGATTAACAAAGTCTTGGGTCCTGCGTCGGTTGCGGTCTCTCCTTCCATGACATCATGTTGTCAGGGGTATAAAACATGCAGCCAACGCCATTTTGTTTTTCTTGCCCCAAATGTCAGGTGCCCCCCAAATGGGGAACAAAATATATATGTGTGTGTGTGTATATAATTTAAAACACAAAAAAATATACCTCCAAACAAAAGCAAATAACACCAAAAAGGCTTTTCAGCACAGTAAAAGAAAGGAGAGGTATAGTAAGAGAAAAACAGGGGGCTGGAGGGTGGGTAACCAGGACTGCAACAGTGAATACACTTGAACATCTACATTTATGGTAAGTGTACACAACTGTACTATGTTCTTCGTGTTTCACTGTTGCAGTCATTACATTTGGGTAGAATCCCAAAGCTATGGTTGGGAGGATGGATTTATACAGCACTAGGAGCAGCTATAAGGCCCTGCAGGACAGCAGTGGGAAAGCCAGCTCTGGATTTAGAGAACAGAGGTAAATGGTAATGTTTGGTTAACGTATGAACTGAGCTCCAGGTAGCAGATTCTAGAAAGTCTCTGGTAGGAACCCCTCTGAGAAAGGCTGCAGAAGTAGATGCAGCCCTGGTGGAATAAGATCTGATCCCCTTGGGGATAGGTTTACCATGGTGCATACAGCAGAAACGAATACAATGGCTTATCCATTTGAAAATAGTCTGCTTTGAAATAGCCTTTCCCTCTGCCCCTGCAGTAAATGCCACCAATAGTTGTTCAGATTTTCTTAGAGATTTTGTCCTGTTTAAGTAGAATCTATGTTGTCTGTGTACATCCAATGAATGCAGAATCCACTCACCCTTGTTCTGTGGATTGGGAAAGAAAGCTGGCAGATGAATGGTCTGATTAAGAGCCACACTGGATACCACCTTAAGCATGAAAGATGGACTGGTCCTGAGAGCCACGCTGTCCGGATGAAAAATAATGAAAGGCTCCACTGCCATAGGAGCCTGAAATTCTGAAATCCTTCTAGCTGAAGTGACTGCTAAAAGGAAAGCCGTTTTCTAGGAGAGAAATTTTAGGTCTGCAGTAGCAGCTGACACAAAATGAGGGAGAGTGAGTTTTTCCAAAATAAAATTGAGGTCCCATGCAGGAATTGGTGCTCTCCTGGGAGGTCTTACATTTTTGGCCCCTCTGAGATACTGCTTTAGCAGAGGATGAGAGAAGAGGGGAGGGTTCTGTGTTGTAATGAGCTGAAATGGCAGAAGCATGGATTTTTATGGAAGAAAAAGATAGGCCCTTGTGAAGCATCTCAGTTAAGTATTGCAGAATCTGAGGAATATTGGGCATTGCTGTGCTTATTCCTTGTGATTGGTTCCAGGCACAGAATCTTCTCCATTTGTCAGCATAAGATTTTATAGTACTAAGCCTTATAGCCTCAAAAATGACATCCATCACAGGTTTGCTAAGGGATGCCAAGGGTGAAAGTTGGTTAGCCACGCGCTGCAAGATTCAAAGTTTGGAGCTGAGTGTGCAGAATTTGGTAGTTCTGCTGAGACAGTAGGTAAGGTGCCTGAGGCAGGTGCCATGGAGGAAGGTGTGACACACTGCGCTGGAGTGGGTACCAGTGTTGTCGAAGCCAGTCTGGAGCAAGCAGAATCATTTTTGGTTTGTCCTGTCTGACTTTTAGTATAACTTTGGAGAGCAGAGGCAGAGGGGGAAAAGCATAAACGGATAGGCTTTTCCAGCTGAATGATAGAGCATCCACTTTCCAAGCTTTTTTGTGATGAATTCTTTTGCAGAATTTGTCCAACTGATAGTTCTGGGGTGAGACAAAAAGATCTATATCTGGGCTCCCCCATTTGCGTGTCAACATGTTAAAAACTTGTGTTTCCAGTTTCCATTCGTGTGGTTCCATAAGATTTCTGCTTAGTTCTTCTGCCAGAGTATTTAGCTTTCCTGGCAGGAATTGAGCTTATAGTTGTATTTGATAGGTCAAGGCCATGTTCCACAATGCCATGGCTAGTCTGCAAAGGGGGTAGGAATGTGTACCCCCCCTGCTTGTTTATGTACCACATAACTGTGGTGTTGTCTGTCTTCATCATTAGTTGTCCTGGATGAAGGTAGTCCTTGAAGGCTGTCAGGGCATTCTGTACAGCTAGCATCTCTTTCCGATTAATATGTAGGTGTATTTGATTTGGGCTCCATTTGCCCTGAATGCACTTTCCCGCCAGATGAGCCCCCCAAGCATAGTCTGATGCATCTGTATTTAGGGTTTGGGCGGCAGGGGTTGGAGTGAATTGGCAGTCCCTTGTTTTGTTGGCAGGCCTCTGCCCACCATAGGAAAGTACAGTTTTGTACCTACCATAAATGTAGATGTTCGAGTGCTAATACAGCTGCAGTAATCACAGATGGGTTCTCTGTCGTCAGGCGGGTACTCGGTCGGCCGAATTCCAAAGTCTAGGTCCGGCGTCGGTTGTTGTCGCTTTCTTTCTTGACGTCAGTGCGACAGGGGTATATAAGACACAGCCAACGCCATTTTCTTCAGTCTTTCTTGCCCCAGATATCAGGTGCCCCCAGAAAGAAGGCAATACATAAATTATATATATATATATATATATATATATATATATATATATATATATATATATATATATTCATGCAATGCAATATAATCAAAAATCAGTAGTTGCAAGCAAATATACCATAGAAGGATAACCCAGTCAGGTTGTATGAGGAGGGGTTAGCCCCTAGGCCTTTACCAAGAGGGGAAGGAGGGAGGGTAACCTGTACTGCAGCTGTATTAGCACTCTAACATCTACATTTATGGTAGGTACAAAACTGTACTATGTTCATCGTGCATACAGCTGCAGTAATCACAGATGGGTAGAATCCCAAAGCTACGCACAGGGTGGTAGGCACTAGGTGGAACTGGGATGAGCCAGAATGCCCTGCAACACAGCAGTGGCAAAGCCTGCTCTAGTTTTGGAGTATAAAGGCAAGTGGTAGTGTTTGGTGAAGGTATGCACAGAACTCCAAGTGGCTGCCTCCAAAATATCTTTGGTAGGAACTCCTCTGAGGAAGGCTGTAGAGGTAGCTGTGGCCCTGGTGGAGTGGGATCTGATGCCTGAAGGGACAGTTTTTCCATGAAAGGAGTAACAAAACCGTATGCAGTGGCCTATCCATTTTGAAATTGTCTGTTTGGTAACTGGCTTCCCTTGAGCTCCTACAGCATAGGACACAAAAAGTTGTTCTGATTTCCTGAAAGGCTTTGTTCTGTCCAAATAATAACGTAGCTGTCTATGGATGTTTAAGGAGTGTAGCAGTCTTTCCCCTTTATTTTGAGGATTGGGGTAAAAGGTAGGTAAGTGTATGGCTTGATTTAAAGCTACCCTGGATACCACTTTAGGCATAAAAGACGGATTGGTTCGAAGGGAAACCCTGTCCTGATGGAAGATGAGAAAGGGCTGCACAGCCATGAGGGCTTGCAGTTCCGAAACCCTACAAGCTGAGGTAATGGCCAGAAGGAAAGCTGTTTTCCAAGACAAATATTACAATTCTGTTGAGGCAGCTGGTTCAAAAGGAGGCAATGTTAATTTTTCTAGAATGTAATTAAGATCCCAGGCTGGTATTGGTTGTTTCCTTGGAGGTCTTATATTCTTAGCCCCTCTGAGGAACTGTCTTAAGAGTGGGTGAGAGAATAAGGGTGGATCAGTGTTGAATTCTGCAGAAATGGCTGAGGCATGAATTTTTATGGAGGAAAATGAAAGTCCACTGTTCAACAGCTCAGCTAGGTACTGTAATATCTGAGGCAAATTCATTTTTCTAGGATCCTAGCCTTTTTTCTCATTCCAAGAGCAAAACCGTTTCCATTTTGCGGAGTAAGCCTTTCTAGTAGATGGCCTTCTGGCCTCCAAAATGACATCCTGCACCTCTTTGGAGAGCAGGGACTGTTGTGGTGTTAAGGAATTTTCCATGCAGCGAGATTGAGTGTTTTCAGCTGACTGTGAAGAGTTTTGTAGCTGTGTTGAGTTAGTAGAAGAGGCATTAGAGGTAGAGACCAGGGAGGAGTATGCGTTAGGCTCCTCAGGAGTGGGTACCAGTGTTGTCTTGGCCAGTCTGGAGCAATCAGTATCATCTTCGGTCTGTCTGCTCTTGCTTTCAAGAGCACCTTGGGCAGAAGAGGCAAAGGTGGGAAAGCGTAAACTGTCCATGCTGCCCAACTGAAAGAAAGGGCATCCACTCTCCAGGCCTTTGGATGAAAGGTCCTTGAACAGAACTTTTCCAATTGATGATTCCTGTGGGAGGCGAAGAGATCTATGTCTGGCCTTCCCCACGCTTGGATTATCTTTGTAAACACTTGAGGATGCAACTTCCATTCGTGTGGATCTGTCATAATTCTGCTTAGATTGTCTGCCAGCGTGTTTTCCAAACCTGGCAAGTACTGTGCTTGAAGTTCGATTTGCCATTCCAGAGCCAAGTTCCAGAGTGACATGGCTAGTCTGCACAGGGGGTATGAATGTGTTCCTCCTTGTTTGTTTATGTACCACATTACTGTGGTGTTGTCTGTTCTTATCAATAATTGCCCTGGATGCAGGAGGTCCTTGAAAGCTGTGATTGCATTTATCACTGCTAGCATTTCTTTTTGATTGATGTGAAGGTGCTTTTCCTTTTGGGACCATTTGCCCTGAATGCACCTGTCTGTCATGTGCGCCCCCCAGGCATAGTCTGAGGCGTCTGTTGTGATGACTTGATTTGCTTGAGGCTTGCAGAATGGAAGACCTGTGTTTGTTTGACATGCCTGGGCCCACCATAGAAATTCCTTTTGCAAACATGGAATTATTGCTATTATTGTTTCCAAAGTGTGGCTGTGTTGAGACCATAGGTTTTTTAGGTACCATTGAAGTTTCCTCGTGCAACTTTGCACATGGGATTAAAAGAATGCAAGATGCCATGAAGCCCAGAGCCTGCAGGATTTTCCTTGCAGTGAGCCTGGTACAATTTGCTAGTATTTTGAAGTACTGAGTTAGTTGCCCCTGTTTTTCTGGCGTGAGATAGGCCATCTGGGTGTTTGTGTCCAAGTTGGCACCCAGGAAAGTTATTTTCTGAGATGGTGTTAGCCTGGATTTCTCTTTGCTGACTGTGTATCCCAGAGAATTCAATAACCGTGTTACATAAGCCAAATGTTCCAGAAGTATGTGCTTGCTGTCCGCTTGGATCAGGCAGTCGTCCAAATAAGGGTAAATTTGTATCCCTTGAAGTCTGCAGTAGGCAATTACTGATGCCAGGTATTTCGTGAATACTCTGGGTGCAGTAGATAAGCCAAAGGGCAATGCAGAGAATTGATAGTGGATTGAACCTGCAAGAAATCTGAGGTATCTTCTGCAGCTTTGTCTGATTGGGACATGCAGGTATGCCTCCTTGAGGTCCAATGTTACCAGCCAAAACTCCTTGCCCAGCATGGGAAGAAGCTGCTGTAATGTGAGCATCTTGAATTTTGGTACGAGTAGAAATGTGTTTAGGATGGATAAGTCCAAAATGGGTCTCCAGTCGGTTCCTTTCCTTGGTACCAGAAATAGTCTGGAATAAAAACCTTGGCCTTGTTCATGAGTAGGTACCTCTTGAATAGCTTTCATGTCCATGAGCTTTGAAATTTGTATTTGTGCCTCTGCCCTTTGATTGTGTGGCAGGTTCAGCATGCCTCTCATTTTTGGAAGAGTGTGAAAATGAAATCTGTAGCCTCTGTTTATAATGTCCAGGATCCATTTGTCTGTTGTGATAATATGCCAATTTCTTGTAAATAATGCCAGCTTTCCTCCCAAGGGTGCTGCCAGCTGAGACTTGCTTGGCATGAAAAGGAGGGAGTCATTGGGTTTGTTTTCTGTATTGTTGTGCACTGTCTTCTTGGTGCTGGAGTTTGCCATTGTCTGCCTCTATATGATCCTTGAGATTGTCCTCTGCCCCTTGTGCGCCTGTATCTACCTCTTTGGGGCTTGTCCGTGGCTGGAAAGGACCAGTTTTTTGAAGGCCAATTTCTGCTAAAACGTGGTGGTTGAACCTGTAGAAAAGCTTTGACAGTTTGCATAGATTTAGCTTTTTCTTCCATTTTCCGTAGTATCTCCTCAGCATTAGTACCAAATAGTACATCCTTTTGTAAAGGAGCATCTAGTAGTTTAGCTTTAATATGATCAGGCAAGATTTGTTCCCTAAGCCAGGCATGTCTACGAATGACTGATCCTGTAACAGCAGCTCTACTTGAGGCCTCTAAGGCATCATAGCCACATTGTAAGGTGTGTTTACCCACTTGTTCTGCACTATGCATCATATCCTGCAACTCCTTCAAATCTGATTGTTCAGGTTGAGACATTTTATTTCTTAATTGTGATAACAGAAACTGCTGATATTTAAGCATATGGAACTGACAATTTAAGGCCCTCATGGCTAGGGTGGCCGAGGTATATACCTTTTTCCCCCACCTTTCTAAGGATCTAGACTCTCTTTCGGAAGGTAGTAGATTCTTAGCAGTAGGGGCCTTCATTCCCTTGGGACCTTGAGAAATGGTTTCAGGGTCAGCATTATGGCTTTTGTAAAGAAATTGGTGAGAGTTAGGAACTCTGTAGTACCTATCAGGCTTGACTGGGGCAGGAGGCAGGGAATCCGGATTAAGGCAAGCCTCCGAGTAAACATCATCAAGTATATCCAAGACAGGAGGTATCGCCATAGGTCTGTGTTGAGGTAACAAAATAAATTCCCTAAGTCTTTTCTTGGAATCAGAAAAGTCTTGGCCTTCCCAATGGAAGTGTTCCCTCAAAATGTGCAAGGTTTCCCCAAAAGAAAAATCCTCTGGGGGAGATACAAAAGGAATGGACTGCTCTGCATCAGAATCTTCAAAATGGGAGTACGAGTGTTCCTCTACATCAGAATGTTCTGAAAAAATGGAGCCCTGGTCAGAAGAGGGAGAATCTTCCTCCACTCTGGGTCTCTTGTCTGGAGGGGGTTGGGAACCCCTGATAAGAGTAAGTAAATCCTCAGCCATTTTTAACATCTGCTTTTTAGGCATGGGGCCTGGGGATGGGCCCTGTGCAACAGGCCTCTTGGGATGCATGGCTGATTTGGACTTAGTAAAGGCCTTAATGGAAAAGGAAGGTGAGGGTCTAAAGACACCATGGGTGGAAGTGGACCTGTCCACATTAGGAGGCTCAACACTCACAGTGGCTTCGGTGGTTGTAGTCTGGGTATGGGCCGAGGTACCTGCGGTCTCGGTTACAGAAGACACCGCCAAAGAAGTGTCGTCGGTAGTCAGGGGCTGCATAGGCATCTTGCTGAGAACCGGACCATGTGCAGCAGATTTTGGCTTGGTGTCTGTGGAGACCGCGGGCCTCGCGTGTCGGTCCTTGTCCTTGTGTTTTTTGGACAAAACGGTAGTCGGAGTCTCCGACGACATTTTATAATCAAAGGCTTTACCAAAAAAGTGTTGGGCGAACTCCGCCCAACGCTTAATAGTGCGTTTATTGAAAGTAGCGCAAAAGCGACAGCCCGAGATGTCGTGGTCTGGGCCTAAACAAGGTATGCAGAGGGAATAGAAATCCTTATGCGGTATTTGCTTCCCACAAGAAATACAATTGTTAACTTTGTCTGACATCGGTCTGAGGCAAGAAAAGTTTCCCCCAACGGGGTACTTAGCTTTAAAGAAGACTTCGGTTTCCAATTTTTCGTAAATTCAGGAGCTGGCCGACGGGCACTTGCGAACTGCTTCTGCTTCGGGCACCGCGCGGCAAAAAAGACTGAAGAAAATGGCGTCGGCTGTGTCTTATATACCCCTGTCGCACTGACGTCAGGAAAGAAAGCGACAACAACCGACGCCGGACCTAGACTTTGGCCGACCGAGGACCAGCCTGACAGCAGAGAACCCATCTGTGATTACTGCAGCTGTATGCACGATGAACATCTCTAGTTGCAGGCAAGGTATAATAGGAATCATTGTTTCCAGGCTGTGACAATGCAGACTCCATAAACGTTTTAAGTACCACTGAAGTTTCCTCATATGCAGTCTTGCATATGGAATTAGAAGAAAGCAGGAGGCCATGAACCCCAAGGATTGCAGAATTTGTCTGGCAGATAGCAGGGTTTTTGTGGCCACCTGTTTGAAGTTAGTCACCAATTGAATTTGCTTTTCTGGTGTAAGGTAAGTCATCTGGGCAGTTGTATTCAAGCTTGCACCCAGGAATGTAATTTTTTGAGAGGGTACCAGTTGTGATTTCTTTTCGTTTATGGTATACCCTAGATAATTTAGAATCCTTTTTACAAACGGCAAATGCTTTAGAAGAATGTCCTTGTTATCTACCTGAATTAGACAATCGCCCAGGTATGGATATATTTGAATATTTCTTTGCCTGCAAAATGCAATTACTGAAGCCAGGCACTTTGTGAAGACTTTGGGTGCAGTACATAAGCCAAAGGGCAGTGCAGAGAACTGGCAATGCAAGTAACCTGCTTTGAAGCGGAGGTATCTTTTGCAAGATTCCTGATTGGGATATGCAGGTAAGCCTCTTAAGTCTAGAGTTACCAACCAGGCATCTTTGCCTAGCATAGGTAGTAACTGTTGAAGAGTCAGCATCTTGAATTTTGGAATGTCCAAAAATGTGTTTAGAGTGGATAAGTCCAGAATTGGACGCCATGATTTGTCTTTCCTGGGTATCAGGACAAGTCTTGAATAGCAACATTGTCCCTTTTCTCTTCTGGTACTGGTCGAATAGCACCCCATGTTCATGAGGGACAGAACTTGTTTCTGGGCCTCTGCCCACTGATTTTGGGGCAGATCTGGCCATTCGTTTGGGATTGGCAACATGTGAAAATGAAATCTGTATCCCTGGGATACTATATTTAAAACCCATTTGTCCTGGGTAATAAGTTGCCAGTTTCGTGCATGAAGTGCCAGTTTTCCCCCCAAAGGGGCAGCTAAAAAGTGCTTGGTCATTGTAGAGGGAAATCATTGAGACTGTTTACCATAGGGAGGAGCCTTGTTGTTTCCAGATTTGGAGATGGAGGCACCCCATTGTTTTGTTCTAAAAGTTCCTTGTGACTGAAACCTGGAGCCTTTGCAATGTCTGGATTTGACTTGAGTGGCTCTCAAAGGGACTGGAAAGGACCAGTTCTTAGTAGGCCAGTGCCTACTAAATCCTGGAGGTTGCATTTGTAAGAAATCGTTCACAGTTTGCATAGATTTAGCTTTATCTTCCATCTTTTTTAACACTTCAGCCTTATTACCAAAGAGACGGTCCTGTTGTAAAGGAGCATCCAACAATACTGCTTTAACATGGTCAGGCAGAGTTTGCTCTTTGAGCCAAGCATGCCTTCTTAGCACAGATCCAGTTACAGCAGCCCTGCAAGAGGCCTCCAAGGAATCAAATCACATTGCAAAGTATGTTTTCCAACTTGTTCAGCTGAATGTAATAAATCCTGCACATCTTTATTTTCCACACAGTCAGAGATTAACATAATTTTCTCTTTAAGTAGTCCCATGATATGCTGTTGATATTTAAGCATATCTATCCAGCGTCCTGGAATCTCTATCAGAAGGGGTAGAATTTTTAGCAGTAGAGGCCTTAATGCCCTTGAGACCCTGAGAAATGGTCTCAGGATCAGCAGTAGGATTTTTGAAAAGGAATTTGTGGGAGTCAGGAACCCTGTAGTATCTGTCTGGCTTACTAGGAGCCAGAGGCAGAGAATCAGGAGTCGTACTAGATTCTGAAAAAACATCAACAATGTCTAGAACAGGAGGTATAGCCAAAGGCCTATGCTGAGGAAGAAGAAAATCCCCAAGTCTCTTTTTAGATCCAGAGAAATCCTGACTTTCCCAGTGGAAATGTTCCCTTAAGGTATTTAAAGTTTCTCCAAAAGAGAAATCCTCAGGGGGAGAAGCAGAAGGGATGGAATCTTCTGCGTGAGTGTCATCATAAGTAGGTACAGATAAATCCTGTTCAGTAGAAGAAATAGAATCATGATCAGAAGATTCATAATCAACGTCTTACCTAGGCCTCTTAGCAGGAGGGAGTTAGCTACCCCTGATCAGGGTAATTAAATCTTCAGCCATTTTGATCATTTGTTTTTTAGGCATAGGGGCCAGCACATGTGGCCCAAGCATCGTTTTTTTTAGACGTAGAAGTAGATTTTGGCCTTAGTTCTGAAGATGGCGTTGGTTTAATATACAAATCTTTAGGCCTGAAAACACCCTCAGAAGCCGGTGCCTGCACAGCGTCTTCGGTAGAGACATCCGCGGGTTCAAAATTAAAGCATCTCGCGGCACACCGGACTCTGAATGGGTCTCAGTAGAGGCCTGTGAATCAAAAGTAGCGGGCATCAGGGGCTGTGAAAGCGCCTTACTGAGTACCGGCGAGCTAGAGTCTGGCTTAGGAGAAGCGTCATCAGTTTTGGACCTCGACGGCCTGTCTCCATCTTTTTCTTTGTGTTTTTTAGGTATTCCGGTAGTCGATTTGCTAACGGACCTCATTTCTGGATAGTTAAATCATGAGCCAAAATATTTAGAAGCAAAAATGTACCGAAGTTTAATAGTGCGTTAATTAAATGTAGCACAAAACCGACAAGGTACATTATGATCAGGGCCTAGGCAAGGAATACAGTACAAATGAAAATCCTTATGCGGTACTTGCTTCCCACAAGTAATGCAATTATTAACTTTTACTGACATCGGTAAGGAGCAAGAAAAAGTTTCCCCAATGGGGTACTTGGCTTTTAGTTGAAGACTTCGGTTCTGAAACTCAAAAACGAAAATTTCAGGGGTCGGCCGACCGGGACTTGCAAACTGCTTCTGCTTCGGGCACTACTTGGCAAGAAAGACTGATGCAATGGCGTCGGCTGCATGTTTTACATCCCTGACGACCTGACGTCATGGAAGAAGGGACAGCAACTGACGCAGGACCCAAGACTTTGTTAATCAGGTCGACTGAGGGCAGCCTGCCAGCAGATTACCAAATGTAATGACTGCAACAGTGAAACACGAAGAAAGTACAGTTTTGTACCTACCATAAATGTAGATGTCCGATAGGAATGCATCTGCAGTCCTTACAAATGGGTTGTCCTGTCGTCAGGCAGCCCTTCGGTCGGCCGGATTCCAAAGTCTGGGTCTGGCCTCGGCTGGTGTTGCACTTCACCCGACGTCATAGCTGCAGTTATTCGGGTATAAAGGCATCAGCCGACGCCATTTTCCTCAGTGTTTCTTGCCCCAGATGCCAGGTGCCCTCTTGGAAGGCTAAATTTGGATAAATGCCAATGTTTCCAAATAGTAGAGAGCAAACACAAAAAATAAGCATGTATGTACATATATACAAACAAATACACCATAATAGA
The DNA here is from genome assembly GCF_019279795.1 of Protopterus annectens. NCBI lineage: Eukaryota > Metazoa > Chordata > Ceratodontiformes > Protopteridae > Protopterus > Protopterus annectens. The sequence goes on along the minus strand of NC_056726.1, from coordinate 816,780,902 downwards.
TCCCCCCCAGCTAGCTATAAGATGGGCAAATACCCTAGGAGTACCACAGAGGGGAAGGCGGGTGGGTAATCCTGACTGCAGATGCATTCCTATCGGACATCTACATTTATGGTAGGTACAAAACTGTACTATGTCCTTCAAGGATGCATCTGCAGTCCTTACAAATGGGTAGAATACCATAGCCAAACTAGGGGAGGAGGAAAGAAGAGATTATGGTGTAGTTAGGATCCCTTGCAAAACAGCAGTGGCAAACCCTGCTCGGGATCTAGAGTATAAAGGTAAGTTATAATGCTTGGCAAATGTATGCACGGAGGTCCAAGTAGCCGCCTCTATAATGTCCTTGGTAGCCACTCCTCATAAGAAAGCTGTGGTAGTGGCTGTAGCCCTTGTAGAGTGAGGCCTGATGCTCTCTGGAGTTTTCTTTCCATGGTAGGAATAACAAAATCTAATGCAATTTCCTATCCACTTGGAGATTGTCTGTTTTGAAATTGCTTTTCCTTCCCTTCCTGTTGCATATGCTACCAGTAGCTGGTCAGGTTTTCTATTGCCCTTGGTCCTGTCCAGGTAGTAGCGTAACTGTCTATGTACATCCAAGGTATGCAACAGCCTTTCTCCCCTGTTCTGTGGGTTGGGGAAGAATGTAGGTAGGTGGATAGCCTGATTTAAAGATACTCTGGATACCACCTTAGGCATAAAAGTAGGATTTGTTCTCATGGACACTCTATCTTGATGGAAGATCAGGAAGGGTTGCACTGCCATTAATGCCTGTAGTTCAGATACCCTTCTTGCTGAAGTGATTGCCAGCAGGAAAGCAGTCTTCCATGATAAGTATTGTAATTCTGCTGTTGCTGCTGGTTCAAAAGGAGGAAGTGTCAATTTTTCTAGCACAAAGTTCAAGTCCCATGCTGGCAATGGTGGTTTCCTAGGAGGTTTTCCATTTTTAATTCCTCTCAGAAACTGCCTGAGCAGAGGATCTTGAGAAGACAGGAGGATCCAAGCTGTATTCTGCTGAAATTGCTGATGCATGTATCTTGATGGAAGAATAGGACAGGCCTGTGTGGAAGAGCTCTGCCAAGTATTCCAGGATGTTGGCTATGTTTGCCAGTGACACATCTTCTCCCTTTGCAGTATTCCAAATGAGATATCTTTTCCATTTTGCTGCATAATTTTTCCTTGTTGAGGGTCTGCGAGCCTCAAGGATAATGTCTTTAACCCTTTGTGATAAATTTGGGTTAATTGATCTTATGGAATGTTCCAGGCAGTCAGCTGCAGAGTTTTCAGGTTTGGATGCAGGATGTTGTAGTTGTTCTGTGTTAACAGCAATGGAACCAGGGTAGTGTCCATATTTGTTCCCAAGACATGCTCCTTAGTAATGGGTACCAATGTTGCCTTGGCCAGTCTGGAGCTATCAGAATGATCCTTGGACGGTCCTCTTTGATCTTCAATAGCACCTTGTGCATCAAAGGAAGTGGTGGGAATGCATATGCTGTCAGGTTTTTCCAACTGAAAGATAGGGCGTCCACCTTCCAAGCTAGTGGGTGGTACGTCCTTGTGCAGAATTTCTTTAGCTGGTGATTGCGTGGGGATGCAAATAAGTCTATTTCTGGGAGTCCCCATTTTCTTGTAATGGCTTTGAAGAAGTCCGGATGCAGTATCCATTCGTGGGCATCCGTGGTAGTCCTGCTTCATATGTCTGCTAGAATGTTTTCTTTTCCTGGTAAAAAAATTGCTTGTAACTGAATGTTGTAGCTCAGAGCCACATTCCATAGGTCCAGTGCCATCCGGCATAGAGGGTATGAATGTGTGCCTCCCTGTTTGTTGATGTACCACATAACTGTGGTGTTGTCTGTCCTTATCAACTGACCTTCTCGGAGAAATGGTCTGAATGTCTGGATTGCCAATTTTACTGCCAGCATTTCCTTTAGATTTATGTGTAGGTGCAGCTGGTCTTGAGTCCATAAGCCTTGTATGCACTTGTCCAGCATGTGGGCCCCCCAACCGAGGTCTGAGGCGTCCGTCGTGATGGTTTGGTTTGGTTGTATGCTGTAGAAGGGCAATCCTGTGTTTGATTGACAGGCCTGAGCCCACCATAGGAACTCTTGCTTCAGGCATGGGATTATTGGAATTTTGGCTTCTAGGCTGTGCTTGTGTTGAGACCATAAATTCTTTAGGTACCACTGTAGCTTTCTCATATGCAGTCTGGCATGAGGGACCAGTATTATGCAGGATGCCATGAAGCCCAAGGCTTGCAGTACTTTTCTTGCTGTTAGATGGTTCTGCTTTGTTAATGCCAAGAAGTAGAGAGGTAGTTGCTCTTGTTTTTCTGCAGTTAGGAATGCCATTTGCTTTGATGTGTCCAGCTCTGCACCCAAAAAGGTTATTCTTTGGGATGGTATCAGCCTTGACTTTTTTATGTTGACTGTATATCCCAGGGCTTGTAGCAGGTAAATGACTCTTTGTAAGTCTTCTGTTAGCTTGTTTTTGTTGTCCGCTTGTATCAGGCAGTCGTCCAGGTAGGGGTAAATTTGGATTCCTTGAAGCCTGCAATGAGCAATTACTGATGCCAGGCATTTCGTGAACACTCTGGGCGCAGTAGATAAGCCAAAGGGCAATGCTGAGAATTGATAATGCTCTGATCCTGCAAGAAATCTGAGGTATCTTCTGCAATTTGGTAGTATGGGGACGTGCATGTATGCCTCCTTGAGATCTAGAGTTACCAGCCAAGACTCCTTACCCAGCATGGGAAGAAGCTGCTGTAGAGTCAGCATTTTGAATTTTGGAACAATGAGGAATGTGTTTAAAGTGGACAGGTCGAGAATAGGCCTCCATTTGTTCTCTTTTCTTGGTACCAGGAAGAGTCTGGAGTAAAATCCCTTTCCTTGCTCCATAGATGGTACCTTTTCCACAGCTCTCATCTTTAATAATTGAGATATTTGTTTTAGAGCTTCTGTCTTTTGATTTGGCAGTAGGTTTGGTATTCCTCTCTTCCCTGGTAGAGTATGGAAGTGGAACCTGTAGCCTTGGTCTATTGTCTGTAAAATCCACTTGTCTGTTGTGATGTAATGCCAGTTTATTGAGAATAAGGCTAGCTTTCCGCCTAAGGGTGCTTCTAGTTGTTCCCTTGTAGGCGGTGCCAGAGCCAAGTCACTGTGATTGTCCTGTTGCAGTGGTGGTGGCTGTGTCTGTGCCTCGCTGGTTGTTACCCTGCCACTGGCGTCCCCTGTAGGCACCCCTGGTTTGGTTTCTGCCTCTTGATCTCCTATTCCTGCCTCTCTGTGCTTTAGAGGAGTCTGGAAAGGACCAAGTTTTGGAGGGCCAATTCCTGCTAAACCTTGGAGGTTGGACCTGTAAGAAATCTTTCACTGTTTGTACAGATTTTGCCTTCTCCTCCATCTTCTTCAGTACCTGTTGTGCAGGAGAACCAAATAAATTGGCCTTGTCCATGGGAGCATCTAACAGTTTTGATTTGACATGGTCCGGTAAGGCCTGCTCTTTCAACCATGCATGCCTTCTGATCACTGTACCAGTCATGGCTGATCTAAAGGAAGCCTCCAGTGCATCATAGCCGCATTTTAAAGAATGGTTACTAACTTGCTGAATGTTATGTACCATTTTCTGTACATACTTCTTATCAAAAGGTTCATCAGAGGACAGTTTTTTAGTTAACTGGTCAAGCATAAATTCTTGATATTGGATCATATGAAATTGACAGTTCAAGGCCCTAGCTGACAGAGTAGCAGAAGTGTAACTTTTTTACCCCATCTCTCTAAGGACCTGGATTCCCTTTCAGAGGGGAGGGGATTTTTAGCAGAGGTAGTTGCTACAGCCTTAGGCCCCTGGGAGATAGTCTCGGGATCTGCAAAAGGAGCCTTGTATAAATGGTAATGTGTGTCCGGGACCCTGTAGTACCTATCGGGCTTAGCAGGGGCCGGAGGTAATGAATCAGGAGCAGTACAAGCATCATTAAATGCATCATCTACAACAGAAAGAACTGGAGGTATAGCTAAAGGCCTATGTTGTGGTAAATGCCAAAAGGTTCTTAGTCTTTTCCTGAGTCTGAAAAATCTTGGCCCTGCCACTGAAATTGTTCCCTCATAGCATGCAAGGTTTCCCCAAAGGAAAATTCCTCAGGTGGAGAGGCAGAAGGGATGGACTCTTCAGCATCAGAGTCTTCGTAAGGGGAATAAGGAGCCTCTGGAGGGTCTGTGTTATCTGAATCAACAGAGGAATCATCTGTGGACACTGGCTCAGGAGGCTCTGCTCTAGGCCTCTTCTCTGGAGGTGGATGAGAGGCCCTGTCTGGATGAGGCTGGGATCCCCGGATTAAAGAAATAAGATCCTCTGCCAAGGAAAGCATTTGGGAACTGGAGCTGGGCCTGTGAGAGGGGGTCTTAACAGGCACAGTTTTTGTAGCTTTAGCTGCTTTAGCCCTGGCAAAGGCCTTAATGGACATGGCTGCAGGAGGCCTAGCAGCTCCACGTGCAGGAGTTGAGATATCCAAGGGAATAGTATCAGATCATTCCTGAGAAACCGCAACCACAGGATGGATTTCAGTAGCCGATTCCACCAGGTTTGAAGAGGCCTCGGTAGAAGGCATGTTTTCGGCTGAAGGAAGAACCGCTTGCTCGGTTTCAGCCGAAACCGAGACACTCGTGGTTGGCTTAACCGCGGTTTCGGCCGAAACCGCGGACCGCGAGTGTCGGTCCTTTTCCTTGCGTTTTTTGGATATCTGAGAAGTCGGAGGATCCGACGGCATAATATAAGCAAAATCAGTGCCAAAAAACTGCTCAGCAAATTCCGACCGACGTCTAAGCGTCCGTCGGTTAAAAGAAGCACAGGCTAGACAAGCTGCGACGTCGTGGTCTGGGCCTAAACAAGGTAAGCAGTAAGAGTGGAAATCTTTATGAGGTATTTGTTTCCCACAAGTTAAACAATTATTCACTTTTTCTGACATCGGCTGAGGCAAGAAAGAGTCCCCAACGGGGTACTTAGCTTTTTAGAAGTCTTCGAAGTAGTATTCGGTAGTAGTAATCTCTGGTTCTGACCGACCGGCACTTGCGAACAGCTTCTGCTTCGGGTGCCACGCGGCAAGAAAGACTGGGGAAAATGGCGTCGGCTGATGCCTTTATACCCGAATAACTGCAGCTATGACGTCGGGTGAAGTGCGACACCAGCCGAGGCCAGACCCAGACTTTGGAATCCGGCCGACTGAAGGGCTGCCTGACGACAGGACAACCCATTTGTAAGGACTGCAGATGCATCCTTGAAGGACATCATCCAAGGGAACTATTTTCCATACAATGGAAGAGGGAAGGAGAGCAGGAAGTTGATGAAGGACAGAAGGAGACAACACAGCTCTATCACTACAGTGAACATATAACTTTCATATCTGATGTCTCTTCCATCCATTCCTCCATGGATGGGACAAAGTCCTCAGCTACTTAGACCTTGGGGTGGTCTCATGTGAGGATATTCTGGAGAATGGCTGAACCAAAGGCCACCCTATTCCTGAAGATCAAATCCAGCTTACAATGAGAAATAAATGTGTGAACACAACCAAATGTCTGCCACAAAAATGTTATCAATTAAGGCAGATCTAGATTAATGAGACCTTACTGGTTTAGGCAGGGTCAAGCCTTTTTCTATTCAGGCATGAGAGATACAGTCTGACAGCCATCTAGCTAAGGAAACTCTTTGGCCCATCTTATCTTTAGAAAAGGAAACAGATACTTTATCCATTTTCCTGAAGGACTTTGTATGATGGAGGTAGAAAAAAATGGCGAAGTATATCTAGAAAGTGTGGCATATATTGCCCCTTCAGTGGAGAAATTAGAGAAGAAAAATGGAAAATTAATGCACTGCTTCAGTGAGGCCTCAGACCTTTGGGGACAAAGGATGGACTGGATGTTCATCGTGCATACAGCTGCAGTAATCACAGATGGGTTCTCTGCCGTCAGGCGGGTCCTCGGTCGGCCGAATTCCACAGTCTAGGTCCGGCGTCGGTTGTTGTCGCTTTCTTTCCTGACGTCAGTGCGACAGGGGTATATAAGACAAAGCCGACGCCATTTTCTTCAGTCTTTTTTGCCGCGCGGTGCCCGAAGCAGAAGCAGTTCGCAAGTGCCAGTCGGCCAGCTCCTGAATTTACGAAAAATTGGAAACCGAAGTCTTCTTTAAAGCTAAGTACCCCGTTGGGGAAACTTTTCTTGCCTCAGACCGATGTCAGACAAAGTTAACAATTGTATTTCTTGTGGGAAGCAAATACCGCATAAGGATTTCCATTCCTTCTGCATACCTTGTTTAGGCCCAGACCACGACGTCTCGGGCTGTCGCTTTTGCGCTACTTTCAATAAACACACTATTAAGCGTCGGGCGGAGTTCGCCCAACACTTTTTTGGTAAAGCCTTTGATTATAAAATGTCGGGGACTCCGACTACCGTTTTGTCCAAAAAACACAAGGACCGACACGCGAGGCCCGCGGGCTCCACTGACACCACACCAAAACCGGCTACACGTGGTCCGGTTCTCAGCGAGACGCCTATGCAGCCCCTGACTACCGACGACACTTCTTTGACGGTGTCTTCTGTAACCGAGACCGCAGGTACCTCGGCCCATACCCAGACTACAACCACCGAAGCCACTGTGAGTGTTGAGCCTCCTAATGTGGACAGGTCCACTTCCACCCATGGTGTCTTTAGATCCTCATCTTCCTTTTCCATTAAGGCCTTTGCTAAGTCCAAATCAGCCATGCATCCCAAGACGCCTGTTGCACAGGGCCCATCCCCAGGCCCCATGCCTAAAAAGCAGATGCTAAAAATGGCTGAGGATTTAATTACTCTTATCAGGGGTTCCCAACCCCCTCCAGACAAGAGACCCAGAGTGGAGGAAGATTCTCCCTCTTCTGACCAGGGTTCCATTTTTTCAGAACATTCTGATGTAGAGGAACGCTCGTACTCCCCTTTTGAAGATTCTGATGCAGAGCAGTCCATTCCTTCTGCATCTCCCCCAGAGGATTTTTCTTTTGGTGAAACCTTGCACACCTTGAGGGAACACTTCCATTGGGAAGGCCAAGACTTTTCTGATTCCAAGAAAAGACTTGGGGAATTTCTTTTGTTACCTCAACACAGACCTCTGGCGATACCTCCTGTCTTGGGACATACTTGATGATGTTTACTCGGAGGCTTGCCTTAATCCGGATTCCCTGCCTCCTGCCCCAGTCAAGCCTGATAGGTACTACAGAGTTCCTAACTCTCACCAATTTCTTTACAAAAGCCATAATGCTGACCCTGAAACCATTTCTCAAGATCCCAAGGGAATGAAGGCCTCTACAGCTAAGAATCTACTACCTTCCGAAAGAGAGTCTAGAGCCTTAGAAAGGTGGGGAAAAAAGGTATATACCTCAGCCACCCTAGCCATGAGGGCCTTAAATTGTCAGTTCCATATGCTTAAATATCAGCAGTTTCTGTTATCACAATTAAGAAATAAAATGTCTCAACCTGAACAATCAGATTTGAAGGAGTTGCAGGATATGATGCATAGTGCAGAACAAGTGGGTAAACACACCTTACAATGTGGCTATGATGCCTTAGAGGTCTCAAGTAGAGCTGCTGTTACAGGATCAGTCATTTGTAGACATGCCTGGCTTAGGGAACAAATCTTGCCTTATCATGTTAAAGCTAAACTACTAGATGCTCCTTTACAAAAGGATGTACTATTTGGTACTAATGCTGAGGAGATACTACGGAAAATGGAAGAAAAAGCTAAATCTATGCAAACTGTCAAAGCTTTTCTACAGGTTCAACCACCACGTTTTAGCAGAAATTGGCCTTCTAAAAACTGGTCCTTTCCAGCCACGGACAAGCCCCAAAGAGGTAGATACAGGCACAAGGGCAGAGGACAATCTCAAGGATCATATAGAGGCAGACAATGGCAAACTCCAGCACCAAGAGGTGGCGAAGACAGTGCACAACAATACAGAAAACAAACCCAATGACTCCCTCCTTTTCATGCCAAGCAAGTCTCAGCTGGCAGCACCCTTGGGAGGAAAGCTGGCATTATTTACAAGAAATTGGCATATTATCACAACAGACAAATGGATCCTGGACATTATAAACAGAGGCTACAGATTTCATTTTCACACTCTTCCAAAATGAGAGGCATGCCAAACCTGCCACACAATCAAAGGGCAGAGGCACAAATACAAATTTCAAAGCTCATGGACATGAAAGCTATTCAAGAGGTACCTACTCACGAACAAGGCCAAGGTTTTATTCCAGACTATTTCTGGTACCAAGGAAAGGAACCGACTGGAGACCCATTTTGGACTTATCCATCCTAAACACATTTCTACTCGTACCAAAATTCAAGATGCTCACATTACAGCAGCTTCTTCCCATGCTGGGCAAGGAGTTTTGGCTGGTAACATTGGACCTCAAGGAGGCATACCTGCATGTCCCAATCAGACAAAGCTGCAGAAGATACCTCAGATTTCTTGCAGGTTCAATCCACTATCAATCCTCTGCATTGCCCTTTGGCTTATCTACTGCGCCCAGAGTATTCACGAAATGCCTGGCATCAGTAATTGCCTACTGCAGACTTCAAGGGATACAAATTTACCCTTATTTGGACGACTGCCTGATCCAAGCGGACAGCAAGCACACACTTCTGGAACATTTGGCTTATGTAACATGGTTATTGAATTCTCTGGGATACACAGTCAACAAAGAGAAATCCAGGCTAACACCATCACAGAAAATAACTTTCCTGGATGCCAACTTGGACACAAACACCCAGATGGCCTATCTCACGCCAGAAAAACAGGGGCAACTAACTCAGTACTTCAAAATACTAGCAAATTGTACCAGGCTCACTGCAAGGAAAATCCTGCAGGCTCTGGGCTTCATGGCATCCTGCATTCTTTTAATCCCATATGCAAAGTTGCACATGAGGAAACTTCAATGGTACCTAAAAAACCTATGGTCTCAACACAGCCACAGTTTGGAAACAATAATACCAATAATTCCATGTTTGCAAAAGGAATTTCTATGGTGGGCCCAAGCATGCCAAACAAACACAGGTCTTCCATTCTGCAAGCCTCAAGCAAATCAAGTCATCACAACAGACGCCTCAGACTATGCCTGGGGGGGCGCACATGACAGACAGGTGCATTCAGAGCAAATGGTCCCAAAAGGAAAAGCACCTTCACATCAATCAAAAAGAAATGCTAGCAGTGATAAATGCAATTACAGCTTTCAAGGACCTCCTGCATCCAGGGCAATTATTGATAAGAACAGACAACACCACAGTAATGTGGTACATAAACAAACAAGGAGGAACACATTCATACCCCCTGTGCAGACTAGCCATGTCACTCTGGAACTTGGCTCTGGAATGGCAAATCGAACTTCAAGCACAGTACTTGCCAGGTTTGGAAAACACACTGGCAGACAATCTAAGCAGAATTATGACAGATCCACACGAATGGAAGTTGCATCCTCAAGTGTTTACAAAGATAATCCAAGCGTGGGGAAGGCCAGACATAGATCTCTTCGCCTCCCACAGAAATCATCAATTGGAAAAGTTCTGTTCAAGGACCTTTCATCCAAAGGCCTGGAGAGTGGACGTCCTTTCTTTCAGTTGGGCAGCATGGACAGTTTACGCTTTCCCAAAGCAAGAGCAGACAGACCGAAGATGATACTGATTGCTCCAGACTGGCCAAGACAACACTGGTACCCACTCCTGTGGAGCCTAACGCATACTCCTCCCTGGTCTCTACCTCTAATGCCTCTTCTACTGACTCAACACAACTACAAAACTCTTCACAGTCAGCTGAAAACACTCAATCTCGCTGCATGGAAAATTCCTTAACACCACAACAGTGCCTGCTCTCCAAAGAGGTGCAGGATATCATTTTGGAGGCCAGAAGGCCATCTACAAGAAAGTCTTACTCCGCAAAATGGAAATGGTTTTGATCTTGGAATGAGAAAAAAGGCAGGATCCTAGAAAACTGAATTTGCCTCAGATATTACAGTACCTAGCTGAGCTGCTGAACAGTGGACTTTCATTTTCCTCCATAAAAATTCATGCCTCAGCCATTTCGGCAGAATTCAACACTGATCCACCCTTATTCTCTCACCCACTCTTAAGACAGTTCCTCAGAGGGGCTAAGAATATAAGACCTCCAAGGAAACAACCAATACCAGCCTGGGATCTTAATTACATTCTAGAAAAATTAACACTGCCTCCTTTTGAACCAGCTGCCTCAACAGATTTGCAATATTTGTCCTGGAAAACAGCTTTCCTTCTGACCATTACCTCAGCTCGTAGGGTTTCGGAACTACAAGCCCTCATGGCTGTGAAGCTCTTTCTCATCTTCCATCAGGACAGGGTTTCCCTTCAAACCAATCCGTCTTTTATGCCTAAAGTGGTATCCAGGGTAGCTTTAAATCAAGCCATACACTTACCTACCTTTTACCCCAATCCTCAAAATAAAGGGGAAAGACTGCTACACACCTTAGACCTCCATAGACAGCTACGTTATTATTTGGACAGAACAAAGCCTTTCAGGAAATAAGAACAACTTTTTGTGTCCTATGCTGTAGGAGCTCAAGGGAAGCCAGTTACCAAACAGACAATTTCAAAATGGATAGGCCACTGCATACGGTTTTCTTACTCCTTTCATGGAAAATCTGTCCCTTCAGGCATCAGATCCCACTCCACCAGGGCCACAGCTACCTCTACAGCCTTCCTCAGAGGAGTTCCTACCAAAGATATTTTGGAGGCAGCCACTTGGAGTTCTGTGCATACCTTCACCAAACACTACCACCTGCCTTTATACTCCAAAACTAGAGCAGGCTTTGCCACTGCTGTGTTGCAGAGCATTCTGGCTCATCCCAGTTCCACCTAGTGCCTACCACCCTGTGCGTAGCTTTGGGATTCTACCCATCTGTGATTACTGCAGCTGTATGCACGATGAACATAGTACAGTTTTGTACCTACCATAAATGTAGATGTTCGAGTGCCAATACAGCTGCAGTACAGGTTACCCTCCCTCCTTCCCCTCTTGGTAAAGGCCTAGGGGCTAACCCCTCCTCATACAACCTGACTGGGTTATCCTTCTATGGTATATTTGCTTGCAAATACTGATTTTTGATTATATTGCATTGCATGAATATATATATATATAATTTATGTATTGCCTTCCTTCTGGGGGCACCTGACATCTGGGGCAAGAAAGACTGAAGAAAATGGCGTCGGCTGTGTCTTGTATACCCCTGTCGCACTGACGTCAGGAAAGAAAGCAACAACCGACGCCGGACCTAGACTTTGGAATTCGGCCGACTGAGGACCCACCTGACGGCAGTGAACCCATCTGTGATTACTGCAGCTGTATTAGCACTCGAACATCTACATTTATGGTAGGTACAAAACTGTACTTTCTGAGAGACACCTTATCCTTGTGGAAAAATATGTAAGGCAGCTTGCAGCTCTAATATTATCCATCCTAAAGTTATTGCCTCTACAAAAATCATTTTCCAAGTCAAAAATTCAATGTCTACCATGACACCAGATTCAAAGGAAGGCTGGGACAAGGCCAGAAGCAAAACAGTCCTAGCCCAAGAAAGAGGTCTCGGAAGGAAGGCGCCCCTCATGGATAATTTGGCAAGTCTGAGAGAAGCAAATGTCACACGATTTTCTCCAACATGAAAATTGGAAATCGATGTTAGCAGGACCTTAATGTTAGGATAACCGGTCCCAGCCTGCAAAATGGATGCCAGAAAATCTATGACTGCAGGGACAGGAGCTAAAAAAGGATCCAGATTCCTTTGGGAGGCCCAAATCAAAAATCTCCAATTTACTTTTGTAAATTCTTCTGATACGTGCTCTCTGGGCAGAAGTAAACAGGGAAGACAGCCTAGACTGAGGAGCCATCCCTGGAAGTGGAGAAAGCAATCAGTTATACTTAAGGGCCTGAATGTCCAGATGAGGCATGCTGGAAGGGTGAGAGAGTCTTGGACTGTGATCCAGCACCCAGGGGGTGGGGAAAATCAAATGAGACCAGAGAAAGGGAAACCGCACCTGACAGGGCCAGAATGGGGCAATGTGGGTGACCTTGATCTTCCTTTCCGATGCCTTCTTCAGAAACTTTGGGATCAGGGGAGTAAGGAGAATGCCCTGAGAAAAGTAGGGACAGGGTTGGTGGCAAATGTGCGTCAGGTCACCCCTTGGTGACTCCCCATTTGAGGGGAACAGGTTGGTGTTAAGAGGAGAAGCAAAAAGATCACAACATGGCCAGCCCAATCGACAAAAAAATCTGTTACTCCACTGTCAGATTGAGGGACCAGTTGTGAGGCAGGAAGACAGAGCTGCTCAACATGTCCACCAGAACACTGGATTTCCCTGGTATATACACTGCTACCAGAAAGCGAATGGAAACCATCGCCTAATGCCACACTCTCATTACTTCTCTACATAATGAATAGGAATATGGTCCTCTTCATTTGCTGATGTACCAAATGACTGACATGCTGTCCATCTGGATAGAAATCACTGCAAGAGGGAGGACATCCTGGAACATCTTCAATGCTAGTAGAATGGCTCTCATCTCTAGAACACTGATGTGGAGACAAGCCTCTGAGGGAGACCACTTACCTTGGACCATCCTCCCCATATAATTCCCCCTTCTTTCAGCTGGTTAGTATCTGTATTTTGGGAAGGATACAAAACAAAGGCCTCAAGACACCTTGGGAGACTGAATCCACCACAGTGTGTGTGTCCAGCAAATGTTCGTCAGATTAATCAGAAAACCCGAGGGTTTACACTTGGACCACTGTACTTCACGTGTCCACTGCAGAACGCCCATGTAACAACTGGTGAGAGGGATGAGGGTGACAGAAGCCACTGTCAATCTTAAAAGCTAAAGAACCAGTCTGTTTGGAGACAATGGACAGGACAGAACCTTTAGTGCCTGGTTTTGCAGGGTGTACAATCTGTTGTCTGGCAGCACTACTATGTTGGTTGTCATATCTATGTGGGTAGCTATGACTTCCAAGGTCTGAAATGGAAGTAATTAAGATTTGTCCAGATTTGTAGTGATCCCCAACTGGGAGCAAAGATGAAGCAGATAGTCCCTGGCCTGTACAAGAAGGGGCCTGGTAAAAGAGGTAAACTACTGGTTTCTGAAACAGACTGCTCTTACATATTAAGATTACTTCCTTAACAACATTTAAAACAAACCTGGATAACTGACTGGGTGATTGCAAATGTCCGCTGGGGTGTGTGGGGAAAATCTACTTAATGGGGGAGACAGTCTCCCACCAGTTCTGGGTGATGTGGCTGAACTTCTCAATGGTCTCCTTGGCTAGAAGCTTAGTACGAATCTGTAAGGCTCTATGCAGTTTGAGTAGTGGCTGCCTCCAAGGTCTAAAGGTCTTCTAATCACTTCCTCAGAAAAGTACAGTTTCTATGTTTCCTGCAATATTTAAGCAATAACATGTGGGTCTGGGAACTGTTAAAAACATGTGCATAACCTGAAGCTGGAGACACCTACAATTCTGCTCACTGTGCCTTTTAAGGCCTTTTTCACAATTCCATATCCTCAATGTGGCTAACAATAATCAAATAAAATGGGCACAGATGGACAGTGAAAATTTCAATGTATGCTACCTCAGCATACCCTTTCTACAAAGGCAGTTTTAATCAACACCCACACTGCTGAAACATTTAAAGACTGTTTTTTCTTTTCCTTTCTTGAGTTGGGCAGGCAAGTCCCTCTCACTCATCATGCAGGAAGCTACACCATCTCTGATGTTGCCAAATGATTAGAGAGATAGGGAGGCATCCAATGTGCAGCAAACCATTTGAAAGATCTGCAAATTTGGCGAAACACCCACAATGTTACTCTACAAAGGTACCTATTTGCAAGAGTTCCCTGGTTTCTGTGGAAATTATAGTTGTCTATTGTATAACATTATTTAGTATGAACATCAGTATAAAATCAAATATTTTATGCCTTCAGTTACATTATTTTCATTTCAATATAAAAGAACTGAGCTCCAGAGACCACATTCATGATAAACTGACTTGCTCTGTTCCGGACTGGCTGCAGATGTCAATATATGTGCTTTTGAGTACATTACAGTGGAAGGATATTTTAAAGATAAATACCTTACAAGAATGCAGCATTTCAGCTACAGCTCTGCGGCTAAGGTTTGCAGTTGCAATAACATCCTCCTGACGACATGAGTTACCAGCAGCCACTGCTTTTGCTGTTGCAGTAGTGATCCCTTTAGTCATTCGGATGAACTCTTCTGGTGTGGAGGTCTTAATTGGTGGATCAGTAGATGTGAATACCTTAAAGGAAACAAGAAAAGAATTAATTAAAAAAAGTAATAAAAGGGTAATGATCAAACAGAATTAGTACAAAAAGAGTCTCTATATCCAAAATACATAACCTAGAAAAAGGCACAAACAAGCACAACTCTTTCCAAATGACTTGCATTGTCATACAAGATGCATGCAAGCAAAAAAAGACAGACATGCACTAGTCATGTAAGTTTATCTGTGAGGATTACTGGGTTACTGTAATGGGTAACCACTGTGATTTCCTCTTCTGATTTCTCCAGCTCAGGACACTTCGTAAATTTATCTCATTCATTAGATCACATATACATGACTGCAAGGAAGGAGTAAGCCTCTATAATACTCAATTCAAACACAATGGAATGATCAAACATAGCCTGAAACACACACGCATGTATATATTTTATATATATACATATATGTAACGACCAATGGCGGGTGATTGGTCATTTGGAGACAGCAGTAAGTTGTTAGGAAGTGAAAGAACATGTGAAGTATTGTAGCTACTGTGTATTTTCTAGATAATCATCGTTTTGGTTTGCCTTCCTGGGTTTGTGCAGCTGCCTGCTATTGGATTGTGTTTGTGTTAGTTTTCCTGTGGTTCTCTAGCATAAACACCTGCTGGACAGAGATACTTTCCTCAAAGAATCCTTTTATGAGACAGATCTCAAACGTAAAACAAAGTAGATCCCTAACCATCTTCAAACAACATGGAAGAAAGAATGGGAAACCATAAATTTAAACCTGGTCTGGCCCCTCACTGAAAGGGAAGGAAACTGGACAGTAGCTACTTCATACTGTAGGATACTGGTGAATTGGTATCTTGAGGCTAGGTTACAAGTATAAAACTCTGAACTGACCTTGACAGGAGCACAGAACAGTAATAGCAAAAGAGCTTGTCCATGTATTTAAGGGCCTATGGCTAAAAGGCTGGAAGGGGGGGGGGGTTTGAAGCCCCTAGGGAAAAAGCTATTCTTTTAATCAAATATAATTCCCCGATACTAGGCCTTCCTTGCCTCAGCCAAGAAATGCAGTACTTCATCCAAAAAGTTGTCCCTGAAAGCTAATAGACCACTACCCTGCTACTAAGGTCAGACTGCTTAGAATGGAATTCACCAGTAACTCTTTCTTCTAGGTTAGCAGGGAATAAATCTGAATAACTTATATCAGCCCTTTCCTGATCATCTGGACTAGAAAAAACAGCAGCTGCCTGGGTCACAAGAGAAGCTACCAATATGAGTTTTGCCACATCCGTTATGACCTCTGAGTACCTTGAAGGTTAGGGGGATGAGTGGGAAGGCATAGAGAAGGGCCTTTTTCCAAGGGATAATGCATTTACTGCTCAGGATTCTTCATGTAGGCAGTTGGAAGAAAACTGCCACAGTATTTGGTTTCTTTATGAGGTACACAAAGTCTGCTTCTGTCTTTCCCCACCCTTTGGTTAGATAATGGAAGCAGAAGTATTTGTGCTCTACTTATGGCTGTTCACCTTTGACTTACCTGATTTGTTACAGTGTTCAGGACTGACAGGCAGAGGGCTCTTTCTCAGACTATTACTGCTAGCTAGTGCTTGTGCCCCCCCCCCCCCTCAGTTTGTTTACATACCACAACAGCTGTACTGTCTACAATCACCTATAGAGTTCTTGCTGTCAGGCTGCCCTGAAAATCACTAACAGCAAGGGTCTGTGTTTCAGACTCATTTGGCTTTTTGCTCACGCATACCAGGTACCTGCACCTTAAGGATGCCTGTACAGCCATAACAAGCTACATTTGATACATCTACAGTCAGTGCTTGTATGTGTTCTAAAACTGCAGTGGACATGCCCTGAATCTTCAGCATCACCAGAATTCATCCTTGATGGAGATGATCATGGGTAAAGCCTTGGTGCCTGCAACCACTTGAAATGTATAAAACTAAAAGCAAACAGAGCACACAACCAAAAATACAAACTGGGAGGGACACTGTACAACTATTCAATAAAAGTATTAGCCAAGTCAAGATAAAAATACTAATACGACAGCTTTCGTTTCAAATGTGAAACCTCATCACAATAACAAACCAACATAACAACTCAGTTCAAATGCATGGCATCATTAATCACATGACACATCAAAGGAAAAAAAAGTTAAAAACTTGAATAAAAACATTACACTAGTATTACAAACTTTAAAATAAAAGCACAACTAAAAACCTCACATAAGCCATAAAGATTTTAGCTTAAATAAACAGTCAATAGAAATTCTGACATTTAAACCATGATTGACTCCTGCATTTGTTTTTATCTGCCAGAAAAATTTACAAACCTCTAAAAAAAGGTCCAGAGCAACACCCTGTGGGTTAGGTTGTGAAGTTTCTATGCCAAAAAATAATGCTCAGAGAATTCAGAAATATGTTTAAAATCAGGGCTTTATTAAGGTCATTCTTACTAATACTGTAGACATGTTACCTTAGCCTGTCCTTAAAAGCCTGTTTAACTTTTCCGATATAGAAATAAGCACATTTCTGACAAACAGCTGCATAAACAATACTCTTAGAATGACAAGTACAATAGAACTGGGGGCCAATATTAATGTTCCCCACAATAATCCCATCGGTACTTAAGAAAAACCTGCAAATACTAGAGCGATTACATCTAAAAATCCTCCAGTTTGCTTGGTTGTAGTTTCAGCCAACACTGTTACATTCAAATAGCTTAAGACACACTCTCCTTCGCACTATAAATAACAGGGAAACCCCCACCGTTTTTCCCTGTATTGTCGGACTAAAAACACCACATTTCCTTTGGATAATGTTTTTAATGTCTGAAAAATCTAGGCTATCAGTGCTAAAAAAAAAGCTGTCCCCCAAGTCTTAGGAGGAAACTGCTCAATAACATTACAGCTATGTGTATTCCCCAAACATGGGGTATATGTGCAAAGTTCTCTCTTAGAAACCACCTCATCCATAATATCCATAAAAATATTTCAGGATACCCTCTTCTCAAAAACATGTTCATTAATTTTTCATGTTTAAATAATATTTCTATTAACTGTTTACTTAAGCTAAAACCTTTAAAGCTTATGTGAATTTTTATTAGTTGTATATTTATTTTAAGGCTTTTTAATATCAATGTAATGTTTTTATTCACATTTTTAAGCTAAAATCTTTAGCGATTATGTGAATTGTTATTAGTTGTACCTTTATTTTAAGGTTTTTATTCAAGTTTTTAACCCCCCTTGAGGTGTCATGTGACCGATGATGCCATGTATTTAAAACGAGTCGGTGCTTTGGTTTGTTACTCTGATGAAGTTTCACATTTGAATCAAAAGTGCTCTATTAAATTAGTATTTTTATCTAGACTTGGCTGGTACTTTTCTTGGATTGTCGTAGTATCCCTCCTAGCTTGTATTTTTGTTGGTGTGCTCGGATTGCTCGTTTTACACTCCAAGTAGTTACCAGTTTGTTGTTTTGTATTTCATTTGTAGACACTTCTACAGGAGTGTGAGCAAGGGAAAGGATTCCCCACCCCCCCAAGTCTCACATATGAAGCCTGGCTGAGCATGTGGAAGGGGCTCTTAAACTTTGAAAAGCTGTCTGGTTGGTCATATCCTGGGTAGGATATAACCGTGACAGCTTAAGCAACTGTTAACAGTGACCTAAAGATGAACATTAAGTAACTCACTACAGTCCAGATAGAGGTGGCCCTCCAAACTATCCATGAAGAAGCAATTTCATAATCATTCTTGACAGAAAAGAATTTATTCTGGGCTCAAAATCTATCATAGGAGGTTACTAGGCTATTGACCCGGAGACCCTTATATGCCTAGCCAAGAGTTTAGCTCATGTTTACACAAATCAGCACCAGAGTCCCTGTCCAGCAGGGACAGAGGTGGAATCCCAGGAGTGTATTTTCTGTTTCCCATCCAGTTATCCAGGTTGCACTTAAAAAGGGATAATGAGGAACTCTGGTTGACATGGACAGGGAGTCTATTCCACAGATGGGGGAGTCTCTGGGACACAAATCTGTCCCGCCAAGTCGTCCTATAGATATCACAGACCAGGTTGAGGTCAGGAGTACAGGTTGCTTGAGTGGAACTTGACTTGCGGATATGCAGCAGCCCCATCAAGACGGGGTCTGATATTGCTTTGTTTGCCAGACAGAGGTCACCTCTGAGGAGTCTGTATGAAACTGAGTAGAGGGACAGGGCTTTTAGCCTATCTGTACAGGGTAGGTGTTTAAGGCCCTGGATTCGCCTGCCCTGGATTCGCCTGGTGAGGAACCTCTGTGGTCTCTCCAGCTGCTGCATGTGAGTACTCAATAATTGGCCTTGTAAGGCAAGAATACATAGTATAAGGGAAGAATACTTTTTCCCCACCAGCATGAGCCATCATAGCTAAGTGCATACTACTTGCCCAGCTGGAATACGGACTACCCTCTTTAGCTAGTGCATCCAAGAAGAAATACCACATCCCTTCAAGCACTGTCCCACAAATTTGTCACTTCACAACTAACTCCCCTAGGCATGACCACCACTATCATACAATTAAAAAGACCAAATGACTACCAGTTAGAGATGACTTCTTATTCAGTTCCCTCTGCTACATCAGAACATTCACACCCTGCTCTGTTAAACTCATTCCTAGTAACTCCTCCCATGACATTAAAAAACAAGCCCCAGAAGGACCTGCTCTAAAATCTCTTGAAACAAAAAGTACAGTTTTGTACCTACCATAAATGTAGATGTTCGAAGATCCACATTGCTGCAGTCCTAACACTTGGGTAGTCCGCTGTCCCAGTCGGCCCGAATACCAAAGTATAAGGCTGACGTCGGTCAAGGCGCATTTGACTGACATCAGGACGTCAGGGTACAAATGCGCATGACCGACGTCATATCCTCAGTCTTTTCTTGCCCCAGATGTCAGAAGACCCTAAAAAGATAAGGCCAAAACCAAAAAACACCAAACACTCCTGTACCTAATATATGTACAATATATACAAATTTTCAAAAATAGAACCCCACCACACAACCACCCCTAAACACAGAGGGAAGGAGGGGTAAATTGAACTGCAGCAATGTGGATCTTGAACATCTACATTTATGGTAGGTACAAAACTGTACTATGTTCTTCATCTCACATTGCTGCAGTCCTAACACATGGGTAGAATCCCAAAGCAGAGGTAAGGGAGGATGGCTAAACTATAATGAAGCAGGAGCTGCCAAAATGCCCTGCAACACAGCAGTGGCAAAACCAGCCCTGGATTTAGAATAGAGAGGAAGGTGGTAATGCTTGGAGAAAGTATGCACTGAACTCCAAGTAGCTGCCTCCAAAATATCCTTAGTTGCCACCCCTTAGAAATGCTGTTGAAGTGGCAGTAGCCCTCGTGGAATGAGGCCTAATCCCAGCTGGAATCTCCTTGCCATGATGGGAATAACAGAATGCAATGCAAAACCCAATCCACTTAGATATAGTTTGTTTTGACACAGGCTTGCCCTGGGAACTCAAAGCAAAAGAAACAAACAACTGCTGAGACTGCCTAAAATCCTAGTCCTGCTTAAATAATAACGCAACTGCCTGTGTACATCTAAAGTGTGCAAAATCTTTTCCCCTTATTTTGGGGATCTGCATAAAAAGTAGGCAAATGAATAGTTTGGTTTAAAGCCACACTAGAAACCACCTTAGGCATAAATGAAGGATTAGTACGTAATGATACCCTATCCTTATGAAAAATCAAAAGGCACAACCGCCATAAGGGCCTGAAATTCAGAAACCCTTCTTGCAGAAGTAATGGCCAACAAAAAAGCAGTCTTCCATGACAAGTATTTCAATTCAGCAGTAGTCAGAGGCTCAAAAGGTTGTAGAGTAAGTTTCTCCAACACAAAATTGAGGTCCCAAGCAGGAGTAGGAGCTCGGGGTCTTATATTCTTTGCCCTCTAAGAAATTGCTTGAACAAAGGATGAGAAAACAATGGTGGGTCACAATCATAGTGAGCTGAAATTGCTGCAGCATGAATCTTAATGGAAGAGAAAGACAAACCTTTGTCCAATAACTCAGTAAGATATTGAAGAGCCACACTCAAATTAGGCTCAGAAACATCCAAATCCTTTGCTGCACTCCAAAATAAAAATCTCTTCCATTTTTCTGCATACACTTATTAGGTCTACTGGCTTCCATAATCACATTCAAAACTTGTTGAGGAAGTTGAGACCTGCTGTGGTTCAAAACAGAATATGCCAGGCTGTTAGATGAAGAGAGTGAAGCTTGACATTGAGAAGATGACCGTCCCTCTGAGACAAAAGGTGTGGAATTAAAGGTAAAGGCCATGGAGGCTTCCTTACCAGATTCCTCAGTAATGGGTACCAGTGTTGCCGAGGCCAATCTGGAGCTATCAAAATCATCCTTGGCTTGTCTTGTCTGACCTTTAGGAGTACCTTTGGGAGGAGAGGCAGAGGTGGAAAGGCATACACATGAAGATTTTCCCAACTGAACGAAAGAGCATCCACTTTCCAAGCTGTGTGATGAAACCTTTCGTGCAAAACTTTGGCAGCTGGTGGTTTAGTGGAGAAGCGAACAGATCTATGTCTGGAGTTCCCCAGGACACTGTCAATTGCGAAATACATGAAGATCCAGTTTCCACTCGTGGGGATCCATGATTTGCCTGCTTAACACATCTGCTAAGGAGTTCTGTGCTCCTGGCAGAAACCTTGCCTGTAGATTTAGCTGCAAGCTGAGCGCAGTCTCCCACAAAATCATTGCTTGCCTGCATAGAGGATAAGAATGTGTTCCCCTTGCTTGTTGATGTACCACATGACAGTTGTGTTGTCTGTTAGAATCAACACCTGCCCAGGAAGAAGTAACTCCTTGAAAGCCATTAATGCAAACTGGACTGCTAACATCTCCTTCATGTTGATATGTAGATGCTGTAGTCTGGCAGGCCACTTGTCCTGTATCCACTTTCCATTCAGATGAGCTCCCAAGCTATGTCTGAGGCATCTGTCGTTAGAATCTGACTCGCCTCTGGCCGGGTCACAGAGAGTCCCTTGTTTAGGTGACATTCCTGATCCCACCACAAAATTCTTTTTGAATGCAAGGTATTATTGGAATGACAGTGTCCAAATCCTGGCAGTGCTGTGTCCATACATTTTTTAGATACCATTGCAGCTTCCTCATATGCAGTTTGGCATTGGGAAGCACCAGAATACAAGATGCCATGAACCCTAATGCTTGAAGGACTGTCCTTGCAGTCAGCACGGACTGATGAGATAGTTGATGGAAGTAAAGGGATAGACTCTTTTGTTTGTCCAGGGTTAAAAAGGCCATCTGGGCTGCTGTATTCAGTCTCACACCCAGAAAGCACATGTCTTGAGAGGGTACTAGACTGGACTTTATTTCGTTCACAGAATACCCCAGGCATCTTAGCACTGCTATCACATATTCCAGATGCTGAAGAAGCTCGTCCTTTTCTTGAGCCAGAATCAGACAGTCGTCCAAGTAAGGATAGATTTGTATTCCTTTTAGCCTGAAAAAGCTACAACTGGAGCCAGAACTTTTGTGAATACTCTGGGCAGTAGATAAGCCAAAGGGCAATGCAGAGAACTGATAATGTGAATTTCCAGCTCGAAACGCAGATACTTCCTGCAACTGAGTCTGATAGGCACATGAAGGTAAGCCTCCTTGAGATCTAAAGTTACCATCCAGTGATCTTTGCCCAGCAGAGGTAAAAGCTGTTGTAACGTCAACATTTTGAACTTGGGAATGTCCAAATAAGTGTTGAGGATAGACAAATCCAAAATTGGTCTCCACGTGTTCCCCTTTTTGGTACTAGGAACAGGCGAGAATAAAATCCTAGGCCCCTTTCTGGCACAGGAACCGGCTGAATGGCCCCTATCTGGAGCAACAGAGAAATTTGCTTGTGAGCCTCTTTTCTTTGTATAGGAGGAATGTCTGGCATGCCTTTGAAAGGAGGCAAGGTATGGAAATAAAACCTGTAACCGTGGTGAACGATATCCAATACCCATCTGTCTTGGGTAATAACACTCCAATTTTCTTTGAAAAGTGCCAGCCTTCCTCCCAAAGGTGCTGCCAGACGAGAAGGTTCTGGCAGCTGAAAAGGCAAGTCATTGGGTCTGCTTACGAAAGGACTGACCCCTGCCCTCACCAGAAGACTGGGCAGGCGAACTGCCTGTTCTAGGCCTAAAAGAACCTTGAGCTCTGCCCCTACCACGCCTAGATCTACCCCTAGACTGAGAATCATAAGAAGGATAAGTCCACCCCTTAGTAGGCCAATTTCTACTAAACTTTGGAGGCTGAACCTGCAAAAATCTTTAACAGTCTGCATAGACTTAGCCTTGTCCTCCATTTTCTTTAAAACTGCTTCCACAGGCGCACCAAATAACACATCAGATTGTAAAGGAGCATCTAAAATCCTTGTCTTTACATGTTCAGCTAAATTCTGATCCCTCAGCCAGGCGTGCCTGAAGAACAGAACCAGTGGCTGCCATCCTCAAGAGGCCTGTACAGCATCAAAACCACATTGCAAGGAATGCTTACCCACCTGTTCAGAAACATGAACCAAATCCTGCAACTCTTTACACTCAATACCTTCCGCCAGAGCATCCACCTTAGACTTCAATTGTGAAAGGAGATAATTTTGGTATTTCAACATGTGAAACTGGCAATTCAAAGCCCTCATGGCTAAAGTGGAAGAAGTATACACCTTTTTCCCCATCTATCCAAAGCCCTTCCCTCTTTATCAGAAGAAACAGGTTTTTAAACAACAGAAGCCTTAACACCTTTAGGGCCCTGAGAAACAGTTTCTGGGTCTGCCCTAGGACTCTTAAAAAGATACTTATGAGCTTCAGGCACCCTATAATACCTGTCCGGTTTAACTGGGGCAGGAGGCAAAGAATCAGGGTTCAGGGAAGCCTCTGCAAAAACATCCTCTACCACATCCAGAACAGGAGGTATAGCTAAAGGCCTATGCTGGGGTAGAAACAAAAAGTCCCTAAGCCTTTTCCTAGAATCAGAGAAAACTTGACCTTCCCATTTAAAATGCTCCCTCATGGTATGAAGAGTCTCTGAAAAAGAAAAATCCTCAGGAGGAGAAGCCAAAGGTGTAGAGTCATCTACATCAGAATCAGAATAAGGAGGATACTCCTGCAAGTCTTCAGCCGAAGACTCAGAAGCCTCCGAACACTGCTCAAAACTCTCAAGCTCAGGTTCCACCCTAGGCCTCTTATCAGGGGGGGGTAAAGAACCTCTAATCATAGTAATCAAATCTTCTGCCATTTTAAGCATATGTTTCTTAGGCAGAGACCCTGAAGAAGGGAGACCCCCACTGAAGTTAACCCTGGCCGGCCTCTAGAAGGAGCCTTGGAAACAGAAGGGGAGGGCCTAACCACCTTAGAAAGGGAGGGGAGAACAGCTACCTGAGAAGCACCTTCAGCCTGGCCTACCTCCTGAGAGGACACATCTTGTAACAGTCAAGCCACACCGTGAGAATCCAGAGGAGCTTCTGGTAGAACCACCGGCTCCACTGAGCCTCTAAAGAACCGGCGTCCGGGACAGACGGTTCTTCCACCCTAGGCTTTGCTGCTTTGTCTTGCGCTTTTAGCTAAGCGGCGCCGGAGCATCCGACGGCATGTTGTAATTACAACGCTTCCCAAAACTAACCTGGCACAATCTAATCTTCTCTTAATAGTGCGTTTGTTAAATCTAGCACAAGAGCGACAGCCAACAACGTCGTGCTCAGGCCCTAAGCAAGGTGTACACAATGTATGGTAATCTCTATGAGGTATCTGTTTCCCACAAGAAATACAGTTATTCACTTTTTCTGACATCCGGTTAAATACTGAGGCAAGAAAAACCAAAATATTCCCAACGGGTACTTAGCCAACTTTGATTCGGTCTGAAACTCCGACTTCAGAAAATTTCAGAACGCCAACCTGCACTCGCAATACTGCTTCTGCATCGGACCATGCGGCAAAAAAGACTGAGGATATGACGTCGGTCATGCGCATTTGTACCCTGACGTCCTGATGTCAGTCAAATGCGCCTTGACCGACGTCAGCCTTATACTTTGGTATTTGGGCCGACTGGGACAGCGGACTACCCAAGTGTTAGGACTGCAGCAATGTGAGATGAAGAACATCTTCACTATACCAACTACAGTTCCTCTCCTGTAGAACCCCCAACCCCGAATTCAAGCAAGAGCTCCCTTCCAACTTAAAGACTCCAAATTCAAGGTCTACCAGGTTAACCAGAGCCAATGTAAATGTGTTACCTCAGGCCATGTCACTTAACTCTACCTAAACACCCCACTAGCTTCTTTACATGTCAACTTTGTTCTCTATACACAGTCTGGTCCAAAAGCCAGTTAATATGCAGGTAGACAATTTACTCTCAGGATGCTCCATTGTATATAGACCAACATCTCTTTTTCACATACCACATTTATTTTTACTGTGTATGTACAGTGCATACACCTTGTCTGCATTCTTATCTGCATCCAGATATCAAGCAGTCCATTAATCTACCCCTGTGCTTCGTAATCGGATTTCATTTATCTCAATGCAACCCACACTGGGTCTGAAACTGATCAGTTTTGATCGCTACTGTTCACACCAGTTAAACAAGCAAAAACATAAATGAATGTCTGGTCTACAGTTCAAGCTACTTCCTGGCTCCAAACTACATTAAGCAGGCCTGGATCTCTGCTCCTCTACAGCTATGTCTAAGCAACATTTGATAATACCTTTGCAAACAACCTCGTGTACCGCACTTCCTAAGAAGCTGCAAGTTAATGAGATTGTTTTTACAAAAAGCAAAGACCTGACCATTTTAAAAGTGAACACACAAATTATCTTGGACAGATTACAGGATGATACATTAGAACACATGGCCCTTAGTAACAGCAAAAGAAAATATAAAGATTGTTAGACCCAGCACTCAAGAAAAGGACACATGACTTTATAAAAACACTAACAAAGGAAAACATACAAAGACAAAACATGACAAGAATACTGCAGAAACATGACCAGGGACAGAAAGCCAAAAACAAAGAGGAGATTAGAAGGAAAAATACTGAAGACTTATAGAAAGCATTCTTACAGCTAGTTCCTGTCTGATGTGCTCAATTGTTGCTTCCAGAGCTCGTGTGCCTTTAGTTGCCTCATCTTCTACTGCCTTTACAGTCTTCAGGAGAGAAGTCACATTGGTAACCATAACCTAAAAAAAAAAAAAGCACAAAAAAGATAAATTAAGCAGTGATCAGTTGATTTATTTCTTATAGCATTTGCACCACTTACTTAATTTACATTATACAATGAAAACCAAGACACAGTATAGTTATGTGAATCCACTCACTGTAACAATACATTTACATAGGATCACTGCTGCTGTATGACTCACTACCCACATGGATCACATACAGACAGAAGTCAGCCCTTCTGGCCTGACTTCCACAGACTTTCTCTCCTTGCCCAATCTGTTGGCTCAAATTACGTCTGAAAAGTAGAACAGTCTGCATCATTTTCTTTCTTTCCTTCTAAAAGAAAAATAAAATGATGTGGCCTCAGTTTAAAAAATGCAAGTGGAACAAAAAAAAAGAATAGAAAAGGTATAGTTGAAGGAGACATCACCTTCCTCTAAAAGGGTCTGCAATCTTCTAGGTCTAGAAAAATGGGGAACCCACAGGTCACCTTCTCACATTCATCTCCAACAGACACTGTGGGGAAAAAAAACAATGACCTAATTTAGGTGGAGGACAAGAGGGGAGATTGACTGGAAGAATCACTGCTGCAGCACAAACATCTATCATTGTGGGGAACTTAGGAAGTTCAATATAATGCTCAATTCTGCAGCCTTGGGAAAACAGGTATCTAAATGGCATGGTAGTGGTTGGTGCCTAAAGCATTCCCTACAAAACTGCTTTGATCACACCTGCCTTGCTCATGGACAGGCATCCAGCTTGCACACCTGGAAAAACTGTGCCAGTAGTCCAGATGGGCTGCTTTACAAACACTCTGGGGTGAAATATTTCTGAAGTCTACTGTTGTACCTTCTTGCCATAATATAGTGGGCTCTCACAGCCCCCTCAGGGGTTTTCCAGTGTTCTCATAACAAAAGATGATGCGATGCAACTGCATGGCCACCTGGACTTCAGTTGCTTGGACACAGATCTACCTCGTTTGCCAAGCATAATAAATGGCTGAAGTCCTCTCTCCTTCATATATAACATTTAAGCTGAATGAGCACATCCAGCAAATATACGTATTCTCCACTGTTCAGGGTATTAGAAAAGAAGACAAGTAACTGTATTATAGCCTGATTCGGTGCCAATTTTGATATCACTTTGGCATGTAAGGAGGAACAGGTCTACAACTCATGCACACTTTGAAGTACAATGCAGGGTTATTCGCACATAAGGGATTGAAGTAATAGACAGAAACTATAATTTTCCAAGATATTAACTTGAGTACTACTGGTGCAGTGGACTTGAAAGAAGCTATGGTTAGTTTTCCCACCACAAGTTAAGATTCCCATAGGAGGACAGGCTTCCCTACAAGCTTGAGATGCAAGACTTCTTTCAAGAATTGTTTCAGTACAGAGTGGCTAAACAAAGGAGAGGAGTCTAAGGGAAAGAAGGCTGCAGTAACAAACACGTACTTTGCAAGAGGCAAACAGTAGTAGACTGCAAGATATTCTGCTTAGCAGCACTGAAATGAATGATGGTTCTGTATAGCTGCACAAAAACATTTTTCCATTTGGAAAAAAAAAAAAGATTTTTGGTGTTACGCTTTGCGGTATCTTACATGATGTACAATTTCTCGGTTGAGAAGACTATGTTCATCTTTATCAGTGACCCATTTTCATGCATATGAAGAGTGCAGAAAACACAATGGATAAGAAATTATAGTTGTGCAAGAACTTAATGCCATCACAGACATTCAAAGTACATTCAGTGTTGCAGTAGTGATAATACTTGGGATTCCTGCCCCAGAAGGCACGACTTCCAGAGCTTTTCATTTTTCCCTCTCTGTCTGACAGATGTCCTGCAACCTGAACATCAGGATACCTACAGTACTAGACAGACGCCTGCCTGCATTTACCTTTAGAGTTATTTCCTGTCCATGAAGTAACAGGGGTCTGGGCAGAAACAACAGCACCAGTCATCAAGGTGGCAGCAAAGAACATACCTGAATTATAATTAAAGTTCCTACATAGCTGTATTTCTTCATTATTGTTCACTGTTAGGGTAGTGATAAGTGTTTAGGAAATTCTCAATGCTTACTTACTCTAGCGATGATGGCTCTATGAAGGAAGGGATAGGTTTGTAATGGGCATTGCAGCATGACAGTAGCAAAACCTGCCCTGGCTCTGGAGGTAATGCCCAAGTTACAGTATTTGGAAAAGGTGTGGACAGATGATCCTCCCAAGAAAGGATGTGGTTGCTTTTGCTCTAGAAAGATATGTCCTGACATACACTGGTGCAGCTTTTTTTTTTTTTTTTTTTTTTTTTCATGGAAGGGTAGCTAAACAGGAGATATTCTGTTTTGAGACAAGTCTGCCCTCCCTACTCTTTGCAAAGGTTATGAACAGCTTGTCTATTTCTCTCACTTTGGTCTTTTCTAGGTCTCAGCTGCCTAGCACATCCAAAGTATACAGCATCTTTTCCCCTTGCTCTGCAGGGTGGGGGTGAAACACTGGGTAGCTGATGGCTTGATTTGAGAGAAACTTTGGTCACCACTTTAGTCATAAAGGTTGGAATGGTTTACAGCTGTAACACTGCCCTTGTGAAAGATAAAGGGCTGTTTGCTCACAAAAGTCTGCAACTGAAATTCTCCGTTCAGATGTTATTATCACTAGGAAGACAGTTTTCTATGTCAAGAATATATGTTCTAGTTGCTTGCCAAATGGTGGTAGTGTCAAGTTTTTCAATATATAAGCTCAAGTCCCATGGAGGAGAAACTTCTCGGGTGGTCTCAAATCGAGAACCCCTTGTAGGATTTGCTTTGCTGACAAAAGGAGTAAGGAGGCAGTCCCAGAGCATATATGTACAGAAAGCGGAAGCAAGTACTTACACTGAAGCATGCAATAAAGCTGGACTTACAAAGGTCTGGACAGGTATCTGAAAACCATGGACAATGCAAACTAGTTTGGGTTCAGGGCCTCTTTATGGCATTAAAGGGAGGGTTCACCATCCATCCATTCAAGAGGCTTTGCTGTTCTGTCCAAATGATGTGCCAGGACATTTCAGATCAGACTCCTGGGCCACATGCCAAGCTTCCATGGCCAGCCACCACAAAAAAGAGTGGGTTCCCCTTGCTTGTTGATGAAAATGACTGCTGGATTGTCTGAGAGGATATGCACAGTCCCTGGTTAACATATCTGTGTGAATGCTTTTATAGCTAAAATTACAGCCATCACCTCTTTCATACTGATGTGCACTTTCCTCCAATTTCTGCTGTAGTTTCCTTATATTTTTAGTTTCCCTGAGTGGGTCCGTCCAATTACATTTTTAGTTTCCCTGAGTGGGCCATCCAAGTTACAGTGTAGGAACTGTATGTGCCAGAGTGTCTCAGCCTGGCTTGAAAGGACCCCCAAACTGAGATTCACCTGTTGAATCCAGTGTAAGAGCTTTTTTTTGTCCACACAATGCAGGATAGAGGTAGGACACTGCAGTACCACCAATGCAGTTTTCTCAAGTAAAGTTACATTATGAGGCATTCATAAAATTCATAGTAGTTACTTAGCATGTAGCCCAGGGGACCATTAAGGAGCTTTCTCAGACTCTCAATTGCTCAAGGATATACTGTACGCACATGAAGGTGGAAATACTCAAAACCACTGCACAGGAAGCATCTCTAACAACTGAGAGGTTTAGTCCTTTGTTTCAACTGTCAGACAAATTATACCATCCCAGATGGGACTCAAACTCACAATCCCAAGTTTTGGAGGCCGATGTCTTTATCTATTAGGCCATTTCTGGCCATAATCTGATTCCGCTCTAGTATGAAACTTAAACATATGGTTAGAAACAGAACCCATTCCTAGGGAAGGAAAAACACAGATTAGACTGACAACACAAATCATTATTGTAAATACAACTGTCATATCAGCTGTTGTCTCCATCTGGCTTCAACATGTGGGACAAGTCCCCAGTCATGTAAAACCCTAGGGAAGATATATGGAATGATATTCTACAGCATGGTTGAGCCAAAAGAAGCCCTGGACCTAGACTAAATGTCCAACTTGTAGTGAGAAACAAAGGTATGAGGGCCCACCCAAGTCACTGCTGCACACGTCATCTAAGGAAGCCCTAGAGGAAAAGTCCATAGTAGTAGTCATGGCTTTAGTGAAGTGATCTTTAGGTTTACCATGCAAAGTCTTACTTCGCACAGTATAAGCAAAGGAAATGACAGTCTGACAGCCACTGAGATAACATAACCATAGACACAGGCCTACCAAATCTAGATTTTGAAAAGGAAACACAAAATATCAGCTGTCTATGCACATCCAAACAATGCAGCAAGCAACTGTCCTTGTTCAAAAAATAGGAAAAGTACAGGCAGAAAGAACCATTCAAACTACTCTCTGTGGTCACCTTAGGAAGAGAAGAAGGGATTGTGCAAAGACAGACCCTATCTTTGCGGAATACAAGTATGGAAGAATAACAACTGGAGCTTGCAACTCAAACTCCTGCCCAAGGTAACAGCCACCAGGAACAAAGTCTTCCAAGACAACAAAACTTTAGGTCTGACATAATAGAAGGCTCAAAAGGAGGACCTGCAAGGACTTGCAACATGAACAGTAAATCCCAGTGAGGGACAGGGTCCTGAATGGGAGGGTATGAAAGAAATGTGCCCTTGAGAAATGCTTTGGAAATTTTCAGAGCAGCCAAGGGAACACTGTCCCTGCCAATATGATAAATAGATATGGCCGCCAGTTATATTTTAATCTTGGAAAAGCTACAGCCCAAACTAAACTCGGCAAGAAAATCCAAACCTGACCAAGAGAGGGGGAAAAGGATCCAATTCTCAGTAGTCCACCTACACAGCAAAGCACTTCCATTTACCTGTGTATACTTTCTTAGTACACAACTTCTGGGAAGAGGACAAGATATGTACAATGTTGTCTATTAGCTTGGGATTTCTGCCATTAAGATATGCACAACGTTTGTTGTCTATTAGCTTGGGATTTCTTCCATTAATGGAACTGGAAAAATTCATGCAGTTAACTTGAAGGACTGACAGCTAGGTGGGTCTAGACCTGCTAGATGAGAAATAAGACACTGAGTGGGATCCGAAATTCAAGGAGAGTATCTAAGAGGAGGCCACAGAAAGTGGAACCACACCTGACAAGACCCGAAACAGCTCGGAGGATCACTGTTGCTCTGCAAAGGGCTACCTTCTGAAGAAACTGGATCATCAGGGGAACTGGAGGATATGCAAACAAGAAGCTTGGATGCCAAACATACACAGCAGCATCGCTGGGTGACTGCTCCTGAGGATGGACTAAGGCATAACAGCTGTTGCATTTGGGGTTGGAAGGGGGGGGGGGGTCACAACGGTTGCAACATGGAGTGTCTCAGCACTCCATGCTGCAACATGGAGTGCCCTGGCACTGAAAAATCTAAGCTGCTACCCTCAGATTCAGAGACCACTCATGAGGAAAAAGAAGATTCCTGCTCAAACTATCTGCCAGAATGTTGGACGTCCCTGGGAAGTGCGATGCAATCAAACTACGGAGACGAGTTTGCCCACTGCCAAACTCTCATGGTTTCTCAACTAGAAAATAAGACTGTATTCCCAGTTTGTTCAGGTATCACACAGGCATATTGCCTGTCTGGACTAAAATCATACTACTTGGGAGGACATCCTGAAAGGCCTGCAATGCTAGGACATCCTCGTCTCCACATCACTGATGTGAAAACTGACCTCCGCAGAAGATCAGAACTCGAACCGTCACCACTTTGAAATGCCCCCCACTCAAGCAGTGAGGTGCCCATGGTGACCGTGGCCGAAGATGGGGGAGAAACTAACAGTCTCCCGTTGGTCACAAAGGATGACTATCCACCACGGAATCTAACTGTGACAAACCTTTGTCATCCTGAAGGGAATATCCACTGGATGAGTTAAATAGGACCACTGCATTGTAAGTGCACATTGCAGAGCCCTCATGTAGGATCTCGCTGAGGGGACCAACTCTATGGAAGTTGCCACATGGCCCAAGAGTTTCAAAAGAGCATGCACTGGTGGTTTTGCATTAACAATCACAGATATGTCTGGGATTGAAGGCCGATTATGCTGGAGATTAGCAATTTGGGAGACCGCATCAAAGTGGCTACCTATGAATTCCCATGGCTGGACAGGTTGCAGACTTGACATTTGATAACTGATAACTATCCCCAAATGGCCACCTAACTGGAGTAAGAGATTTCTGGCTGTGATAATAGACACTCTCATGGGGGCAGTGAGAAGCCAATCATTCAGGAGTATAATCCCTGCAGCCAAAGCCAGGCTGCCACCACTGCCAAGCACTTGGTGAACACTCACAGGGTGGTGATGGGACTGAATGGCAGGGCTCTGATCAGATGACTGGCCCCTAGCTAGAAGCACAGGAAACTCCTGAAGCATCTCTCTATCTTGATAAGATTATAGAAATCTCTGACATCTACTGAGTGCATCAAATCGCCCTTCCTCCACAGAGGTAGGATGGCCTGCATCATGACCATCTGGAATTTGGTCTGTTTTACACTCATAAGTAAGAGCATTGCCTCCAGAAAACAGGTTATAACCTCCCTGTACACTTCCCTCATCAGGCCAATAATTGAGTACAATGCCCCTTTTGATATTACCTTCCCAAGCACCTGCAGCAATTGCAGAGACCACAAAGGTTCCTCACAAAAAAAATTCAAGGTCTTCAGCATTTGTCCTAAGAGGACAGTCTGAAATCACGGTCACTTTATTCTGTTTTACACAGACTGCTCAGAGGCGATCTCTGCCTTGCATATAAGGCAATCTTTGACCCTGCTTTATTGGAAATGCTGCATATCTGTAAGTCAAATAGTACACGGGTCGCTTGCTCTAATGGCCTTAACCTGGTATGTGACATTAAGAGAACCTGCTGGAAGGACAGATTTGTCTTACAGAAGTTAACCATACCTTTGGAACAGATTTCCGCTTCATATCAAGTAGAGCACCTAATTATCCCTCTTCAAACACAATCTGGACGACTGGATGGGTAAACTAAATTCACCCCAGAGGTTCCACCTGTATCCGTCTTGGACAGGTGTGACACGTGCTGACTGTGGAAATAAGGGTAAAACTTGGCTAGGCTTGTAAGGCCCCTAGATCATTAGCCTAGTAACTTCCTCTCATCCTATGAAGAGATTTAATTTGCTTACATCCAAAATTGGTCTGAGGTCCTTAGCACCAAAAAGAACCTTGAACCCTGGATCCTTGATGGTCTGGGCGGGACCTCTTGGGAGACTCGACTTGCCAGTAGCTTCTGAATCTCTACCACTGCTTGCCATCACTGATGGGTTGGAATGTCCGGGAGATGTTTGTTGAGTGAAACTTGGCATTTATAAAAATGGGATGGTACAGCCTCTGGATATATCTCTTAATACCAAAGTGTCCAAAGTTGATGGCCTCTCAAGCTTCTGGGTAGAGCCAAGCAACCCCTAACTGCCTACAAAGCAGGACAGTCAGGCAAACCCTCAGGATATCTGGAAGGGCCCTCTGGAGAAAACTCAAAGCCCTGATTCCACAGCCCTGCCCATCCCCAAGAGCAGTATCCATTATGGTCAAAGAAGCACCCCTAGAAGGCTGCTGCAATTTCCTAAAGAAAAGATATTTGCCCCACTTCTGATTCCTTGAAAAGGTTTGCTGAGGGGTACCAAAATGCACTCTGATGGTAACAGCATCATCCCATCTTGCTCGATCCTAGTAAATGTGTCTTTTAATCTTCGGCCCAAATAAGGAGCAGCCATTGAATAGGGTGTTAATAAAAGACTCCTTGAAGCAGTCCATGAAACTGCACAACCAACATCAAGACCAGAGCCAAGCTGTTGACAGCAGAGACACCCCAATCGGGAGGGATGACCCTGAAGCTGGGGTAGTCGAACCTGGTGTGGAGACACCTCCCTTGACAACAGCTATGAGGGCACTCAGCTCTCATGCAGCCAGAGTCCAGGAAACCAAGGTGGTGGTCCTAGCCAAACAAGGCCATGGATCTGACCCCAAAGGTAGAAACACTGTCAGGTCCAAAGATCTCGGCTCCAAAGGGCCCATGGGAGAAAACCAGGGTGATTGATGGTATTCCGGGGAGGGAACCCAAGTATGAAGGAATAAGGCCCAATTGCATCCGAGCTTGCAAGAAGGACCTCATCAGCTGCTCCTGATTCAAAGCTTTAATACTGCCCACTGAACATGACCACCAAGCAGATTAAGCCATTGACGTGGGCTTTGAGGTTCATTTGAGCAGGGGGGCAGCCTCCAAGCAATAAATGGACTTATAAGCATCCTGCGAAGGGAGCTTGTGCCCACAAGCAAAACATTTTTTGAAACCTTTGTCCATTACACCAACTCTAATGAAAAACAGACTAGACCTATACTAACCCACTACACACTATCAAGAAAAAAATACTATCCTATATAAACTTATAAGGAAAAGGAGCAACAAGACAAACAGAATATAAGGCAGGAAAAGCCCACCGCTACCTAAACAGACATTAATATCTATAAACCTAGCTAATACTATAACTAAACTAACCTACTGCACTCTAAGGGGTAGGGGACAGCAAGGACAATAAACAACAAGACAAAAGGATACACCCAAAGGTAGACTTCACAGACTGAGCAGCTAGCTGGAATGGTAGCAAACTTTATCAGAGGTATCCTCTAGACAGCAGGGGATTGTGGGTAAGCAGGTGGAACCCAGAGAGTTGAAATCTCATGGATTTGGCTGGCAGCGGATCTGATAACCCACAGGTTGAAGCCAGACAGAAAAGACAACATTGGATCTTTGGGTTCCAGCCTCCATTCACTGAAGATGGAAGATGATCTGCTTAGTTCTGTCCACTGCAGACTACAGGTCTGGCAGGATGCAAGAAGCCAGGAGATGAAGGCCAACTAGGAGGCTACATACCAGGCTATCACTTCTGGACTGCAAAGCTAGTATGAATGAGAGGCTACTGCTTGTTCATATACCACTTTACTGTGGTGTTGTCTTTACCTGCCCTCAGTGTACTTGGATGCCAGTACATTCTGAATGCTTTCAAAGACAGAATCAAAGCACACTTTTAAAGTACATCTTTTCACCACAAACAGCACTATACTCCTTGTATTTTCATGTGAGCCACAAATCTCCCAAACCAGGTCTGAAGCATGTATGGTCACAGTGTACTGTCTGGAGTCACAGCGGGGATGCCATTTTGCACATCTACTGCAACAACCAACAAAATACCTTCTCGATACAGAGCATCAATAGTAAAGCTTTGTCCAAGAGCTGACAGTACTGCTCACACAGATGTCTGAGATATCACTACACCTATTCGTATGCAACATTGTCTGCTCCCTGCTGAGCTGAGAACACTTCGCTATGAACAACTGAGCCTGGATTACCACTTGAATAGGGCACACAGAAGACCTACGTTTCTAGCCCTAGCTTTGAAGAAAGCACTCTGCCTCAATGTAGTTGAGTCTTGCCTGCCCCTCACACGTAGAAAATGAATGTAATCTATATAGCCCAAGCTGACAGGCACTTCCTCCAATCAGTGGTCTACATCATTTTACTTACTAATGCATTTAACTGAGATAAAGCACTGATCCACATGGACCATATACAGACCCAGCACAGAGTCATTTCAGGGAATATGCTAAGAAAGAGTATTCTCTTATTCCTAACCCTCCCCTCAGCTCCCTCTTTGGACATGGATACTGTATCAACTTGGGGAATACAATGCAATACCCTTGACATATGTATGCTTCCACTCACGTACTCCCAAGAGGGCTCACCACCAGCTTGCAAAACAAGGTCTACACCCCTAAACAATGACATCTGAGCAATCCTCAGTATGCACAAAAAGCACTGGCCACCTGGGAACAATCCCCCCACAAGAAAGGGCAATCCAGCAACTACCACTCACCCCCATCCTACTCCTAACTATTCAAGCATTTCTTTGCCAGGTAGGCCTCCCAACTTTGTAGGGAATTAACCTTAGAGTAAAATTCCTAGAGCAGGGGAGTGAGGATCATATGAAGACCTTTTAAACATCATCTAGCAGCAAAAGCCAATCCCAATGCCTGGCACAGAGAAGTGTCATGCAATGACATCAGCACATTCATCATGCTACCCTGGAACTACAAGGCCTCTGGTCTTCACCAGTGGTCATAGACACAGTGGCTCTACCAGAAAAGGGCAGATGGCTATTGGCTACTTCATCCTATTCTCTCCCAAGCAAGTCTAATCAACAGTCCAGCTCATTCTTGATCTTGGGGGGTTGCCAGGTGCCCAGATAGACACCCTGCTTCTGTCTCATCAGGTCAGCATCTTTGGAAATTTGTTGTTCTAATTTCATAGCTTATTACTGCATTTGGGCTTAAATGACCATTTAAAATGTAAATTCCAGACTGGCTTAGACCAAAGGTCTTATCCAAGTGTCTAGTGATTTTCTGAGCTGAGATGAATTATTAACTTGTTTAATTCCCAATGGCAATTTATTCCATAACTTGGCTGTCAAGTTCAGTCTGTGTGATCTGTATACCTTTGGTAACTTTCATAGGCTGGAGTAATTACATATACTAGTCTTAGCTTTTCATCATGGAGGGCACTGTAAACTAAACAACTTGCATCTCAACCAGCAGCAATTTACTGAATATAGTCAGACATGCTCAAGTCAGCATGAATAGGTTAAGTATTTACAACTGACTAAACCTAGTAAATCTTCTTTGAGCACAGCTATCTAAACGCCAAAATATCACAATTACATGTACAATACAGAATTACAATAGAGAACAGAATTATAATAAAGATGAATTTTTGTTGTTGTTGTAAGGATAAAGCCCTGCAATACCCAATGTTTTAACTAACGGAATCAGCAGTTATCTTAAACCTAAAGTTCTGTATTATTCCAATTCTTATATCCTTATATTCCAGGGCCTTCTTTAACTTATGTTACCCATAAAAATAAGTGGGTCAGTTTTATACGGCCCAAAGAACATTATACCACTCTCATCATAATTAATAGATAATCCTCCATCATCAAACGAAATTCACAAATTTCTGGTGAAGAAAAGACGCAAGTTTTTCCAAAATGGTCCGGTACCTTGCTTTCCTTATCCTTAGGGAGAGTACTGAGCTGTTACCGATTTAGATCCACATGTAGCATCAAGAGTAGCCCCAGAGAACAGCAAATGGTTTCTTCCAAAACTACATACTGGTGCCCTATCATTAACACCTATCCATTTTTAGGAGTGGAAGTCAGGCAGAACAGTTCTAAGAATGCAATATCTAAGGCCTCTTCAAGTGCTCAGAATGCAGGGGAATAGCAGATAGCCCAGTACGTTCTACATATCTTTTGCGGAACTCCAGGAGCTCCTCCAATCCTACCTACATGTATAAACATAGCCTCATTGGATTTAGTGTTTTCTTGAAGGAGGGGAACACAAGAAGAAGTTATGTACCTACCATAACGTTCCATGTTAGTTGTCTTCTTCTCGCCTTCTTTCTTGCTGGTTGGGTTCGGAGCCGACCCTCGGCTCCGACTCGGCCATTTTCTAAAGCTCGAGAGCTACTTACTGGCTCGAGGCCTCCCTATATCCCACAATGCCTGGCACTAGACCCCAGATCTCGTTTGGAAGACCTAACACCAAAATAATACAAGAGGACAACTGTCTCAAAAGCAAGACTTCAGCTAGAGGGCTGAAGAAAAAGGTAGAGGACATAAAACGGTAAAGACTCAGCCAGTGACAAGACTCATAGGAGGACTCTACTCGGGTCCATCTAGGCTAGGGGGATGGAGGGTGGGACGCAAGAAAGAAGGCGAGAAGAAGACAACTAACATGGAACGTTATGGTAGGTACATAACTTCTTAATGTTAAGTTGTCTCTCTCGCCTTCATTCTTGCTGGTTGGGACAGCGTCCCTAGCACCTTAGTCCTGGGTGGCTCATCGGAACAGACTCTTGAGCACAGTGGAACCAAAATCAGCTCTACTCCTAGAGGCCACATCCAATTTATAATGTGAAATGAAGGTATGAGGGGTGGCCCATGTGGCCGCCGCACAAATGGCTTCCATTGGTAGTCTTGCTTGAAAGGCTACCGACGTAACTAAAGCCCTAGTAGGATGGCCTTTAGGTTTAGCAGGGAGTTCTTTATTCCTCAACTGATAAATAAGGGTAATAACAGAGGACAACCACCTGGACAAGGTTACCTTAGACACTGGCCGACCCTGCTTACCCTCCGCATAGGACAGGGAGAGTTGGTCTGATTTCCTTATTTGCTCAGTCCTATGCAAATAGAAACGTAATTGCCTATGAACGTCCAACTGGTGTAACTTGTGTTCAGCTTTGTTGGAATAATTTGGAAAAAAGACTGGCAGATAGATGGATTGATTCAAATTGTTCTTGGTGGGAACCTTAGGAAGGAACGAAGGATTAGTCCTGAGTGAAACTCTATCCTTATGGAAAACTAGATAAGGAGGACGAACACAAAGGGCTTGAAGTTCAGAAACTCTCCTCGCTGAAGTAATTGCCACCAAAAAGAGTGTTTTCCAAGTAAGCAATTTCAAGGAACAGGAAGCTGCCAGTTCAAAGGGAGGCAGTATCAAGGAAGCTAGGATCAAATTTAAGTCCCACGGAGGTGGGGGATCTCTCACTGGAGGCCTGAGCAAGATTGTTCCTTTCAGAAAGGCTTTGCAAAGATTATGGGACATGATGCTGGTTTCTGACAGGCCCGTATGGAAATTAGAGACTGGCGCTAATTGAACTCTAATGGTGGCCGACAGGGAGCCCGCTTGAAAAAGTTCTGCTAAGAAATCCAGAACGTTATGGACAGGGGCTGTGAAGGGATCTATATTTCTAGCCTCTGCCCAGAAAGAGAAACGTTTCCACTTACTAGCATAAGTCTTCCTGGTTGTAGGTTTGTGCGAAGAAAGGATAATCTCACGCACTGAATTGGAAATACTGGGAAGCCTGGCTAAGGCTGGAAGTGGAGCAACCAAGCAGTGAGGTTGAGAGACTGAAGAGACTGATGCAGCCCCCCCGACTGATGGATCAGGAGGTCCGGAACTGGGTCCAGATTCCGAGGCTGCTCTAGAAGGTGACTATGCAGGAATGGGAACCAAATTTGTCGAGGCCCGTAGGGGGCAATGAGGATCATACGGCAACCCAGCACTGTAGCTTTCTGAATTAATTTGGGAATTGGTGGAAAGGGTGGGAATGCATACAGAAGTCCCTGGGGCCAATCGTGAACTAGAGTGTCTCTGGGGGAGTGTCCAGGAAGAGAGTGAAGAAACTGTCGCACTTGCTGTTGAGAGGAGTTGCGAAAAGGTCGTAGCAAGGCTGACCTCATTTGTGGAAGATTCTGTCCGGTTGAGAGACCATTCGTGAGGCATGAGAATAGCTCTGCTTAGCCTGTCCGCTATGACGTTAGACTTCCCAGGGATGTGCGTTGCTGTCAGAAACCATTGAGAGGAGATCGCCCACTGCCATAGTCAGAGTGCTTCTCGACATAAGGGATATGACTTGGTTCCGCCCTGCTTGTTGATGTACCACACTACAGACATATTGTCTGTCTGAATTGCAATGGTCTCAGTGGGTAGAGAGTTCTGAAGAGCTTGCAATGCTAAAAGCACCGCCCTCATCTCCAAGACGTTTATGTGCAAGTGGTACTCGTGGGGTTGCCAGGTGCCCTAGACAGTCCTGCCCTGAAAATGCCCCCCCCCCACTCGATCAGGGAGGCATCCGTGGTCACCGTGGCAACTGGAGGAAGAAGGACAAATGGTCTGCCCTGGGGTACTGATGGAGAGACCATCCACCAAGCCAAGTGGTCTTTGCATGACTGTGTGATTATTATCTTGTGAGACAAACGAAGTTGCTGAAAGGACCACTGGGTGAAAAGCATCCACTGGAGAGTCCTCATATGAAAACGAGCCAGGGAAACTAATATGATCGCTGCTGCCATGAGACCTAAGGTTTTTAGGACGAATCTGGCCTGAATCTTTCTGCATCCTAATAATACCTGTACATGTCGGCGAATGTCTGCCACTCTGTCTACTGGAAGCCTTGCGGACAGATCTTTCGTATTTAATCTTGCGCCTATAAAGGTTAACGACTGACAAGGCGACAATGCAGACTTTTCGAAATTTATTGAGATACCTAGGTTGGAGCATGTTTGGATGGTATAATCCCTGGCTCTCAACAATTGATGTCTGGTGGTAGCAGTAAGGAGCCAGTCGTCTAGATATGGAAACACCTGGAATCCTTGCCATCTCAGGTGAGCGGTAACCACTGCCATGCATTTGAACACCCTGGGGGCTGTGGTGAGACCAAAGGGCAGGGCTCTGAACTGGTAATGACTGACTCCCAGCCGGAAGCGGAGAAACCTTCTGGAATGCCTGTCCATTTTGATGTGGTAGTACGCATCCTGAAGATTAATCGAGCACATCCAATTGTCCTGACCCAAAGAGGGTAGAATGGACTGAAGCGTGACCATCCAGAACTTCGTTCTTTGAACAGACTTGTTTAGTCTGCTGAGATCCAAAATGGGTCTCCAGTCCCCTATCTTTTTTGGTACCAAAAAGAACTCTGAGTAAATTCCGGATCCTTGCTCGTCTGCTGGGACTTGTTAGATGGCCCGTTTTTTTAGCAGTCTTGAAATTTCTTGTACTGCCTGTTCCCTTAGACTGGGTGGAACATCTGGGATGGGGTTGTTTGATTTTAAGGGAGTGTGGACAAATAGGATTTTGTAACCTCCGGATATGATAGACTGTACCCATCTGTCTCGAGTGATGAGACGCCAGGCTTCTGGGTAAAGAGACCACTTTCCCCCGACTGCCTCTGAAGGCGGACAGCCGGGCAGCCCCTCAGGGGTGCTGGAAGGGCTTGTCAGAGAAAGATTTTCTGCTGCCCTGATTCTGCGGAACCCCTCTGCCCCACGGGCGGCATCTATTGTTCCCTCCTCTGCCTCTGGAGGGAAACTCGCCACGTGTGTCAGGCACGGCTCCCTGGGGTTTCCGGAACCACATCTTCCCACTCTTCTGACCCTTAGGGTATGGTCTAGAGGGAGTGGAAAAACGGACTCCAACGGCAGAGAGAGAGTCTTGCCTTCCTGCTCACACCTGGTAAGTGTATCTTTCACTTGAGGTCCAAACAGAGCCGAACCATCAAAAGGGGTGTTGGTGAAAGACGCCTTGAAGGGATCAGCGAAGTTACACAACCGCATCCAGGTATGTCTTCTCAAAGCCACGCCTGTGCCTGCGGCTCTACTCGCCCCATCAGCCACATACGAAATGAGCCGCATGGAGGAGTTAACGATAGAATTAAGAGTTGCCAGCTGGGAGTTTATCTTGTCTTGAGCCCCCGCAGCTGATGGATCTTGCAGGGTATCTCCTAGCTCCTTGAGGAGATCCCTCTAAAGACGGGTAAAGTGGCACAAATAATTCAGCGACCGCATGGAGAAGGTCGCTGAGGAAAACCTCCACTTCCCGTATCTATCCATCGTCCTAGACTCTTCATTAGGGGGATGGACAGGTACAGAAGTGTCAGCCAACTCCTTTTTCGTGGCAGCTGCTACCACCATGGCATCAACGGGGACACCCTTTGTCAGAAACTGTTTACCTTGGGGGGATGCAATAAACTTAGTGGGCCTGCGAGGGGTTGGTTCCAGTGTGTCCGGAGCTGACCATGCCTTCCGAGCCACCACGTCCATTAATGGATCGAAAGGCGGAGACACCCAGGAGGTGGAGGGGTGAGAACCAAACGCATCCAAGTATACCGACTCGTCCTCAGAAGGGTTAAGGGCAGACCAGTTCCCCCTCTGCTTAAGGATCTCAAGGATGTCTGAGAAAGAGACATCTTCAGAGGGGGATCTTGGGGACCCTTCCGAATCCTCCAAGTCAGTATCTGACGTGACCGACTCTGGGGTGTCAACATGTTTCCTCTTACATTTTCTATTTCGAGGGGGCTCCTCTGAAATCTCAGGGGAGGCCTCGGAAGAGGAAGATACACCCAGTGGGGTGACCTGGAGTGTTTGATCCCCTCGCTTGGGATATGGAGGAGGGGCAGAGACCGAAGCAGGCACCCTGGGGGGAGGAGCTGAAGGGGGCTGATCGAGGTGCAGACTCAGAAGTCAGGACGCTCCTCATGACCTCGAAGGTGCCCCTGTCCGGCAGAGTAAAGGGCCCCCACTCCGAGGAGACTGGAATCCTCTCCGGCACCGAAAGGGACGGCTCCGAGGCTCCGAGGGGGAGAACGAGGTCGGACAAGGGTCCAAT
Organism: Protopterus annectens; assembly: GCF_019279795.1. Lineage (NCBI taxonomy): Eukaryota > Metazoa > Chordata > Ceratodontiformes > Protopteridae > Protopterus > Protopterus annectens. The sequence goes on along the minus strand of NC_056726.1, from coordinate 816,739,067 downwards.
GCCACTCACCCTCCCGGAGCCGACGAGGGAGTCTCGGCGCCCAGATCCCTCCAAGGACGGAACCATTGAAGACATCGGAGCCGACAAAGGAGCCGAAAGGGGAAGCATCGGCGCCAACGTTTCCAGGATCCGAGCCCCAATAAGCTCCGGCTCCGAACTGACAGGAGAGGAGTCAGAGGAGGAACTACTTCAGGAAAAGGAGCAGCCACAGCCTGATGAGGAAGTCTAGTTAACATTTTAGCCAGGGCCTGCGATTTGAGGAGTCTACTACCCACTCTCTCCAAGTCATGATCGGACAGCCTCGAGGACCGAGAAGAGTAGGACCTATGGCTCCATTCAGACTGTAGCAAAGGTGATCCCAGAGCCGAATGAATCGACTCCAGGGATGGCGACCTGGATCGCTTACGGCTCCCTGATGGCTCCGACACCAAGGTCGGAGCCGAGAGAGATTTTGATACTTCGGTTCCGGCTGGAACCGAAATTGAAGCAGACGCTCCACTTGGCGACGGCTCCGTACTGGGAGCCGACGGCTTGGTAGGCTTAGGGGTTTTCGCTGGCTGAGACTTTGCCGGAGACCCCTCGGGTTTTAGTAACCCCCTGAGAATTAACTTGTTCTTACGCTCCTGCAGGACTCTTGGACTAAAGGCATGACATACCGAGCAAGAGTCCTGCAGGTGTAGGGAACCTAAACAATAAACACAAGAAGTGTGACCGTCTGTCAGAGACATTTTCTGACAGCACGAGTCACACTTCTTGAACCCTGATACCTTGGTATCCTTTGACATGTTATAGATAAAAGGAATACCGATGGATGAATTTTAGACTAGTGCAAAAAACACAGACACACACATACACTAGTCCCACACCTTCACACAAAAATTTAAGGTAACTATACTAACAAAAACTAAGAGACTAACAAAGGCTAAACACTACTTCCTACTGAAAACAATATAAAAGGGAAGGGGATAGCCTCCAACTTAAACGGCCTACTTAGGGAGATGGGGGGGGAGAAACTCTTAAGTAAAAACAAGTTTCCTAAGGGTCAGAAAACACAGGGAAACTAAGACTAGTCTACAGTACTACTCTGATTTAACAAAAAAATTTGAAAAATATACACTAAGAGTTTAACTACTAAAAATATAAAAGATTAATAAGACCTGAGCCAGTGAAGCGCAACCTCGTAGCTAAAGTGGCAAACGAGATCTGGGGGTCTAGCGCCAGGCATTGTGGGATATAGGGAGACCTCGAGCCAGTAAGTAGCTCTCGAGCTTTAGAAAATGGCCGAGTCGGAGCCGAGGGTCGGCTCCGAACCCAACCAGCAAGAATGAAGGCGAGAGAGACAACTCAACATCAAAAGGTTCTCCGTCACTAGCACAACAACCCATCAGCCGGGAGATTTGTGTGGAATATATCAGCTCCTCAATATTCAAGACTGAATATGAGGGAGTCTTGGGAGCAAGAATTCCTTTTTCCTTTGACTGGAGTTGCCACAGCCACTAAAGACTGGACTGCTTGAGGACTAATTCTGTGCCACGTGGCTATGTATTCCTCAGCAAAGGTTTTGACATCACAAGTGGTACAGGCTGAGCTGGGTAATGGCAGAATAAGTATCTGGCCCTCAGATAACAGCCTTGCAGAGTGTGAAACAGAGGCTTTTCCTTGTGGGAAGGCACCTGTCTGGAGACATGGATTGAAAATAGGCCTTCCAGAGCTTATTTCACTAAGGTGGTCATGATTTATGTTTTGGGATAACTGCTCTAATAGAACAGATGAAATCTGCAAAGGCTAGCAATCCATCACAGATACCTGGAAACCACACTCTGGCCTGAAGAGTCCCACCGACTTCAGAATCAGCCTGGCTGTTAAGAGAAGGACAAAAGAAATATATCCGCTTGTAAAGGCTTTACGATAGGCATGGATTAATCAGTAATCAACTGTGGGGTAGACAAATACGGCACCTCATTTGAGCTGAAACTCTACAGTCCTCCAGAACAATCACAATTAGGCACACTTTTCTTAGAAACACACACTCAAAATCACACGTCTAATGCCAATGCACACTGTGACATTATGCACACACTATAGGAGCACAACTACCTCTTCAGACCACCAGTCAGCCCACAATCATTGAGCAAAAAGACTTCCTGAGAATAAAAAAAAGGCAGCTATACTGCTAACATAGTACAGCATCAGAGATTCACCAAGAAGGGTCTCCCTCTCACACCAAATATACAAAGAATGCATCTTTGCATATTAATCTCAAAAGTCCTCCCTTGTTGGTTCAACAAATGAGTAGAAACTCACAGTAAATATAACAAGCTGAAAGGAACCAGAGGACAGTCAAAGGGCCAAATATCTAATGGGCAAGTTCTTAAGACATATCAAAGGAGGCTCTTTCACAGAGTCATGGTCAAAACAAAGATAACTGGTGAAGTATAAATTAAGGACAAAGTGACAGTGACAATTTAGGATGGAAACATTCTCAAAGCAAACAATGGAAGAAGCGATGCCTCTGGCCTCACCATTTTCTAGTGGGTGCTGAGTTGTCTGATGACAAAACATGGAGGAAGTGGCAATCGTCCAACTATCAGCCCTTCCCTAATTGCAACAAAAGAGAACTGTTTTGTTTTCTAAAACTCATGCACCTGGATTAACATACGATGTAAGCTGTTGGTGTATATCCAGAGTGCGACGGGCACTCACTTCCCCACCAAGGCCTTTGACAATCATAAAGCCTTCTTCACATATGACCGCAATCTCAAAGGAAGGACCCAAATCTATTCAGAAATGGTGGTCAAAGACACCACATACACAAATGCTGTAGATATATAGCCAACCTACTGACCGATAGATTCAGTGAAAACTTCACCCCTCTGCCCACCATTAGTAAATCAGGACATCCCCAGTACCTGCCCCCCCTTATCTCTAGAGAACAGGTCATCGCTGCCCTCTCAAAAGCAAAAAACAGCCACCATGGGACCCCATAACATCCCAGGCTGCATCCTACATGAACTCAGCACCATTAGGCACCCTATTCAACCAAAGCCTGAGTACTGGCTTTGTCCCAGCCGAGTGGAGGATAGCCACGGTCATCCCTTTGCACAAAGGTGGAGCATCCAACGATCCGGGAAATTATAGACCCATCAGCCTAACTTGCCTGATCTGCAAGGCCATGGAACGGATTATCATGGACCTCATTAACAGGGACACTGGCAACACTCGACCCAACACAGTTTGGCTTTGTCAAGGGGAGGTCATATCTGTTAAATCAGTTTGACTTCTTTGAGACAGTCACCAAAGCCATGGATGAAGGGAAGACCATGCACACCACTCGGACATAGTAGACAAACTCTCTCAGCTAGGTATCAATCCATATGTTATCAGATAGGTAGCAAACTGGCTCACTGATGGAACCCACCTAATCAAAATAGGGGAAGGCACCTCAAGCAGTAGACCCATAACAAGTGACATATCCCAGTGTGCATACTGCCGCTATCCCTTGGAGGACAGGCAGTGACACAGAAGGGGTGGGCAGTCTAGGGTAGGTATTAGGCCCACTAAACTACAAATGGCTGGGGAAAGTAAAGGGGGAGAAGCAAGTTCTCCAATCAGGAAGTTCAATAATCACAGAGAAGATGGAGTTTTTAAGGATAGGTGGAATAGCAAATTATTAAATGATCGCTTGACTGGCTAATGTGTACAGCGAAACAGCTGAGACATGCATCCTAGGAATGGCAAAACTGAGGCATACACTGTAGAAATGTCTGAAATAAGCTAGCTGTAAGCTTCAATATCACAAAAAGGGGTAGCAATGAGCACAGTTTCACCAAAAAGGGAATAATCTTCCACTTAACAGTGCAAGCTTGCCTAGTAAAGGCTTCCTGGTAGACTAATTCCAGCACCCCTATAGGAACCCACCAGTACCAATTCATGTCATCTGCTATGAAATATGCTCTAAGAGAACTGCTTTTTGTCTAGGCCCACTACCAGATGTCTTCCCAACGTCTTGATTCCCATCTTCCCAACAACTAAGTAGTTTTTATTTTATTTTTACATTTGTTGACCGGGCTACTCCAACTGGATACATGTCCATTTTCAGTAGAGGCCCGGGGAGATAAGCTCCAAACTATGCTAAACAATATTACAAAGAATAAATGAAAAAAATGAAACTGACAATAAAGACAGAAGACCAAATAACACATCAGTTAAAACATTCATACACATTTTGATCATATCAAGCTACAAAACTGGTTGCAAAACACTGTAATTGATGCTTCACCCATACTCCCCCCCAAGTAGGAGGTATTAACCCTTACTTACTCACTGTCTTAGATATATTAACACCATGAACATGCCAATTCAGGGAAAAGAAAACGCCAAGCAACGGTAACAACAGTACACGTAAAATGTTCTTGTTCCACTGAAACGAAAAAGAAGTTATGTACTCACCATAACGTTTCATGTTGATAGCCTATCTCACCCTTCACTTTTACATATGGGTTCAGAGCCAATCCTCGCCGACTCAGCCGATTTACAAGCTCGAAGACTTCTGGTTGGCTCGTGGCTAAGCAGGTATCCCATAGTGCACCAGTACAAACCCCAGATCTTTTTTGCTGCTCACTAGAAGAAAAAACCCACAACAGACAAACCAACACTAAAGGGTCTACAACCAAAGATGACCAAATTATTATTGTTATTATCTCCAGATCTTCCAGGATGGGGGCAGGAGGGCAGGTTGGTAAAAATGAAGAGCGAGATGGACTACCAACATGGAACATTATGGTGAGAACATAACTTCTTTATGTTGTGTAGTCTGATCCCACCTTCATTTTTACATATGGGACAGCGTCCCTAGCACCTTATTCTTGGGTGGCTCACTGGAAAGCACTCCTAAGCACCGTGGAGCCAAAGGATGCGCCACCCCTGGAAGCTAAATCCAATTTGTAATGTGTAATAAAGTGTGAGGGGTAGCCCACATAGCTGCTGCACAAATATTATCAAATGGGACCCCGGCTTGAAAGGCTGCAGAGGTAGACAGCGACCTGGTAGAATGAGCCTTGATCCTGCAGGGTAAAGGTCTACCCTCCGAACTGTAGATAAAGGCAATGCAACTGGAAATCCAGTTAGATAGTGTAACTTTAGAAACTGGTAAGCCCAATCTGGAGTCAGAAAAGGAAATGAATAGTTGATCTGATTTCCTAAATTCCTTGGTCCGCTGTAAATAAAAACACAGTTGTCTATGAACGTCCACCTGATGAAAACGGTATTCAGCTGCATTACCGTGATTAGGGAAGAAAACTGGGAGTTCTATGGATTGATTTAAGGTAGCAGGGGGAACAAACTTTGGGGACAAAGGAGGGATTAGCACGCAGTGACACCCTGTCTTTGTGAAAGATCAAATAAGGTGGCTTAACAAACCAGGCTTGTAGCTCCGAAACCAGTCTGGCTGAAGTGATAGCTACCAAAAACAGTCTTCCAAGACAAAAATTTCAATTAAGATGAGTGGGAAGGTTCAAAAGGGGTAGATGTCAGTTCGGACAACACAAAATTTAAATCTCAAGAAGCCACAGGTTCTTGCAGTAGTGGTCTCAAAAGAGTGATTCCTTTCAAAAAGGTCTTGCATAGCTTATGATACATTAAACTGTTATCTGGAAACTCTAAGTGAAAATGAGAAATTGCCACCAATTGGACTCTGATAATGGCAGCTCCTTGTTGAAAAAGCTCAGAGAGAAATTACAAAATCACAGGGATAGAAGCAGTGTAGGGATCTACATTCATTTTATGTGCCCAAATAGAAAATCTTTTCCATTTACTGCCATACAGCCTCCTAGGTTGAAGGTTTATGGGAGGACATAAGAATATGTGACACTGAGGATGATACATAATGAAGCCTGACTAGGGATGGAACTGGAGCAGCCATGCTGTCAACTTGAGGGTGTTGACTGAGGGATGTAGCGAACCTGACATGTGAGTCAACAGATCTGGAGCTGGGTCCAGGATCTAAGAATCGTCCAGGAGAAGAGACTCGAGGAAGGGGAACCAGACCTGACGAGGCCAGTAAGGATCAACGAGGATCAACTTGCTTCCCCGCCGACTGGCTTTCTGAATCACTTTGGGAATGAGAGGAAATGGAGGAAAAGCAGAGAGTCTCTGGGTGTCTCCCCACAGGGGGAATGAGGGAAAAATAGCTGCTGCATTTGGTATTGACTGGGTTGGCAAAGAGGTTGCAGCAAGGCTGTCCCCATTTGCGGAAAATCTGTTCCGCTGTTTCCTGTTTCAGAGACCACTCGTGAGGCAGTAGGATCGCCCAGCTGAGCTTGTCGGCCATCACGTTGGTCATCCCTGGAATGTGCGTTGCAACCAGAAAGCGCTGGGAAGAAATTGCCCATTCCCAAACTCGCATGGCCTCTCAACAGAGTGGGTAAGATCTGGTATTGCCCTGTTTGTTGATATACCAAACTACCGACATGCTGTCTAATTGTATCGCAATAGTCCCAAGAGGAAGAAGGTCTTGAAGTGCTTGCAACGCCAGGAGCACCGCCCTCATCTCCAGAACATTGATATGCAGGTGAGCCTCGTGTTCTTGCCATGTGCCTTGGGCAGTCCTGCCGAGATAATGCCCCCCCATCCGATCTGGGGGGCATCCATGGTCACAGTGGCAACGGGTTGGGCAGGAACAAAGGGGGCGCCCATGATCAACTGGTTGGGGGCTATCCACGAAAGAAGGTCCTTCTTGAATGAATCCGTCAGCAGGATAGGATGACTCGGCGGGAAATATTGGAAGGACCACTGGGAAGACAGAAGCCACTGGAGAATTCTCATGTGCAACCTGGCTAATGGTACTAATAGAATGGTGGAAGCCATAGTCCCAAGGAGCTGAAGAACCCCCTTCGCTTTGATCTTCCGCAACGGGAGAAGACGTTGAATCTGAGAGATTAAGTTGTGTGCCCTGTCGGTGTGGAGATGAGCTGTCATGTTCACTGTGTCTACCTGTGCGCCTACAAAAATCACAGATTGAGAGGGCAATAATGCAGATTTTTCCCAATTTATGGAGATCCTTAACTGAGCACAAAGTTGAATAGTTGCATCCCTGTTTTGGAGGATTAAATGCCTGGTGGGGGCGGTCAGGAGCCATTTGTACAAATACGGAAACACCTGGAATCCCTGATGTCTCAGGTGAGCTGTCATTACTGCCATGCATTTGGTGAACACACTGGGGGCTGTGGTGAGACCAAAGGGCAGACCACGAAACTGATAATGACTGGTTCCCAGCCGGAAGCATAGATGGTTCCTGGACACCTTGTCCATTTTTCTATGGTAGTAGGAGTCTTTGATATCTAGACGGCACATCCAATAGTCTTTCCCTAACAATAGGAGTATTGACTGCAGAGTTACCATCCGAAACTTGTCCTCCTTCACGGATTCGTTTAACCTGCTATGGTCCAATATTGGCCTCCAATCTCCGGTTCGTTTTGGTACTAAAAAGAACCTGGAGTAAGTTCCGGATCCTATCTGGTCTGCAGGGACAGACTGGATGACTCTTTTTAAAAGCAACTTGTTCATCTCCACAGCTGCCTGATCCCTGTGACTGGGTGGTACATCTGGAATCTTCTTGGGAACAAACGGTGGAAGGGAAAAGGGTATGATATAGCCTCTGGTAACAACTCTTTGTACCCACTTGTCTTGAGTGATATTTAGCCAGGCTTCTGGATACAAAGAAATGTGACCCCCAACCGGCCCCAGAGAAACGCTGTCGGGCCTCAAATCAGGAGTGCTGATAAGGCTGCCCCTGAAAGGAATCACTGCCTTGCTGGTATTGCGGACTGCCCCTGCCTCTAGGGCGACATCTCCCATTTCCTCCTCTACCTCTGAAGGAAGGTTCACCCTGTGTGTCCGGAAAGACCCTCTGGGACTTTCTGAACCACATTTTACCACCCCTTTGACCTTTGGGGTATGGTCGAGAGGGAACAGTAAAACGTACTCCCACGGCAGAAAGCGTCTTTCCTTCTTGCTCACACAGAGTGTGTCCTTCACCTTAGAACCAAACAATGATGAACCATCAAATGGGGCATTGGTGAAAGTAGACTTGAACGGTTCTGCAAAATTACACAAGTGCATCAAGGAGTGATGCCTCAGGGCAACACCTGAATCTGCTGCTCTACTCGCTCCATCAGCTGCATAGCAGATAAGCTGCATGGAGGAGTTAACTATAGAATTTAAGGTGGACAACTGAGCAGAGATCTTGTCAGGGACTCCCTCATTACACGCACCTTGTATAGAATCTCCTAACTCCTTGAGGAGATCCCTCTGTAATCTTGTGGAGTGAGATAGTTCAACGATCGAAGGGTAAATGCCGCTGAAAAAGAAGTTATGTACCTACCATAACGCTCCATGTTAGTTGTCTTCATCTTGCCTTCTTTCTTGCTGGTTGGGATTGGAGCCGATCCTCGGCTCCGACAGGGCCATCTTCAATAGCTCGAGAGCGGTTTACTGGCTCAAGGCTACCCCTTATCCCATAATGCTTAGCGATAGCTACCCAGATCTCGTTTGAAATAGCTAACTCCAGACATAAGAAAATAAACCAGTCAAAAGAACTGGTTGACTTATACCTCCCATATCCTCTAAGTCAATAGAGGGAAACAAAGAATACTCAGCCAGTGAAAAGGGACTCCTCTCGATCCACTAGGACAGGGGGATGGAGGGCGGGACGCAAGAAAGAAGGCAAGATGAAGACAAACAAGAAATGTTAAACACAGCTCAGTGGGTAAATGACACAATAGAGGCTATGCGGATTAGCGCTTTCTTTCACTTTACTAAAAACGTGAACTTCTTCAGAAACAAGACAATGTGCCCTCCCTAAAATGGAAATAAAATAATATAATATAATATGAAAATGCATATTTCAGATGTGTAAAAAAAACATTTTGACTTTTAATGAATTAACCTACTTTGTATCAATTGTATATACCAACTATATCAGATAGTGTCTATGTATAAATGTGAATTGTAAACCATATTAGCCCTACTTGTAAACATCATACTGACAAACTACATGTAATCATAAATATTGAATGCATTCAATATAAATTAAATAATCATACAGTACCAAAGTTTAAATAAAATAATCTCTTTTACAAAAAATTATATACATATGTACATCTATCGCTACGTAAACCGTCATTGAATGACTCTTATGAAAAATATATACCTTGTTAGTATCTGTCTATTGATATAATTAATATTCATAAAAATATAAATTATATTATATTATTTTATTTCCATTTTGTATAAAAAAGAATTGAGAATTTCATGACATCACATCCTGTTTCAAAGATTTATAAGACATGTGTTAGGGAGGGCACATTGTCTTGTTTCTGAAGAAGTTCACGTTTTTATTAAAGTGAAAGAAAGCGCTAATCCGCATAGCCTCTATTGTGTCATTTACCCACTGAGCTGTGTTTAACATTTCTTTTAAGTTTTAAGTTTGCGGCTAGTCCGTTTGTTTTTTTCTCGGTTTCACAGTGCTCAGCGTGGTAATGTCTACTGAGGCGTCCTCCCTGGATAATCTATTAGATCTAACTATACACTCCACACCGGGAGTCGATCGAGCTGAAGAGCAGATTTGTACTACGGATGTGGACTCTGCATTAGTACACACTATCACGAAGATAGTATATGACTGTCTACAAAAAAGTAGTAAGCGAGACGTTAATGAAGGGGTTAAGCCAAGTAACCTGAGTAGGAGCGTCTTGTGTCATAAAGAAGCGCCAGTTAAGAATATTACGGCGAATGCGAACCAAACAGAATATAATGGTGACACGAGTATTCCACCTAGTAACAACGTATGGGGCTATATGCAGAATCCGTTTAAGGATATAAACGGTGACACAACGAACCGGACTCTGAGTGAGTATCATGACAATGCTAATGATTTAAAGACATGTAAAAAGTTAATTTTTGACTTAGAAAAGCTGGTTTTCAAGTACATTACACTCGAATTAGAAATTCAATACCTAACAGAGTGTATCCAACAAGGCATTGTTCCGCAGGGTCTACGGACCGCTAAGTTTCCAAACTGTGTAGAACCTGGTGGCATTTTGTCTAAAATGATCATTAAAGTATACAATGATGCAGGCATAGCTATGATGGGCATATTGGTTAAGCACTATGAGACTGATATCACCAAAGTCAAAACGGGAATCAAGGAGTTGGATGATTCCATCAAAAATAACACTTGTTTCCAAGAACTGTTCACACTATACAATAGTATTGAGACTAAGGCCAACAAACATCGGTCTACTATAGTTTTGAGAAAACAACACAAATTGATGAGGGACATTAAGACCTACAGGTCTAATGAAGCTTATATATCCACTGTAGATGCATCTAAAATCAGTGGGGTCTCTATGAATAGTGTCTCTAGTGTGGTGGAGAATTCCAACACACCATTACAAAGAATTGGACAGGATAAAGGTGAACTAACAAACGACACTGTCCATAATTTGGTGTCTAAGGGTTCCAAAGAAAATATATCAGAACCACCTGTTACATCCAATGACAACAATGGGGATGTAAATGTGGGGGCCGCAACTACGAGTTATGCTGAGGTTGCAAGCCAACAACCTTGTCAATCTAAGGTCCCTTTTCATCAACAAAAGTCAAAAGAAAAAAGGACTACAAGGTGGTACAACACCACACAACAGAAAGGGAAAATGAAGGGCAAAAACAAAAGAAGATGGTGATTCCCTTCACTAATGAGACTGACTACACATTAAATGTGATAAATTTGAGTAATGTGTTGTTGACAGTAGATGCATATAGTGTACTTAAAGGTTTCACTTTTATTCCTTCTAACAGGGTTGAGACAAGTAGATTGTTGGTAGATTTTAGATTGTATTTACGTAAATTAAATTTGAAATACATTCTTAAAGACATCACTGACTATAACATTTCTAGGAATAATCTACCAACGAAGCCTAGTACATTTAACCCCCCCCCTAATTAATACACTGCAAGTTTTTCTAAATTCATGTGAAAAAGAATTTAAGAACATTTCAATAAGCAGTGAATACAACAATCTGACTGATACTGAAAGTAATGTTTTGAAGGAGTTATCAGAAAACTCCAAAGTCAGAATAATGAAAGCAGACAAAGGGGGAAAGATTATAGTCATGAATACAATAGACTATAACAAAGGAATATTGGACATGTTAAAAGACACTACAAATTACTGCAAAGTCACAGTAGAATATGTAAAAATCAGTTTCAGAAAAATAGATGTTCTCTTGTTTGACATGTTCTGCCAGGGTGAAATAGAAAAGGTTGACTATGATTTTCTTTTGGTAGAGCACCCCACAATGGCAAACTTTTTTGGCATACCAAAATTACAATATGGTCTGGAGGACCTTACATTTAGGCCAATTGTTTCAGCCAAAAATTCAAAAACGGAAAACATTTCCATTTGGCTTGATAGTATATTAAACCTGGCACAAAAGCTGAACATTATCTCAGAGACTCTTGGCAGCTTTTGGAAATTTTGGGAAAAACTAAAACATTAGAAAAAGAGGTTAATTTTGTGACATTAGATGTCAGGAGTCTTTACACCTCTATAGATCAGGTAGAAGGCATAGAGTATATGAGAGAACATCTTGCAAACAATACAGACATGAGTGGTCACAGGCTAAACACACTATGTACCCTTATGGAAACAGTACTTGAGAACAATTTCTTCAAATTTAACAATGTACTTTATAAACAGACATCTGGAGTAGCGATGGGGGCCAGAGTGGCCCCGGCATTCGCAAATATAGTGATGTCCAACTGGGAACAGAAATTCCTGAAACTTCACCCCAGTTTCAACAAGGTTCTGATGTACTATAGGTACATTGATGATTTGTTCTTCTTGTGGAAAGGTGAACAATGGGAGTTCAGTGATATAAGTGACTTGAACACCACTACAGCTTTCTTATTTTTCAAAATAGGAGAATTTGGAAGAGACATACATTTTTTGGATTTGGACCTTCACATAAATGACACAAATGGTAACATTACAAGTAAGATCTATAGGAAATCTTGCTTTACCAATCAATACCTTCACAAAGATAGCCTACATCCCCAGCACATGAAAAAGAGTGTGGTGAAGGGGCAGATGATAAGGCTTAGTAGATTAACTACAGAGGATTCAGTATACCAAGAAGAGTTACTGAATTTGAGACAAATGTTTGTAGTGAGGGGTTACAACTTAAATTGGATCAAAAAGTTAGAAAAAGAAGTTAACAAACTAAGGGAAGGAGTAGCAAAACCTATTTTGTTAGCCACAGATATATTTGTTGAAGGACCGAGAACAATCCAACAAGAAAATAAGAACATAAATAGATCAGAAGAAAATCAAAGTATGTTTTATACAGCATTTCCACTTCCTATAGTAAATGAATTAAAAGAAATTAGAAACATCATAGAAAGAAACTGGAGGATAATTTTAGGTAATAAAGACCTAGTTAGCTGTGTAGGAATGAGACCACAATTCACCTACAAAACAGTTAACAACATTAAGAAAGTTTTAGAAAAAAATGATTCATCTTTAGTGGTCAAGACTAGAGATTTAATCAAAAAGGGCACTCCTGAGGCAAGAAAAAACCAAAATATTCCCCAACGGGGTACTTAGCCAACTTTGATTCGGTCTGAAACTCCGACTTCAGAAAATTTCAGAACGCCAACCTGCACTCGCAAAACTGCTTCTGCATCGGACCATGCGGCAAAAAAGACTGAGGATATGACGTCGGTCATGCGCATTTGTGTCCTGACGTCAGACTAATGCGCCTTGACCGACGTCAGCCATATACTTTGGTATTCGGGCCGACTGGGACAGCGGACTACCCCCAAGTGTTAGGACTGCAGCAATGTGGAATGAAGAACATCTGGAGGATAATTTTAGGTAATAAAGACCTAGTTAGCTGTGTAGGAATGAGACCACAATTCACCTACAAAACAGTTAACAACATTAAGAAAGTTTTAGAAAAAAATGATTCATCTTTAGTGGTCAAGACTAGAGATTTAATCAAAAAGGGCACTTTCGCTTGCACAAATTGTAGACAATGTAGATTTTTAAGTAATAGTTCTTTTGTCACTATGAAACATTTAAAAAGAACTTTTTGGGCACGGAAATATTTTAATTGCCATAGTGATTATGTGGTTTACTTGGCTTCCTGTGTCTCCTGTGAATGTTACTATGTGGGTAAAACTGTCAGATTTTTGAAGCGGAGAATTTACGAACACACTCTGGCCATAAAGAACAAAGACAAAAACAATGCTCTTGCAAGGCATGCTTTGAGTTGTAGAGAATTCAAAAAGTTTGAATTTTTTGTTTTAGACCACATAGAAAAAAGTTCATTCATGGGGGATGTTAACAATAAATTAGAACAAAAGGAAGCACTTTGGCAATTATTGTTAGGGGCAGATCAATTTCCAGGCCTTAATGAGGTCATTAATATCAAATGTTTTTTGATATATAACTAATAATCTTTTATGTGTATAGATGTATACTAATGCAGAAATTCATTATAAGGGATGTTTTTTTATGAATATTAATTATATCAATAGACAGATACTAACAAGGTATATATTTTTCATAAGAGTCATTCAATGACGGTTTACGTAGCGATAGATGTACATATGTATATAATTTTTTGTAAAAGAGATTATTTTATTTAAACTTTGGTACTGTATGATTATTTAATTTATACTGAATACATTCAATATTTATGATTACATGTAGTTTATGTCAGTATGATGTTTACAAGTAGGGCTAATATGGTTTACAATTCACATTTATACATAGACACTATCTGATATAGTTGGTATATACAATTGATACAAAGTAGGTTAATTCATTAAAAGTCAAAATGTTTTTTTTTTACACATCTGAAATATGCATTTTCATATTATATTATATTATTTTATTTCCATTTTGTATAAAAAAGAATTGAGAATTTCATGACATCACATCCTGTTTCAAAGATTTATAAGACATGTGTTAGGGAAGGCACATTGTCTTGTTTCTGAAGAAGTTCACGTTTTTATTAAAGTGAAAGAAAGCGCTAATCCGCATAGCCTCTATTGTGTCATTTACCCACTGAGCTGTGTTTAACATTTCTTTTAAGTTTTAAGTTTGCGGCTAGTCCGTTTGTTTTGTTTTTTGCAAGATGAAGACAACTAACATGGAATGTTATGGTAGGTACATAACTTCTTTATGTTAAGTTGTCTATCTTGTCTTCATTTTTGCTGGTTGGGACAGCGTCCCTAGCACCTAATATCCTGGGTGGCTCAGTGGAACAGACTCTTCAGAACAGTGGAACCAAAATCAGCTCTGCTCCGGGAGACCATATCCACCTTGTAATGAGAAATAAAGGTATAAGGATTTGCCCACATAGCAGCTGCACATATGGAATCCATGGGCAACCTAGACTGGAAAGCTACAGAGGTGGCTAATGCCCTAGTAGAATGACCTTTCGGTTTAGATGGTAATTCCTTATCCCATAACTGATAAATAAATGAAATAGTATGGGATAGCCATCTAGATAAAGTAACCTTGGAAACTGGGAGACCTTGTTTGTTTAAGGCATAAGACAGAAACAACTGGTCTGATTTTCTTATTTCTTTAGTTCTATGAAGGTAAAAACGCAATTGCCTGTGCACGTCCAATTGATAAAGTTTGTACTCTGCCTTGTTGCTATGATTGGGGAAGAAAACGGGGAGATCTAGACTGATTTAAATTATGTTCAGAGCAGACTTTGGAAAGAAACGAAGGATTTGTCCTCAGAGAAACTCTATCCCTATGAAAAAAAACAGATAAGGGGGATGGACACAGTGCCTGTAGTTCTGAGACTCATCTGGCTGAAGTAATAGCAGCCAGAAAGAGTGTTTTCCAAGAGAGAAATATGATGGAGCATGATGCCGCTGGTTCAAAAGGAGGCAAAATTAAGGATGTTACGACTAGATTAAGGTCCCAGGGAGGAGGGGGGTCTCTCAATGGAGGTCTAAGAAGAGATGTCCCCCTCAAAAAGGCTTTACAGAGCTTGTGAGACATGATGCTTGAATTCTGTAACCCGATGTGAAAATTAGAAATGGCTAATTGCACCCTAATGGTAGCGGAAGCGGCTCCAGAGTGAAACAGTTGTGCTAGGAACACTAGGATCTCATGGACTGGGGCTGAGAAGGGATCCACATTCCTAGACTCAGCCCATTAAGAAAAACGTTTCCATTTGCTAGCATAAATAGTCTTGGTGGCGGACTTATGTGAGGAAACAAAAATCTCACAGACTGTTGGGGAAATGCTAGGGAGCCTGGATAGGGTTGGAAGTGGAGCAACCAAGCTGTGAGCTGGAGAGTCTGAAGGGACTGATGCAACCTGCCTGATTGAAGAACCAGTAGATCTGGAATCGGGTCCAGAGCTGATCGAGAAGATAGAAGTGTAGGAACGGAAACCAAATCTGTCGAGGCCAGTAGGGGGCAATGAGGATTATTTTGCAACCCAACGACTTTGCTTTCTGTATGAGTCTTGGTATAAGGGGAAAGGGAGGAAGTGTATAAAGGAGTCCCTGAGGCCAATCGTGGACTAGAGCGTCCCTGGGTAGGTGACCTGGAAGCGGAAGGAGGGAGAAGTAGTTGCTGCATTTGCTGTTGAATGGGGTGGCAAAAAGATCGCAGCAAAGCTGTCCCCATTTGCGGAAGATCAGGTCCACAACTTCCTGATTCAGAAACCACTCATGAGACATGAGGATAGCTCTGCTGAGCCTGTCCGCTATGACGTTGGATCTCCCAGGGATGTGCGTCGCAATTAGAAAACGTTGGGAGGAAATCGCCCACTGCCACAGTCTAAGTGCTTCTTGACACAAGGGGTAAGATTTGGTCTCGCCCTGTTTGTTGATGTACCACACTACTGACATATTGTCTGTTTGGATTGCAATGGTCCCAGAAGGAAGAGAGTCTTGAAGGGCTTGCAACGCTAGGAGCACGGCTCTCATCTCTAGGACATTTATGTGCAGATGGTACTCGTGAGGTTGGCAAGTGCCTTGGACTGTCCTGCTCAGATAATGCCCCCCCCACCCTATCAGAGAGGCGTCTGTGGTCACTGTGGCTACCGGAGGGGAATGAATGAAGGGTCAACCCTGAGTCACTAGTGGGGAGACCATCCACCAGGAAAGGTGCCTTTTGCATCCTTCTGTAATCATGATCATGTGAGACATGGGTAGCTCTTGGAAAGACCACTGTGTGAAAAGAAGCCACTGAAGAATCCTCATATGGAAGCGAGCCAATGGAAGGAGGAGGATAGCAGCTGCCATGGAGCCTAGAGTTTGAAGGACATATTTGACTTGTATCTTCTTGCTCTGCATTAGAACTTGCACTTGTTGACGAATAGTGGACACTCTTTCCAGTGGTAACCTTGCGAACATTTCCTTTGTGTTTAATTCTGCTCCTATGTAAGTGATAGACTGAGAGGGCAACAAGGCAGATTTTTCGAAATTTATGGTAATACCTAGCTGGGTGCAAAAAGTGATTGTGTAATCCCGTGCTTGTAGGAGTTGATGCCTGGTGGCAGCAGTGAGGAGCCAGTTGTCTAGATATGGAAACACCTGGAATCCTTGGCATCTCAGGTGAGCCGTGACCACTGCCATACATTTGGTGAACACCCTGGGAGCTGTGGTGAGACCAAAGAGCAGAGATCTGAACTGGTAATCACTGGCCCCCACCTGAAAGCGAAGAAATCTCCTGGAACGTCTGTCCATCTTGATATGGTAGTACGCATCCGGAAGATCTATTGAGCAAATCCAATTGTCCTGACCCAGAAAGGGTAGAATGGACTGTAGAGTGACCATCCGAAACTTTGTTCTATGTACAGATCTGTTTAATCTGCTGAGATCCAGAATGGGTCTCCAGTCCCCTGTCTTTTTTGGTACCAAAAAGAACCTTGAGTAAATTCTGGATCCGAGATGGTCTGTGGGGACCTCTTGGATGGCTCTTTTTCTTAGCAGTTTTGAAACTTCTATAACTGCTTGCTACCTCAGATTGGGTGGAACATCTGGAAGGGCCTTTTTTGATTGTAGGGGGCTTTGAAGAAAGGGAATTCTGTAACCTCCGGATATAATGGATAGTACCCATCTGTCTTTTGTTAATTTTTGCCAGGCTCTTGGGTACAGTGAAAGTCTTCCCCCGACTGCCTCCAGAGGCGAGCAGCCGGGCAACCCATCAGGGATGTTGGAAGGGCTTGTCAGAGGAGGATTCCCTGTTGCCCCTGGTTCTCCGGACCCCCTCTGCCACGAGGGCAGCGTCTATTATTGTTATTTCCCCCTCTGCCTCTGGAGGAAAAATCACTACGTGTGTCAGGCAAGGCTCCCTGAGATTTGTGAAACCACATTTTCCCACTCCTCTGACCCCTGGGGAAGGGTCTTGAGGGAGTGGAAAAACGGACTCCCACGGCAGAGAAAGTCTTGCCTTCTTGCTCACACCTAGTCAAAGTGTCTTTCACCTGTGGCCCAAAGAGAAAGGAGCCATCAAAGGGGGTGTTGGTAAAGGACGTTTGAAAGGGTTCCGCAAAATTACACAGCCGCATCCAAGCATGCCTCCTGAGGGCCACAGCAGTGCCCGTGGCTCTACTCGCTCCATCGGCAGCATAGGAAATGAGCCTCATGGAGGAGTTGAATACGGAATTAAGAGTCGCTAGCTGGGAAGTTACTTTGGCTTGAACTCCCTCAGCTGTAGGATCTTGAAGGGTATCTCCTAGCTCTTTTAGGAGATCTCTCTGAAGGCGAGTAAAGTGGCATAAGTAGTTCAGGGACCTCATGGAGAAGGTCGCTGAAGCAAACATTCGCTTTCCGTATCTGTCCATCATCCTAGACTCCTTGTTAGGAGGATGAACAGATGAAGAGGTCTCTGCCATCTCTTTTTTGGTGGCGGCTGCTACCACCATGGCATCAAAGGGCACACCCTTAGAAAGAAACTGCTTATCCTGGGGGGCTGTAATGAACTTATTTGGTCTCCTCAGAGTTGGTTCCGCTGTGTCCAGAGCTGACCAAGCCTTTCGAGCCACTACAGACATGAGTGGATCGAAAGGCGGAGAAACCCAGGAGGTGGAAGGTTGGGAACCGAAAGCATCCAGGAATACGGACTCATCCTCGGTAGGGGCTAGGGGAGTCCAGTTCCCCCTCTGCCTAAGCATTTCAAGGATGTCCGCGGACGTAACGTCTTCAGAGGGGGATCTCGGGGACCATTCTGAATCATCTAAGTCCGTATCAGAAGTGACAGACTCCGGGGAGTCAATGTGCTTCCTCTTGCACTTTTTCTTCCGAGGGGGCCCCTCTGAGAGATCAGGAAAGGCCTCAGAAGAGGAGGAAACACCCAATGGGGTGTCCTGGATCATCAGTTCCCTATGCTTGGGGTCTAGAGGAGGAGCAGAGGTTGACACAGACACTGTAGGGAATGGAGTCGGTGGAGCCGGTAGTGGAGCTGACTCAGGGGACAGCACGCTCCGCATGACCTCAAAGGCACCCCCATCTTGAGGAAGAGAAAGCTCCAGCTCCAAAGAAACAGGAATCTTTCTCCGCGCCGAGGGGGACGGCTCTGAGGCCAATGTTGGAGCAGAGTTCACCTGTGCTGAAGCTCCAAGAGGGAGAACAGGGTCGGACAAGGGTCCGATGCCACTCCCCCCCTCGGAGCCGACGAGGAAGCTCTGGCAACCAGATTCCTCGATCGAAGGAAGTATCGAGGTAATCGGAGCAGAGGTCGGAACTGAAGAGGATATGGTGATCGGAGCCGACAGTTCCACTACCCGAACCTCAACGAACTCCGGCTCCGAACTCATTGGAGTCGGAGGAGGAATATCAAGTGAAGTGGACGGAGCCGATACCTGTTGAGGAGGGCTGGACAATAATTTACCTAGTGCTTGCGACTTTAACAACCTACTGACTACTCTCTCCACATCGTGATCAGACAGCCTAGAGAATTGGAGAGGAGTGAGAGGACCGGTGGCTACGCTCACTTTGAAGCAATGGAGATAGAGGAGCCGAATGCACCGACTCTAAGGAAGGGGACCTCAGCCTCTTGTGACCCGGCGACGGCTCCAAAACATCCGATGGAGCCGACGGGGAGGTTGTCTTGTCGGTGTCAGCCGAACAGACTTAGAAGATAAATCCAGCACAGGAGTCTGCTCCGAGGATGGAGCCGACGGCTTAGTGGACTTTGGGGATTTCACTGGCTGTGAACTGTTTGCCGGTGAATCCTGGTATTTTTAACAGACCCCTAAGAATTAGTTTGTTCTTACGCTCCTGCAGGACTCTTGGACTAAAAGCATGGCAAATAGAACAAGAGTCCTGCAGGTGAACAGCACCTAAACAGTAGTGACTAGTGTGCCCATCTGTCAGAAACCTTTGCTTCCATAGACATGCTGTACTAAGAAAAAGGACTAAGAAGCAACTACTGACAAAGAAAACAGTACTAACCTAGACAAAAACACCAGTACTATGCTAACTACAATATTTTTTTTTTATAACAATAAGAGAAAAAAGAGAAAAAGGAGAGCCTCTAAGTTAAACGGCTAACCTAGGGATGGGGGAGGGGCGGAGAGAACTAACAAACGAGTTCTAACACAAGGGCGAGATACAAGAAAAAATAACAGCAACAAGTATAACTATTCTAAATAGAAAAAAATACTAGAAAAAATTTTAAATGTAGAAGGAAAGTTACACAAAAAGCTAAATATATGAGCCTGAGCCAGAAAAACGACACCCTCACAGCTGAAGCGGCAAACGAGATCTGGGTAGCTATCATTAGGCATTATGGGATAAGGGGTAGCCTCGAGCCAGTAAACAGCGCTCGAGCTATTGAAGATGGAAGAGTCGGAGCAGAGGATCTGCTTTGATCCCAACCAGCAAGAATGAAGGCGAGATAGACAACTTAACAGCTAAAGATACACTTCCCAAATCTGTCCATCTGTCGAAAATTCTTATTTGGCGGATGAACAGAGGAAGAAGTCTCCGCCAGCTCCTTCTTTGTGGCCGCCGCCACCATGGCATCTATGGGAACACCCTTAAGACAAAAACTCTTTACCAGAAGGGGCAGACAGAAACCTATTAGGTCTCCTGGGGACTGACTCTATGGCATCAGGAGTATCCCACACCTTCCGACTAACTAGATCCATCAGTTCGTCAAAAGGTGGAGACACCCAAGAGGCAGAAGTCTGAGACCTGAAAGCCTTCAGGTACACAGACTCCTCATCAGAAGGGTTGACAGTGGGCCAGTCGCACCTCTGCTTAAGAATCTCAAAGATGTCCACGAATGAGACATCATCAGAGGACGACTTGGGGGACCATTCAATATGCTTCCTCTTACATAGCCTCTTCCAGGGAGGCTCCTCGAAAGGACATTCTGGAGAGGCCTTGGAAGAGTGGGGGCCACCAGCTGATGGCTCCAGAGGCTGAGGGTCCCTGCTGTCTCCGGAGAAAGTAGGGTCTAAGACCGAAGTTGTGCTCTTGGGGGAAGAGTGCTGGTATCACTGGTAGGGGCTGGAGAATGAGACAGCATGCTCCTCATCATCTCAAATGCCGACCTCTCCGGCTCCGAAGACCTCCCCCGCTCCGAAGAGACACAGGTTGACGTCGGAGCCAGAGCCATTGGCTCAGTGATAGATGCAAGGTCCGAGCTCACCCTGGTCGACGCCCCGAGAGGAAGGCTAGGAACCGAAGATAGATTCCAACCCTCCCTGTCTGCGCCGACAGGAGAGCTTCTGTCCCTGGACATGACGGATGGCACCGAGCGTGTCGAAGCCGAACCCAGCTCCAAAGCAGTGACAAAGGGAGCTGGAACTGAGAGTACTTCCAGTGGCATCAAGCACTTCGGCTCCAAAGGGCCAACATGGCTCAGAGGAGGAATAGCAGACAAGGGCAAAGCTGGATCGAGTGGCTCCGGAACCGACAGAGTCAGAGCCAACAATAATTTTGGTAAGGCAGACTACTTCAGGAGTCTCAACACTACCCTCTCCACATCTTCTTCCGAAAGGCTCCTGGAAGATCTGGAAGACATAGTAGGGGATCTTGATCTAGGGGGCACTGGAGACTTCAGTAACATGGAAACCAGTAGGGAATCCACAGACCGGCTCCGAGTAGCAGATTCAACTGCTGATTCAATCGGTTAAGAGGTCAGCTCCGAAACACTTGGAACCGACTCTGACACCACAATGGTGTTCTCCTTTGGCTCTGAAGGCAGTGGAGTCGAGGAGGCTGATTTTTACTGTTTAGAAGGTGGCTCCGAGACACCAGCCAGCGCCGAAGAAGGCCTTTTTGAAGACTTAGATTTGCCAGACTTGGAGGAAGCCAAAGAACTGGATAGAACTTCCTCAAAAGATGGTTTTAATAGACCCTTGATTATAAGCTTCTTCTTTCTCTCCTGTAACACCCTAGGAGAGAAAGCATGGCAGAACAAGCATGATTCCTGCAGGTGGATGGCCCCTAAACAGTAGACACAGCTACTGTGGCCATCCGTTAAAGACATCTGTTGGGAGCATTTCATGTACTTTTTAAAACCCGAAGGTTTGTGCTCCTTACTCTCTTTAGACATTTCCCACACACACACAAACAGGAAAGGAAGAAGAAGCAGAAGGAGAGGACTAGGTCCTCTAACTAAAACGGGCCTAGCCCTACAGAAGCAAGTACCACGAGGACAAGGTCCTCTAACTTAAATGGGCCTAGCCCGGTGGAACAGAAAAAGCTAGGTCTTCTAATTTAAACAGACCAGAAAACACTCACACACAGAAAAACTGTACATAACTCTATGTGATAACAATTTGAAAAAAAAAAAAAAACTAACGTACTAAGGGAGAAACACCAACCCTTAGCAAATAACCAGTGGATCCCCGCCAAAAATACAATCTCCGATTAAGGAAACTAAGCTGCCAATAACGGTCTAGAAAAAAAACAACAGAACAACAGGAGCCCCTGTTAACTAAGCAGCGGAAAACCGCCACAACTAACAAACTACCTGATAAGGAAAAAAGCGCAATGGCGCCTACAAAGAACTCTAAACTGGCACACAGGATATAACACGTTTAAGCCAAGAATGCACCAAAAAGGGCAAACAACACTACTGCCTAGAATAACAGCACCTTACAACACAGTAATAACTGTAATACAAATTTTAAATAGAAAAATTGACACTTAGCCAGAGCCAAGAGAAGCACAACCAAACTCGTCGACGCGGCAAATGAGATCTGGGGTTTGTACTGGTGAACTATGGGATACCTGCTTAGCCACGAGCCAACCAGAAGTCTTCGAGCTTGTAAACTGGACGAGGATCGGCTCCGAACCCATATGTAAAAATTAAGGTGAGATTGGACTACACAACATTGAAAATATGGTTACAAAGACAAAATCAACAAGATGTCACTTGACTCATTGGTGTACATCATTAATTTTGTTGGCATGCATGAAAGCTTTGCCAGACAAGCATTTCTCTGCAAAGGATGCCATACTCTCACCTGTATGGATAATGGACATTTTACTTTTTTACAAAGATCAAATTAGAAAGTGCCTGAATGCATAGTATGGTTCAGACCTGGACCCTCTGCCATGCCTCACCTAAGTAGCCAAATGTATGATTTTTTTGGGATCTCCCTCCAAGTGGGTAGAACAACACTGCACAAGAATGAAGGATGAAGTTTCTGAGCTCCTATTTCAAGGAGGAAAGCATATTACCTAAGCCATCCTCCGCAGGCAAATACCTTAGCCTGTAGCTCTAGCTTCAAAACATACATAGCCAAAACTGCAATTTGTTTATATATACATATACATATATATATATATATATATATATATATATATATATATATATAAAACACTCTAAAGCAAAAAGTCTTGTAACTTCCTCATTAACACAGTACTCAGGAAAGGAGGAAAGCAGTTTCAGTATCTGAGTTACCAGGGAGGACCGTATTTTGGACAAGCGATATGAAAAATGGTAGGCTAGGAGTCCAATTATATGCTCTCACAAACACTGGTCTCAATCTCTCTCTCTGGTAATAAAGTGGCAAAATAATCTGATTTATGGGCACAACATTGGACCATCTAGATTACATAGGAATCACCCCAATGATCTCTGATCACAAATTTGGTCCACTCAGCCAGGTAGCTTGCAAAGTGCATCAGCCTTCTTAGGGCCATAGGAGCAAAGTCTGAGCTCTTCCTCTTGCTTCCCAACATATACATTAAGGTGTTTCTGGAAGAAAGAATTCCTGAATAAGGAGGGGCCCATATATAGCTATACATTCATAGGTAAATATTAGGCTACAGGCCTGCACACTATTACAAGCTCTGCCAATAACCAGAAGTCAGATTCAAACTCTGCACCTTGCATCCATGAAGTTAGACCTTTATCATTATAACATAACACCCCAACCCATCTCCTGGACTTGGCTTGTGTATGAACTCACTCAGAGACAAGTACAAGATGGTTGCACATTGGACATCGGGCGTGCACGGCTTGGTACAAACATCAGACCATATAAACTCAAGCTGCAGTCTTGCACCCATCAGACTTCAACCATCTGTTTAATATCCAGACCTTTAACCACAAAGCTGTGCTGCAGAAGACCAAATATGTCCATCCCCCAAACTTGGGGCTTCAGACCCTGCAGGGCCTGGGGGAAGATTCTAAGAGGGGACCCCTCATCTCAATTACCTATGATAAGCAACAACACATCTCAAAATACTGCTCTCTAACATCGGACCATGTGGCACTGAAGTCAAGACTATCCACTCTGGGGTGGACAGCACTTACACAATCAGGTGCACCTCCTCCTGGTCCCTTATTGTTCACTGAAGGGGAAAAAGAAGTGCAAACTTAAGCCCTTACTAGGGGAAGAGAAGCGCAACATCTGTAGAGACTGAAGGGGCTGATTTTCAAACAAATGTACCTCTGGGAGAGCTAATATACAAACTACCACCATCCAATTTCTTAATTCTGTCGAAGTGCTCTGGCTGAAACATAAGGATATGCACAGGAACCTCCTTCCAATCCCTGCAGAAGGAACAATCAACTGTCAACATCTTCCTGGTACGTCAGGTAGGCCAGGAATTTCTCTCTCTTCAGTATCTAACATTGGCAGAATTGAACCCTTACCAGTGCTTCACTTCATGCTCCTCTCCCATGCAATACAGATATCAGTAGATCTTGGCTCATATGACAACCACACATAAATGACGAGTCTGCTTTTAGGGCTCTGAGCTCAGAAGTACATTACCTTTTTGCTGATGTATATAAAGATAGATTAGTTGTGTAAGAACTTACCATAACGATAGATGTCCTTCTCTTCTCTGTTGCAGTATTCCTGACATAAGGGGGGGTTGCCTGCCAAGGTGACAACCTGACGTCAGCCAGTATACCAAAGTCTTTTACTACCTAGGGTACATGGTACATCTGACGGAGGCCAACAGATGTCAGCCATAAGAGAGACTTACATGCACACCACCATCAGAACTGAGCCCACAGGCAGAGAGACAGCCTAAGGGAATAAGGATCAATGTATCTAAGAAAGCCAGGAAGTGGGGGGAAGGAGGGAGGGTTGGAATGCTGCAACAGAGAAAAGGAGAACAAATCTATTGTTATGGTAAGTTCTTACACATTTAATCTATGTTTTTCTATTCATCTGTTGAAGTATTCCTGACCTAAGGGACAGTACAAAAGCTCATGAAGAAAGGGAGGAGGAAATGGTAGAGAAATTTTCTATGAAGCCATGGAAAATGGCCCTGGCCAACCCTGCCCTGGTTTTGGAGATGAAGTCCAGCTTGTAGTGTTTGGTGAAGATGTGGACAGATGTCCAAGAGACCACTTCTAGTATACAGTTGGTGTCTAAACCCTTGAGGAAGGCCCCTGAAGAAAATACTGTCCTGGTAGAGTGAGCTTTGAGAGAGCCTGGAATAACTCTATCATGGTGAGTATAGCAAAAGGCAAAGGATTTAGATATACAATTGGAGATGGTCTGTTTACACACAAGCAATCCCAGAGCCCTGGGGTGAAGAGACAAAACTGGTCTTATTTCCTTAAAGGGTTCAGTTTTGTGCAAGTAGAACTGGAGTTGTTGGTGTACATCAAGGGTGTCAAGGATCCTCTCACTGCTGTTCTGAGGAGAGGCAAAGGAGGTAGGGAGGTGAATTGCCTGGTTTAAGGACAATTCATTGACAACCTTAGGCATGAAGGAAGGATTGGTCCTGAGGGAGACCCTATCTTTGTGAGAATATGGGAAAGGAGGCGATGCCATAAGGGCTTGTAACTCTGAAACATGCCTGGCAGAGGTAATGGCCACAAGGAGGACAGTTTTCCAACTACAGTGTTTTAGTGAACTAGAAGAAGCTGTTCAAATGGTGCTTGAATCAGTTTCTTCAGCACAAAGTTGAAGTCCCAGGGTGTAGCTACAGGTCTCCTGGGAGGCCTGATATGAAGGATGCCTTTGAGAAACTGTTTAGGTTCAAATCTAGAAGTCAGTGGTGGAGAAAGTGGTAGACAAACAGACACAGCTGACAAATGAGCTTTTATAGAAGAGTAAAGCTAATCCTGCAATTCACACATATAGGAAAGAACCATAGGTGGGGGTCTGCTGTCAGCTGATCCAGGTTTCTAGCAAGACATTAGATGGAGAACCGCTTTCATTTGGAGGGGCAAGATTTTCTAGTAGTAGGTTTCCTGGCCTCTTGCAGGACTTGAACACTTCATCAGAGTAAAGGTGTCTGAATGGGATCAGGGCTCTATCATCCACAGAGTCAGTTGGAGGGCTTCCAAGTGTGGGTGGATGAGTGATCCATTGTTCTGTGTTAGTAGGTTCACTATGTGGGGCACCTTGTGGTGATTGCCCTTGGCTAGGTGTAACAGAGGGGGAACCAATGCTGTCTTGGCCAACAGGGAATCACCAGCAAGATTTTTGTTTTTTCCTGTTGGATTTTCAGCAGGGCGTTTGGGACGAGTGGAAGGGGAGGGAATGCATATAGGAATTTCCCCTTCCAGGAGACTGATAGGGTGTCCACTCTCCATGTCTGAGGATGGGGTTCTCGGACACAAAAATGTAAGAGTTGTTCAAGGAGGAGGCAAACAAGTCTATCTCTGGAATACCCCACCGGTAGACAATGTCCAGGAACACATCCTTGTGAAGCATCCATTTGTGGGCTTATATTCTGGATCTGCTCAGGGTGTCTTGTCAAGGTATTCTGACTGGAAGCGATGTAGACCACCTGGAAGGATACATCCAGAAGGCACGCTACATCACAGATCTGCATGGCTAGTCTGCAAAGGAGGTAGGATCAGTCACCCCCCCCCCCTTATGTACCACAAGACTGTCACATTGTCTGTATAACACATGTAATCTCCCTGGTCTGATAAGGGGCTGGAGTGTCTGAAGGACAAAGACTAATGCATTAATTTCCCTATTGTTTATGTGGTTCCTCATTTGGGAGGGTGACTACTCTCACTGAACTGTTTGGTGACCCAGGGATGCTCCCCAACACGTGTCCAATGCATCACTGAATAGGACTTGAGTTGGTGGCAGTGACTGAATGGGGAGGCCTGGATTTAGAGAGAGTTGTCTAATCCACCACTGGAGCTCCTTCTTTAGACAGGGTAGAAGGGGGATTTTGGATTCTAGAGTGTGGAAATGTTGGGACTACACAGACTTGAGGAACCACTGGAATTTCCTCATGTGCCACCTTGCCCAACGAAGCATAGGGATGGTGGATGCCTTTAGCCCCAGGATTCTGAGGAATTGTCTGGTCCAAGGGGTGTGACTCTGCAAAGAGCAGCGAAATCTCCTGTGTCTTGGAAGGAGAGAGTGACACCATCATGCCCTGGGTTTAAAATCTGCAGCCGGGAAAGGTATGATCTTGGGATGGGACCAGGGATGATTTCTTGAAGTTTATGGCAATTGCCATTTGGAGATTTTTGTTCAATTCTGTTTGAGAACTGGCTTGAATCAAGAGATCGTCTAGGTAGGGGTAAATGAAGATCCCTTGCAGTCTGCAATAGGCTATCACTGGAGCTAGATGTTCTGGGAAGACTCTTGGGGCAGTGGAGAGTCCAAATGGCAAAGCCAAGAACTGATAGCGTAAGGATCCCACAGAGAATCATAGGAATTTCCTGTACCTGAGGTGGATGGGAATATGG
Source organism: Protopterus annectens (assembly GCF_019279795.1). Taxonomy (NCBI): domain Eukaryota; kingdom Metazoa; phylum Chordata; order Ceratodontiformes; family Protopteridae; genus Protopterus; species Protopterus annectens. The sequence goes on along the minus strand of NC_056726.1, from coordinate 816,711,878 downwards.
AGATACACATCCTTGATGTCTATGGAAGCTAAGAATGCCTGAAGAAGGATAAGAAGGAATAGGGTTTGCAAAGTGAACATTTTGAATGAGGGGACTATGAGAAAGTCTTTGAGATAGGAAAAGTCTAAAATAGGTTTCCAAGGACCCTTCTCTCTAGGAACTAGGAAAAGGCAAGAGTAGAAACCTCTTTCTTCTTGCCCTGGGGGGAACAGATTTGATAGTGCCTTGTTCTAGAAGGCTTTGCAGGACTGGAGGAAAAAGGGAGGCTTGTTATTTTGGTGGCAAGGGAATATCTCTGAACGGAGGCACCTTTTGCTAAACCATGAAGTATCCCCGCTTGATGATGCTTAACACCCAAGAGTCTTGAGTGATGAGTTCCCAGGATGAAGGGATAGGAATAGGCACTCAGAAAGGGGGAGGGCAGAGCAGGTTGCTGGAAGAGTCAAGAGGAGGAGCCCATCCAATCAGGAAAGAGCTGTTTAGCCATTTGAGAAAAGGGAGAAGTAGGGGAAAACTGCTGTGTTTTCTTAGGTCTCTTCTGGGGTCTAGTTTCTGAGGCTCTGCACTGCCTGCATACAAAGACTTGTTTTGCAGGGTAGTTCCTATGAAATTTAGGTACAGGAGATAGCAAAATGTGCTTCAGGTCTTTTAGTTCTTTGCTTTTCTCTTGCAAAGATTTGAAAAAACTCCACAGAGGGTTTACCAAAAAGGGCAGTATTGTCCAAGGGGGTATCCATTAGTTTTGCCTTGATGTCTGGTAGGGGTTGAAGTTTAAGCCATTTGAATCTTCTGACAGCAGAAGAGGAAGCTGCAGCTCTGGAAGTGGCTTCCATAGCATCACAGCTGCACTTAATGGAGTGTATGGCTATCTGAGAGGAAGTAGCAAGGAGGGCGGATGCCAGGGCCTTGTTTTCAGAATCTGTCATGTCTGAAATAAGTCTGGAAATTTCAGAAAGGTTGTACTTATGTGCTTATACAGGTCCTACAGATCTCGTGGTCAAGGTTAAGCCCGTTGCGCTCGGTGCCCTGCCCTGCCCCTAACAGTCCTAAATTTATAGCTCTAAAAACATCCCCCTCTTTTTACAACCAAACAACAACTCTCCAGGCATTATCAGGACCCTCCCCTACCTACCTATCCTAATTACCCCTCTACTCAAGTTGGGCAAAAATCAAAGCTAATATCTAGACAATGCCTCTGTTATTGACAGTGAAATCTTTCAAATTAATGTTACTATACTGCATACAACCCTTGATGATAATTCCATATCTTCTCACCACCTACAAAAATCTGTCCTACCTATCCTACCACTACCCAAGAAGCCAAACCACCACTCCAACAATACAAATTAAATTAGCCCACTTAATAATCCCACTTAAGACTAACTCATTGGATACAAAATACCACCAACCCATTAGATCAGATATATCAACACCAAAACCAAGAACTACCCAAGACTAATATTTAAATTCCTGAAGCTCACAGTTAGACTTCATGGCAACCTCACAAGGGATGGGGACCATTCATCCAAACCCTGGCCCAACCTCACTAGTCGATCCTAGCCCCAAGTCTGCTATTCCCACTAACTTATGAACTTTAAATAGACCTTCGAACTCACTCCTGGTCACCTAAATATTAGAAGCTTAAATAATAAGGTCCACCACTTGCATGCACTCTTAGATACACATTCCCCGGATATACTTTGTCTTACTGAAATCTGGCTAAAACCATCAACGGCAGATAGTGAGGTTTTAGCCCCAGGTTATAACATACTAAGGTTAGACCGTACCACTAGGAAGGGAGGAGGGGTAACGGTACTATACAAAACTACTCTAGATGTGACCTCTGAAACCACACAACCACCCCGTGTTGATAATGCTGAAATTCTCATTACCAAGCTTCAAATTAATAAAAACAAAAGTATTAACATAGCCTGTGTCTACATTCCTCCAGGTAATAACACAAACAGCCTAGAAGATATCCTGTCTTGTCTGTCTAGTAACAATCCTCAAAAAAACATTGTTCTAGGAGACTTCAACATCGACTGGAATATTTGTTCCTCAGTATCTCTGACCATCCATGTAAATCTATACAGATTTACTCAGATCATATCCTTCCCTACTAGGATCAGTAAACCTAACAACAAAGATAGTATCCTAGATTGGATACTCATTAATAGCCATCCCCCTCATGTATAGGGCCGGTACCTGACCTGAAGACACAAGTGACCATTTTCTTACCTATATAATCAAGCACAAGACTGACATCCCCCCACCAACCTACTTGCAAAACAATTAGAAACAACAAAACCTTTAACCCCGCTAATTTCCAAAATTAACTCAAACCATGTAATTGGGCAGTCCTAAAACATCTACTACTTAAAGAAGATGTATTATATTTCAACACCAAATTCCTAGCCATCCTTGATACCCACGCACCTGCACGTTCTATATGAACTAAAGCAAAAGTTGCTCCATGGCTTTCAAAAGAAACCAGACAAATTACCTTACTTAGAAACAAAACTTGGACTGCTTGGCATACCACAAAATCCCTCTTAGATCACCTTACATTTAGACACCTAAGGAACAACACTAAAAAATCTACCACCCTACATGAAAAAAAAAAAACTTTTACTGCCATTTACAACAGAAGCATCAAAACAATCTGCAAGAGTTTTGGGCAGGCATAAATAAACTTATTCACCCAGGGCAATGCACAACACCTACCCCCTCGGCTACCATCCAAAAACCTTTGGAAGACATTGCCAATTCCTTTAATAGTTTCTTCATAGAAACTATTCAGTCACTAGCTAACCAACAATCTCCCAGTTGCCAAAGTCCTAACGCCGTCGCACCTAGTTCTCAACTCCCCTTTAACCTTCAGCCAGTTTCCACATCACTTATCCGTGCCCTAATCAAGAACCTAAAACCTACCACTCTTGCAGCGGATCTCCTCCTTGCTGAGTATCTACAAAAAAGCTGCGGATGCCATAGCATACCCAATCTCTATCCTGATCAACAGAACTAAATCAGAAGCCACTATCCTATCCCCGCCATCTGAAAGACATCCCATGTTATTCCACACCACAAAGGGAGCAGTTCCACTGAACTGTTAAATTACAGACCTATAGCTATTTTGTCACTCCTGGCTAAAATTATGGAGAAGTGCATCCATAAACATAAAACACCAAACTCTTTAGTGTAACAGTTGATAGTAACCTCAAGTTTGAAATGCATGTTAATAAAACTATTAAAAAAGTTAATAAAAAACTTGGCTCATTATACAAGATCAAACCTTTCCTCACTCCACTAGCTAGGATGGCAATTGCCTGTACACATCTACTTTCCACCCTCCTTTATACATCCCTTCTCTTCACAAACTTAAGTTTGACCTTAATACTCTCTCTAGCTGCTTTAATCATATTGCTAGATTTGCCACTGGAGCAGCATACAGAACACACCACTGTATGAACCTAAATAATCTAGGGTGGCTAGAATTGTCTATCCAACTTCAGTACAATCAGCTAATAGCACATAAAATTCTCTACCAACCTGAGAACACACCTGTACTTACAAAAATTATCACCCCTTACAGCAAACTCAAGACACTTCGCTCATCCAACAAATTACTAGTCCAAACCCTCAAAAGCAACAACTCATCTGGAGACTCTATATGCCAGCTTTGTTGGCAAAATATGGAACTCACTTCCTGCTGAGCTTACTTCAGCAGCCATTCTAACCCAATTCAAATAAAATCTAAACCAGTACTTTTAAGTGATCTCCGCTATGGCAAACAAGTTCTGAGGTTGGTGCACACGTATGTCTCTTTTATGGCAGACATCTGTTGGTTTGTCTATGGCAGACATCTGTTGGTGGTCTATGTCAGACATACCATGCACCATAGGTAGTAAAAGACTATGGTATACTGGCCGACGACGGGTCGTAGCCTTGGCAGGCAACTCCCCTTATGTCAGGAATACTGCAACAGATGAATAGGACCATCCAAACTATATGACTGCAAAAGGAAACATCTAAGAAAGCAATGAAATTTCACGACTATTTGAAAGGCTGAATCGAAATGCTGACCCACCAGTGAGGGTGCCCAATATTAGCTCACTATGTCTGTGCAGTGCAATGCTACTCAAGAAAAGAGGTACCATGTTAGATATGCCTTAAGCCTTAATAAAGTGACTATTATACACCGCCAATCTGCAAGACAGAACAATGTTTACAGTACTTATATATTTATTCATTCAATTTAACTGGTTTAGAGCACTGATCCCACTGGACAAATTTCAAACTCAGTCTAGAGATACAGAAGCAAAACATAAGCAGTTAAATAAAACAGTGAAGTTTGAGCATTTAAAATTACAAATGCTGAACTACTGCAGCATTTAACCACAAACACAGAAAAGATAATACACAGAAAACCATACACAGGTGTACTCTACTTTCTCAAGTTCTATTCTTAAGTCTGATTTGAACACAACTGTCAAGTTCTTACCTTGGCAGAGCTCTTAAGTTGATAAACAGCAGGATCATCACCCATTTTTCCAGCAGCAGCTTTAGTAGCACTAATAAGATCCCCAAGAGCCTTTGCAACATCCTTCACTGCATTGATGAGGACAACCTAGAGACAAAATGGTGAAATTTCAATACCAGCATCCGATGATTACAGTCACTCATAACTGGGTGAAGTTTCAGCTTCTTCAGCACAAGACAAAGCAGATAACACACACATGCAGTTACACAATGAAACAGTTTTACTGAAGTGAAACCTCTTATAAGCAAAATTAACAATCTTGAACTGAACATGCTTATAAAATGCATCCAGAAACTCTGCACACTGGGCGGCAGAAGTTTTACAAAATATGCTTTGTGCGCAGAGTGCAACATACATTACATGGCATCTAAAAATATTAGGAATTTGAAATAAGCAGCACAGGCTAATCCAAACATCCTTCCCTAACTAAAAATAAAACTTTTCAGTCATACCCACTCACCAGGGTCACATAAGGGCACTATCACCACCTAAGTGAGGCTTTCTTTAAAACCATGCACTATAGTATTAAATAAAATGCCAAATTATTAGGAGAGCTCATTTCAATGACTTGCTCAACACAAAAGCTTAGTTACGTACATAAAATGTAGCAGGAATATCACCACCTGAACAAGAGGAATAATACTCAATTTTCTCAACATGGGTTTGCTAACTGGGACATCAGCTGGCAAAAAGAAAGAAAATCTTACTGGTCAACTTAATCAAAATTAGTAAAATTAATTTTTTGGAAGGCTAGGCAACATCTTCACACTCCTCATCCAGAGGTGTGTGCCCTCCTGCACTAAAATTAAAAAAAAAATAGTAAATTACATTGCCTAGACAAGTTTCAAAATCTCAAAACAGTCACAATTCACTGCTCCAGACTAAGTCGCTATAGCCCATACAGAAAGAAATCCAAAAGACAAAAGAAGGTGATAGCGACAACAGGGTACACAAAGCTAACAAATAACATTTTATTCGAACAACCAAAGTAAGCACTTTTGCATGGATCAACCACACTTCATCAGACTTTAAAATAATACATCACAGTCCCTGTTTAAATACAGAGCCAGTTCACCCATTAACTAATCAGCAAAAAGGTTACCATGACAATAAATGAACACCTCAATAAACCACAAATGAAAACTTTTTAAAAACAAAAAAGTCAGTAACACTGAAACATATTAAAACTGTCTCAAATTAAAAATTACATTCATGATCATATACTAATACTTTCCTAAAACAATAAGTTCAATGTATGATCTCAATAATCAAATCAAACTCAAAACAAGCCCTAGTCTAAAAATGATTGCGGACTGAACTCCCTTTCTAAACATTACTCAGTAATCGCATACTAGATATACCTAGACAACTAGACAGAAGTCTGCCTGAGCGCCGAAAATTGCCTAAGCATAATTAAATATAATTCGAGCTTACTATCTAGCATGTAAAGCTAGTTACTTAACTAACCCACAATACTAGATCTTTAAAATATCAAATCAATAAACTTCAATCATGCTAGATGTATCTAGCAAGTAAAAAGCTCATTCCACAACTTACCTACATAGCCAAATCTAAAATATACAAAATCCAAATGTTTCATCAGAACAGCAACTGTTGATTCAGTGCAGTACAACAAAACATGAACATCTCACAAGAATACACTCGTGATCGCCCTGGCAATTATCAACAATCATAGGCCACACATTAGCATTAACCGTGTAACCTATAACATTGCACTTATAACAAATCCCTATCCTATAAAAATTATCACTAAACTTCAATGGTACTAGCTATACCCATCACATAAAGAGATCATTGCACAACTTGCATGCAAAACAGTTAAGAGTATGTGATTACTGAGTAATGTTTAGAAAGGGAGTTTGTTCAACAGTCAATTTTAGACTAGGGCTTGTTTTGAGTTTGATTTGATTACCGCGATCATGCACTGAATTTATTATTGTTTTTAGGAACGTATTGGCATAGGATCACAAATGGAATTTTTATTTGACAGTTTTAATATGTTTCAATGTAACAGATTTTTTTTGTTTTTAAAAAGTTATCATTTGTGGTTTACTGAAGTGTTATTGTCATGGTAACCTTTTTGCTGATTAATGGACAAACTGGCTCTGTATTTAAACATGGACTGTGATGTATTATTTTAGCCTGATGAAGCGTGGTTGATCCATGCAAAAGCGCTTACTTTGCTTGTTCGAATAAAACTATTTGCTAGCCTTGTGTTTCGTGCTATCGCTATCACTTTCTTTTGTCTTTTAAGTTTCAAAAACTTTTACTACACAAGACCGTGCAACCAAATCACTCACACTGCTTCACTGTTACTAAAATGTAATTAGAAGGCTTTACACATCAACAGACTACAAGATCATAACCATACAATCAATGCATTTAATCACAATTAAATATACCCAAAAATAAACAATTATAATTCTGAAATTACTGCACTACATAAAAATAACTCCAAATGCATACATCTTCAATTACTACTAAAAAATATGGGCAAGCACAATGTGAACAGGAGATTAGTTTCAGCCTTCTCCACTCAAGAACTATATGGCTAAACTAAAGCAAAACTAGAGCAAAATCCCAAAAAGGGAAGGCATCTCTGATCAGTATTAGCAAAAAACTACGGGCACTCATAAAATCGTCTAAGGCCAGCTTAGAGAGAAATATTACACAGGACACTAAGGATAATCACAAGGCTTTCTTTAGTTATGTTAGGAACCTGGGTGGGAATTCCCAGATATGCTCAGAATTAGTCCAAAATGGCAAAAAATACACCGAACCCACAGACATTGCCAACATCCTAGCTGACAGGTTCAATGCAAACCACCCCCCCCCCCTACACACACACACCAAAAGGGCAAATATCTAGCCCAGCATCTCAGATGCTCAGGTAAGAGCCGCCCTCTCCAAAGCAAAAAACACAGCATCAATGGGACCAGACGGTGTCCCGGGCTGCGTCCTACATGAACTCCAAGAAGAGCTAAACCCAAACATAAAACTACTGTTCAATCTCAGCCTTACTACAGGATATGTACCCAAAAAGTGGCGCACAGCAACAATGGTCCCTCTCCACAAAGGTGGTGCCTCAACGGATCCTGGAAACTATCGCCCCATAAGCCTAACTAGCTTGGTCTGTAAAGCTATGGAAAGGATCATCATGGATCTCATAAATAAAGATATTGGGGAACTACAGACACTGGATCCTACCCAGTTCGGCTTTGTTAAGGGCAGATCCTGCCTCTTAAACCTGGTCGATTTCTTTGAAACAGTCACCAAGGCCATTGACGAGGGGAAGGTGGTCCACACAGCTTACCTGGACCTCGTAAAAGCCTTCGATACAATACCCCACTCGGGCATTATAGATAAGCTCACCAGCTTAAATATAAACCCCTATGTCACTAGATGGGTTGCAAACTGGCTCAAAGACAGAACCCACATGGTTAGAATTGCTGGAGCCATGTCAGACTCCAAACCAGTTACAAGTGGCGTCCCACAAGGCTCAGTCCTGGGACCTCTCGTGTTCGGTATATATTTCTTGGAGGTACAGACCAACACAGAAGGACTGTGGCTGACCAAGTTCGCAGATAACTGCAAACTAGTCACCATAATAGACTCTCCAGCCGACACAAGCATCCTACAAAAGGGCCTCATAGAAACAGACAACTGGTGCCAGAGCCATGGCCTCAAGCTAAACGCCAAAAAGTATATAGTCATCCCCTTTGGCAAAAACAAAGTGCCCACAAATTACCACATAGGTGGTAATCCATTAAGTACGGAAGTAATTAGGGACCTGGGGACCCAAGTTGATAGCAATCTCTCATTTGAAAACCACGTGGCCAAAGTGGTTAGAAAAACATTTTATATAGCTCACCTAATCATGAAGGGATTCACATCTAGATCAGGGGAGGTCATCGTGCCTCTTTACTCAACCCTCATCAGGCCCATAATTGAGTACAATGCCCCTTTTGGGATGTACCTTACCAGACACCTGCAGCAACTGGAAAGACCCCAAAAGTACCTCACCAAGAGGATCAAAGGGCTCAAACAGATGCCATATGCTGCCCGGTTAAAGAAACTCCAGCTCTACTCAGTGACATACTGCCTGCTCAGAGGCGATCTGTGCCCGACGTATAAAGCCATGTCTAACCCGGAATTAATGGACATGCCGCACCTCAGAAAATCCAAATCCCATCGAGCTACGCGCTCGAGATTCTTGAACCTCAGCACTGAAATAAATAGGACATGCTGGAGGGACAGATTCATAACCCAGAGGCTCCCTTCACTCTGGAATAAAACCCCAGTCCAGGTTAGGCAGAGTCCCTCATTGACTCTCTTCAAGAGGAATCTTGATGAGTGGATGGGAGATCGTAGGTTTACCCCGGGTATCACTTCTGTGTCACTGTTAGACAGAGGCACAGTATACTAACCTCGAAAAAGGGCATAGCAAAATTCATTTAAAATGGGTGGTGAAAGCCAAACACACTCTGGCTAGGCTTATAAATGCCCTAGGGCAGATAGCCTAGTATGAACCTATAAACCATTTACCAGTTTGAAACATGGGTAACTTGATACTTTTCTAACAATCAAGTCTTTCATAAGTAAATGCATCAAATGTGGACAGCTTAATGTCACATGATACACATGAAAAACTGTATAGGAACCTACACCGTTTGTTAATCAAGGTTAAATAATAAAAACAAAAGAGCCCCTTTTCATTCACTACCTGAACCAAAAGGTAATGTAAGAAACATGCAATTATCATGGCAATACAAGAGAAAGCACAAAATTATAAAAACTTACCATAATTGTAAATGCTCAGGTAGATCACTGTTGCAGTAGAGTCTTGGATGTCCCAAACTCCAGAGAATGACACCACTGCTCAGGCCAGTGGATGTCCTCCATACTCAATGTCAGGACATCAGTAGAATAAAGGAGCTATCAGACAGCATCATCTTCAGGTCTATCTTGCCCCAGGAACAAAAAGGCCCATCTATCCCCTAGGTGTACAGTACACTACCAACCCTAACAAAGACCCTGGCTAGGATTAAAGAAGAGTGGAGAATGGGGAAGATGTTGGGGCATGGTACTCACCCCAACAGCTGGAAGAAAGAGAGTAGAAGGGTAATTGAGAGGTAAAGAGTATTGCAACAGTGATCTATTCAAATATCCATAACTATGTTCATCATAGTCACTGTTGCAGTACTTAGTCTTGAGAAGACTCTAAAAGCTAAGCATGAATCGGTGTGGATGGCCATGGAGATAATGCTTTTCAGAACAGTAGAGGCCAAAGTCAGCTGTGGCTCTGGAGATAGCACCGGTGTTATATTATTCAGTGAAGGTTTGACTGCTTGACCAAGTGGCTGCTTCCAAAATGGACAGATTTGTGGCACATTTTAAGAAAGCTGTGGTTGCTGCTTTAGCTCTGGTAGAATGCACTTTGTGCAGACAGAAACCTGTTGCTATGAATTTAGTAACAAAATGCAATATACTTGGCTATTTTGATATGGTCTGTTTGCTCACACATCTTCCTTCCTTGGCCTAAGCAAAAGATACCATAAAAGATAGTCTACTCTGTGAGGGAATACAGGCCTATGTAGGCAGACTCTCAGTTGTCTGTGAACATTCAATAAATGCAAGACTCTTTCTCCCTTGTTTGGGAGAAGGGGGCCTAGACCTAAACATGAATGACCTGATTAACAGAAAGTTCTGATACAAACTTTGGCATAAATGTAAGATTAGTCCTTAAGGTGGCAACATCTTTATGGAAGATAAGAAATTGCTTCATGCACACGAGGGCTTTCAATTCAGGGATGCACACGGCAGAAATCAAAGCCAGCAAAATAGCATTTTTTTTCCCCCCAGGTGAACATCTTGATGGTTGCAGAGGTGGCTGCCTCAAAGGGAAGAAGATTAAACGTCTCTAAAAGTTGAGGTCCCAAGAAGAGATGAGGGTGCCTCCTAGGTGGTATTAGATGCAATATCCTCTAGAGGAACTGTTTCATGTGGGGGATGTGAGTATGCAGGGGGATACATGGGCAGGCACACAGAAACAGAATTCTGCACCCTGATGGAAAAATAGGATAAAGCCTTCTTTACAGAATGTGGATAGGTAACACTAGGATCTGTAATGCTGTCCGTGAAGAGTCCCTGGAGTTCAAAGATGAGGAGTCTGAAAAACAAAGGCTTTTATTTCTTTGATGTATATATGCTCCTCCTTGTCCTGTTTGGACCAGACTCCCTGCACTTTTACTCCTTCTGAACAAGCCCTCCATGCCACGTCTGGAATGTATACTGAGAACTTTTGAAGAGGTGGGGGGAAAAAGAAAAGGGAGACACTGATCATTTTTTACTTGTTTGACATAAAACTGTTTTCATCACAGGAAGAAGAGAGGATCATAGCATTGTAGATTTCAGGTATCACTGAATTTTCCCCGTGGAGTCTGGCAAAAGGAATCATTCAAAATTATAGATGCCATAGGGCTCTCTCTGACAGGGATAGAAAAGTCTGTTAACAACTGGATGTTTTCCAGAGGAAGAAAAGTAATCATAGCAGATGCATTGAGAGGACTTCCTAGAATACAAGAGACTGGCAATGAGGTAAACTGGATTTATTGAAGCTCACAGTGATCCCTAAGTTGAGAATAAGGTTAATGGTGAACTGTAAATCCTTACTTCAAAGGAAGAGAAGTGGCCTGAATGAGAAGGTCATTCAACTACTGGTAGATGTGTATTACCTTGAAGTCTGATGTTGTAAACTAGGTCTTGTGAACACCCCTGGGGCAGTAGAAATCCCAAAAAGCAAGTAAAGTGATACTCCTAAAAACAGACTCTCAAGCAATTCCTGCAGTCTAGATGGAAAGGGATATGAAGGTAAACATCCTTCATATCAAAGATAATCAACAAAGCTCTGGTAAAGATTAGATAGAAAAGAGTCTGTAGCATTAGGATCTTGAATTTTGGAACTTTTTAAAAATGTGTTCAAAACAGAGAAGTCCAGAATTGGTCTCCAAATTCCTTATTTTCTTGGCACAAGGAAAACAATGGAATAAAACTCATTTTCCTTTCCAGGAACAAAAGGGCCCATTACCCTATTACTCCTGGACTGAAACAGTAGAACATGACTGGAAAAGCCACATTTTGATTAGGAGGGACCTAAGAAATTCCAGAAGGGATAGGAAAAGGCATTCCATTGAAATCGGTACCTATTTTTTATTATACTGAAAACCAGCAAGTCAATTGATACTGCTCTCCAGAGAAGGTGGCAAACAAAATTTGCTGGAAACTTGGAGGGAAAAAGGGGAGAAAATGCCCAGAAATTGAAAGTTTTGTCTGTGAATGATCCCCTTGAACATTTGACATCAGCCTTAGGCTTGTCCTGACATTTTTTTCATGGAGTAGTTTTACCTTTCTGCTTGGAAGACTTGAGTTGTTTGCAAAAAAAAAAAAAAAAGTGAAAAAGTTTGCTTATGCATTATCCCCCTCCCTCCATTTTAAGATTTGACAGTAGAAGCATCTAAAAGTTTAGCCTTAACGTCTTTAGGCAAAGACTGGAGAGAGAAAAAAAAAAAAACACAGGATTTTTTTTTCAGTAATGAAAGCAACATATCCATGTTTCATACAGTGACATGCCACCTGAGCAGCTGACGACATATTTTGTAAAGTAGGCCTACTCTCACAGGCAAGCTAAGAATTACGGTCAAAAATATTAAATTCACATGGTTCTCAACAATTAATGGCTAGGAAAGCCATAGCTGCGTAAGACTAGATCTCTTTACATACCTGTCCATGGTCCTTCTGAACTTATCACTGGGATAATGCATGGAAGAGAGATGCTTAGTCTGACACAACAGAAATAACTGCTGGGTCAGAAGTAGCATTCTTCTATGAATACTTGTCTTTCAAGAACTGTATAATACTTACCTGGTTTCTTTGGTAAAGGACAGATTCAGGAGCCAAAAAAAAAAAACAAATAGAAAAAGCATCCCTCAAAACCTTCAAGACAGGAGGCAAAGAAGGGTTAAAGTTGCTTCAGCTTATGGATGGCATCACAAAATGAAAGACGTCCTTCTATATCACTGTTGCAATATTCCTTAAAGAGAGGATGTCCCATCCCGGGCAGCCTATCGCTCAGCCAGTATGGAAAGTCTTGAAAAGGATCTTGCTTGAGCCATACATCACATTATGCTCCTCACACAGAACATTGGCCACAAAGGGACATATGGACGCAACTACCCAGAACTTTTTTTGCCAACAGTTTAAATGCCATTGTTGCCAGTTGGTTTGAATGTTTTGTTGCTGTTCTGACATTTTAGACCACCAAATAAGTGCCCCGCTCGGGTTATTTTTTCTTTTTAAACGGGACAAATGTCACTGTGGGAGGCTGATTCCACATAAGGATCATCACAAACTATCTGTTTCAGCGTTTCCCACAACTATAACTCTTGTAGTATCTGTAAGGCATTTGTGCCCAAGGCACAAAGCAGTAGTTTGTCTTCCCTTTCCATTTATCTTGAAAACCACCAGCTTTGACAGTTACTCCAAGAGTACGCATGGCAGAATCCTTTAACCCCGAGATATTCCTGCTTGGTAAGAAGGCGGCCAAGAAGTCTCAGCCAGATTCTTAGTTGTCCAGTGTCCATCAGACATCCCTCTAAAAGCAGAGAATAGCCCAGTAGGTCATTTGGTGTTTATGTCGCATTCCTCTGCTGCAACACCGCCGGAGGCCAGCATGGATCAGTCTTTTTTCATGCCCTCTGTGGCTTTACAGGCATCTGAACCGGATGTCGTGAGAGAACAATGGTTGATTATCTCAGAGGGTCCTAGAGGGATTCCTCACACATTGGTCAGGGACGAAACAGCAACAAAAGTAGAGGCCACCACGATGAAAAACAGGATGAAATCTGGATTTATTTCGACAAAAACAAGCGCTTTCACGTACATCCAAGTACGCTTCCTCAGGTTTATAAAATCACTTCACTCTAGCAGTTATTTATACTCAGTCAAATTAATTGATACATCAATCAATCAATTAATCCGATTATTTAATCAATCAATTAACTGGTCAGCTAGGTAAATCATTTTAAAGTGAAGCAAATTTTGCAGATTAACAAACATAAAATTAAATTAAATCACAATCACAACTTTAAAACATATAATAAAATAAAAAAACTATTCAGATTAAATACTTAAACTCCTATAAGACAATAACAGCCCTGCTAAATATAAATACATAAACGTAAGCATGTAAAATCATATAAAGCTGAGGCTAAAAAGGCTAAAAGAATGCTAAAAGACTAAAATTGTGTCCATATCTATAGATTGTAAATGATAATATATAACATATGTTCAAAGCCTACTTGTTAACATATATAAAATATCAAATATTTAATATTTAATATTTACCTACATCTGGTCAACACAGGTTTTGGTCAGGGAGGAAGTTCCAGGTTCTATTCTCAAATCTCGCCAAGGGCCAGAACCTCCGGTACTTGTTAGGTCTGATATCCCTTCTAAGAAAAGACAAAAACTGAAGGATGTTTCACTTTGTCCTACAGATCATAAAAGGGAATGGCTAGAGTTTACAAGGGGCTTGTTCTCTGCCTTAATGGCCCTAAAGCCTCCTCAAGGGTTTCAGTATTCATTCCTCCTTGGACCTCTACCCCTTCTAAATGGTTTAGGGAACCAGATTTCTTGGATGAGAATTCCCTGTCTGGTGAGGGGTCTTTGTCCTATTCTTCACAGGTGCCTTCACCTTTGGCTTACAGTTCTGATGCAGATGAGTCTGTTAAACCTTAGTCTCCTTTCGAGCAACTGTCCTCTGGGGTCACAATTTCTAGGATAACAGAATTCTTAACTGGGGTTCTTCTCAAGTGTTGGATGTTTAGAGAAGTTATGAGTTGCTTCAGACGGATACTCCTAAACCATCAGCAGTTCCTCCTGCGTTGGCTGCCTTATTAGATACTTTCACTGCTGCTTCCAAGTGTCCTGATTCTCAGCCTCCTGCTCCTAAGAAACCTGATGGGTTCTATAAGGTTCTTGAGGATTGTCTATTTTTATTCAGATGTCCTTCTGCTGACCCTACTGTGATGTCAGTTTCTTCTGATAAACCTTCTAACCACCCTGTTCCAAACTTCCACCTTCTGATAAGGATAGCAGGGGATTGGAGAGGACTGGCAAGAAAGCTTACTCACTCTGCTTCTACTTTGACCTTTAGGTGTATTAATTACCAGACCCACATGACCAGGTATGCTCAGGCTTGTCATGTTATATCTTCCCTCCCGGCCTTATCTTTTTTTAGGTTCTGCTTCTCAAGTGACTCGCCATTCTATTAAGTGCAGCTCTAAGGCCATGGCTTTTGGGTCCATCATGAGATGTTATTCTCGGCTTCATCTCCAGTCTGTTCCTGAGGACATTAAGGCCAAGTTGTTGGATGCTCCTTTGGCTAATACTCATCTTTTTTGGGGACTGCTGCTGCTGACTTGTTTAAGTCTCTTCAAGAGAAAGGCAAAGCCTTGCAGGACCTTAAACATATTTCTCGCTCTCCTATCCATAAATTCCAGAGGAATTATCCTTCTAGATCTGCTTTTATTCGCAGGCAACCCCGCCAGTCTCTATGGGCAGGAAGGGTGGGATATGGACACTCTCTGCTATGGCTTCTCAGATTGTGGCCCAGAAGCCTCCCTTATCTGATACGCCTGCTTCTCTTAGACAATTTGCCTCCCTGCCCCACCTTTAGAACATGTTCCTCTGTCCCTTTGTCTCTCTCTATCTTCCAAATTGGTGTCTCAGCACTTCAGACTCCTGGGATCTATCATCCGTCAGGCTTACTTCATGGTATGGAAATCTCTCGCTCCTTTTTCTGGATTCTTCAATCTCCTCTAAAGAAACTTCCTCATTTCTTGAAGGTTCTAGAGTCCTTGCTGAACCATGGGACCCATTTGACCCCCCCCCCCCTTCCCAAGTGGGATGGGGTTTTTATTCCAGGATATTCCTGGTTTCTCAGAAGGAGGGCACTTGGAGACCCATTTTCAATACTCTCTCAGCTCAACACCTTTCTTGAGATCCCTTCCTTTTGGATGCTTACTCTTCAAACTCTGCTTCTCTTTTATTACCCCTAGCTTTTATGGTGTCCTTGGCTGTGAAAGATGCTTACCTTTATATCCTTACTTACCCTGTTCATGGGAAGTTTTTACATTTCTCTGAGCCTTCCTCTCATTTTCAGTTCTCTTCTTTGCCCTTTGGCCTCTCTACTGCCCAAAAGCTATTCATAAAATGACTAGCTCCTGTGACAGTCTTCTGCAGGCTTCAAGGCATTCAGATTTTTCCCTATATAGACAACCTGTTGTTTCAGGCGCCTTTTCCCAGTCGACTGCTGCAGGATCTGCAGTTCACTCTCTCTCTCTCCTTCAAAGTCTGGGATTTGCTATCAACTTCCAGAAGTCCATCCTGACTCCCTCTCAGGACCGTGTGTGTCTGGGATTGCAGGATTCAGATGGTGCCAATGTTGGCCTCTCTTCTGTCTCCAAAAGTATTGTCATTGACAGCCTTCTTTCAGTCTCTTTTTCCACTGACTGCCATACCAGCTAGGTAGTTTCTTTGGGCCCTGGGATCCATAACCTCTTCTATTCCAATGCTTTCTCTTGCCAGAATGCATATGCGGAAACCTCAATTGTGCCGTTGGTTTGGCTGTAGCATAGTCACCCTACAACTTTCAATGTACCTCTCTCCTTCCCTGTCTCAAGAGGGAATTTGAGTGGTGGATTTGACAATTTCTCTGAACCCAGGCCGGCTGTTTCAGCCTCCAGTCCCTTCTCAAAAGCTGCTCACCAATGCCTTGGACACAGGGTGGGGGGCATCTCTTGGTCATCTGAAAGTTTAGGGTCTTTGGGCTCCAAATCAGAAATCAGACCATATCAAAGAGATGAGGGTTCTGATTCCGGCCCTTCAGGCTTTTCATCCCTTGAAGGTGTACACAGTCACTACAGTGATGTGTGGTATGGCAACATGCAGGGGGGCGCGAAATCTTACCTTTGCTGCAGAATGGAGTTACAGGCTTGGGAAGTGGCTGCCAGCTGTCAGTTAACTCTTCAGGCAGTATACATTCCTTCAGTGCACCATCTTGTGGCAGACACACTGAGCAGGTCCAAAACACAGGCTCACGGATGGAGGCTTCACAGAGGCGTGCGTTTCTGGACATTGTCCACCAGTGAGGGTATTCCTCAGATAGATCTTTTTGCCTCCCCTCTGAACAGTCAGTTTCCTCTCTTCTGTTCCACAGTACCATACCATCAGGCCTGGAAAATAGATGACCTACCCTTTCCATCGAAGGGGAGGTTTCTTTATGCTTTCCCTCCTCTTTCTCTGCTTCCAAGAATCCTGCAGAAGATTCAGCTGGATTCTCCAAAAATCTTGCTAGTGACTCCCTTTTGGCCAAGAGAGCACTGGCTCACCCTCTTAATTCATCTGGCCAGGGGCAATCATCACAAGTTACCTCACCGGTTGGATCTCCTCACATAGGCTAAGGTTCTCTTATCCATCCTCACTTGTCCACTCTACAACTAACATTGTGGGCAATATGGTTTTGATCCCTTTCAGGCACCTCTTTTCTGAGGACATGCTCAGGGTTTTACAGGAGGCAAGGAAATCCTCAACCAGAAAATCTTACATGTCTAAATGGAAAAGTTTTTTGTCTGGTGCAATGCTTGTAACCAGGACCCTTTTTCAGTGGGAGTCCCTCTGGTCATCTCATTTGTGTGAGTTGCTCCAGTCTGGCTTAGCCTATTCTTCCATGAAGGCACATTTGTCAGCCATTTTTGCTAGTCTGCCCTTGACTCCTCCTTTGACTTCTCATTTTGAGGTCAAGCAATTTCTTAAAGGCATCCTGCACATTAGGCCTCCAAGAAAATCTATTCCTTCTCCTTGGGCCATTAATTTTATTTTGGAAAAATTGACTTAGGATCCTTTTGAGTCTGCAAATTCTGCTTCTTTGCAGCACTGTACCCGGAAGACAGTTTTGTTGCTGGCTCTTACTTCTGCTCAGAAGGTTTCTGAGCTCCAGGACCTTATGGCCATGCATCCTTTTTTGTTGCTCATAGGAACAGGGTTTCCCCTTCGTACTAATACTTCTTTTATGCCCAAAGTGGTAAAATTAGTGGTCTTTAAATCAGTCAGTACAACTCTCTTCCTTTTTCTCTTCTCCTCAGTCTGCTACTGAGAGGATCCTGCAAACCTTGGATTTGCACAGACAGTCCAGGTACTATTTAGATAAAATTAGGGCCATCTGCAAGTCTGATCACCTTTTTGTTTCCTTTCATCACAGGTCTTTGGGTTTGACTGTGCATACCATTTCCTCCTGTATATCGAAGACCGTTTCTTTTTCTTATTCTTTTCATGGCAAGTCTCCATCTGTTTCTGTTTGAGCTCATTCTACTACAGCTGTTGCCTTCTCTCTAGTAGACGACATGAAAATACCATTTTGTGTAGAAAAACTCAAGAAAAGAGTAGGGGTTCCTAAAGGGGTGCTTAGCTGTCTTTAAAGAAGTTCTGAGGAAATTTTATGCCCTTATGTCCCTTAAATATTAGCATGTAGTCATCTGCATAAGTCTAAGGACAGGAGTACAGTGTTGAGAAGATGATGTGCCTAAGCTTTGGCAGACTGGCCAGTAAGGATATGTCCATCAGTGAGCATTACTACAACAGTGATATAATGATCAACTCTAAAATCAGCAATTTGTTTAACTGTTGGCTACACACTAAAGTGCGATAGCCTTTTCTGATTGTTTGCAGTCGTTTAAAGCTGTTTTAAGTGTATTTTTTACCGTTTTTGCCTTATCTTTTCAAAAACAAAAAAACAACAACAAAAAAATTCCTCGTTTCCTGCCTAAGTTAGTATACTCCAGTTTTCAGGCTAGTGCTGAATTCAGGGCTGTGATGCTAGTTTCTGAGTTGCCCATACCTTAGTTGGATAGAAGGAAGTTTCTCTGTTCACCTGTGAGAGAGGGGAGCTTTGAGCAGCCTATCTGTCCCTGGAGGAGTGGTTCCAGCCCAGAAGTTAGTAGTTTATTGGCCATTTTTGGGATAATTTCTCTCTCTTCATTTCCCTACTATAAAAACAGCCTTTGCACGGTTTAGCTCGCCAGGCGGTGCCAGTTAGTGACGGTTAAATTATTCCCAGCTCCACTAAGTCTCCTCTTCAGTTTTTCCCTTGAAACTAGTCTAACTCTCAACCTAAGCACTCAAAAAGCAACCTTAAGACCAGCACTTGCTCAGACCTAACAGCAAGCACTAATATACCCTGACACTTGACTGCCCAGCAGGGCAAGGCTCTTTATTCACCCCTCACCAACCAAGCGACTAAGCAGCTCACCCTACTATTCAGGCATGACCAAAGGGCAATTTCAGGTGTACTCGCCAGTCCAGCTGGTGAATCTGGGTATCCTGTTACAACTGCCTCATGTACACAGACAACCCTCTCCTCCTACCACAAAACACTAACATATGTGAGAGTTGCAATTATACAGCCAAACTGGAAGCTAAGCTGTCTCCACCCAAGACTGGAACAGACAGTCAAGAGGAGAAGGTTAACACTTGCACCACACCTCCAGCCACACATACACCTACTAAAACAGCACTGGCAAAAAATACATAAATACACAAAATCATACTTGGAGGCTCTAAATAAAAACCTGCAAGAGCATCAGAGACTTCCAAAGCAGACACCCAAATAACCTGCACCTCCCGTCACAAACCAGACAACACACAAAACACAATCAGTGTGCCGCACAATCACAGCCCTTAAGGTGAAATAACATACCTAACGCAGTAGTAATAGGTGACTCTATAGTCAAGCACACTGACGTCCCACTCTCTAGGGTGGACAAGCAGAAGGTTACGGTTAGCTGCCTGTTGGGAGCCAGAATCAGCCACATAACACAAGCACTCAGATCACTTCAGAACAAGTACAAATATGACTCTGTCATTGTTCATGTTGGTGTGAATGACTTGAGACGTACCTCCCTGGACTACATGAAGAGAGACATGGAAGAGCTCTCTGATCATGTAGTCCAGGCTGGTAAAAAAATGATCAATTTCAACAACTGGCTAAGCTTCTGGTGTCATTCAAAGGGGATCCAGTGACTGTCAGCCTGGGAAGACATGCTCAACAAGCCGCACTGCTTCGCAAGAGACTGTTTGCACCAGTCACCCCTAGGCTTTCGAATACTGGCCAAGACTCTTGCTGCTCCTATAGTGCCTTTTTTAGGCATGGCTCAAAAGTCAAACCCACCACCGTAAACAGCACGATTAACAAAAAACTGAGGGTTATGCTACTCAATGCCAGGAGTTTGAATCTCAAAATGCACACGCATAAAGCACTCCTCAGTATAGAGAACTTCGACATCTGTGCAGTAACTGAAACCTGGTTCAAGGCTCCAGAGAGCATCCCAGCTCTACCAGGCTACAAACTCATACCACACGTTTCGGCCACAGAATACGGACCGAAACACAAAGGGGGGGGGGTGTATCCATATTCATCAAGGATACCTACACTTCCAGGTTAGTAGTGCAGCATGAAACCTCTGAGATCATCCATGTGCAACTAACATCGGGCAAATCTGCAATGCAAATTGTGGCCTGCTACAGATCATCCTCCATGACCCAGGACCACCACTCCATCTTTCTGGAGACACTGGAAAACATGAAGGTCCTACCGAACACCCTGATATTGGGCGATTTAAATTACCCTACCATTCACTGGGAAAACTAATAAAGTACAAACTCCCAGGCCCAGCGCTTCCTGGAATTCATCAACTCAAACTCCTTGGAACAGTTGGTAAACTTCCCTACCAGTGGTGAAAACATACTGGACCTGGTCATCACCAACATGGGCAACAGGCATTCCACACTGGAGGTCAACCCGTCACTGGTTAGATCAGACCATAAACTAATCACTCTGGATGTCCACACCCCACCACCACCCCCAACTAAGGGAACCACAGTAAAAAAAACTTTCTAAAGCAAATTTCACCTTACTTAAGACAGAGGTGGTAAGTTTCACAGTCCCCATGCTAAAGGACAATTCTGCCCAAGATGCAGAAACCTTTACAAATGCACTCTATGAGCACCAACAAGGATGCATGGATCATGCCCTCCCTAGCAAAACCAAGACTCACTCCTCTACGAGAAGGAAACCAGTTTGGTGGACCACTGCCATAAACAGGCAATACACAATAGGAGGAGGAAACTAGTTTAGAAAAAAAGCAAATCCTAAGAAGGAAAGACATCCCTGATCAGTATCAGTAAGAAACTAAGGTCCCTCACAAAATTATCCAAGGCTAACTTCGAAAGAAAAATAGCCAGGTATTCAAAAGATAACCACAAAGCCTTCTTTAGCTATGTTAAGAATCTTAAGTGGCAACTCGCAGATATGTACTGAACTAGTGCAAAATAGCACAAAATATACTGAACCTACTGATATTGCCAACATACTGGCAGATACATTCAGTGCAAACTTCACCCCCCCCCAAAAGGACCCCCAACAATACTAGAAAAGTGTAGTGTCCTGGAAATCACAGACACACAGGTGAAAACAGCCCTTTCAAAAGCCAAAAACACAGTGTCAATGGGGCCAGATGGTGGCCCAGGCTGCGTCTTGCACGAACTACAGAATGAACTAACACCCCACCTAAACATGCTGTTTAACCTCAGCCTCTCCACAGGCTACGTGCCCATAGAATGGCACACAGCAACGGTTATTCCTCTCCACAAAGGAGGGGCCACAACACACAGCTGTGTACACTTACCATAAATGTAGATGTTCGAGTGTATTCACTGTTGCAGTCATTACATTTGGTTAATCTGCTGGCAGGTTGCCATCGGTCAGCCTGATTAACAAAGTCTTGGGTTCTGCGTTGGTTGCTGTCCCTTCTTCCATGACGTCAGGTCGTTAGGGTTATAAAACATGCAGCCGACGTAATTACATCAGTTTTTCTTTCCCCAGATGTCAGGTGCCCCCCGAATGGGAAGCAAATAAAATTAAAAACACAAAGATATACCTCCAACCAAAAGCAAATACACCAAAAAGGCTTTTAAGCATAGTAACAGAAAGAAGAGGTATAGTCAGAGAAAAACAGGGGGCTGAAGGGAGGGTAACCATGACTGCAACAGTGAATACACTCGAAAATCTACATTTATGGTAAGTGTACACAACTGTACTATGTTCTTTATGTTTCACTCTTGCAGGCATTACATTTAGGTAGATTCCCAAAGCTATGGTTTTGAGGAGGAATACATACAGCATTAGGACAAGCTATAAGGCCCTGTAAGACAGCAGTGGCAAAGCTAGCTCTGGATTTAGAGAAAATTGGTAAATGATAATGATTGGTGAAAGTATGTACAGAACTCCAGGTAGCAGCTTCTAGAATATATCTGGTAGGGACACCTCTGAGAAAGGCTGCAGAAGTAGATGCCGCCCTGGTGGAGTGAGATCTGATCCCCTGGGGGATAGGTTTTCCATGGTGTTTATAGCATAAATGAATGCAATGGCTTATCCATTTAGAAATGGTTTGTTTTGAAATAACCTTCCCCTCTGCCCCAGCAGCAAATGCTACTAGCAATTGATCAGATTTTCTTCAAAATTTAGTTCTGTCCAAGTAGAATTTAAGTTGTCTGTGCACGTCCAAGGAATGCAGAATCCGTTCCCCTTTGTTCTGTGAATTGGGAAAGAAGGTTGGCAAATGAAGGGACTGATTAAGGGCCACAGTGGAAACCACCTTGGGCATGAAGGATGGATTGGTCCTCAGAGATACCCTGTCCGCATGAAAAATTATGAAAGGCTCCACTGCCATAAAGGCCTGTAATTCAGACATCCTTCTAGCTGAAGTGATTGCTAAAATGAAAGCTGTTTTCCAAGAAAGAAATTTTAAGTCTGCAGTAGCAGCAGGCTCGAAAGGAGGTAGAGTTTCTCCAAAACAAAGTTAAGGCCTCAGGCAGGGGTAGGAGCTCTCCTCGGTGTTCTCAAGTTCTTTGCCCATCTGAGATACTGCTTGAGCAGGGGATGAGAAAATATGGGTGTTTGTGTTGTAGTGAGCTGAAACAGCTGAAGTGTGGATTTTAATAGAGAAAAAAAGACAGGCCCTTGTGAAGCATCTCAGTTAAGTATTGCAAAATCTGAGGTAAATTGGGCGCTGCTGTGCTCATCCCTAAAGACTGGTTCCAGGCACAGAATCTTTTCCATTTGTCAGCATAAGATTTTCTAGTACTAGGTCTTCTCGCCTCCAAGATGACATCCATCACAGGTTTGCTGAGGGATGCTAAGGGTGAATTTAAGTGATTAGCCAAGCTGCAAGGTTCAATGTTGGAAGCTGATGGTGCAGAATTTGGTTCTCCTGCTGAGACAGCAAGGAAGGTGTCTGTGGCAGGTGCCATGGGGATATTTGTGACACACTGCGCAGGAGCGGGTACCAGTGTTGGTGTGGCCAGTATGGAGCAATCAAAATCATTCTTGGTTTGTCCTGTTTGACTTTTAGCAGAACTTTGCAGAGTAGAGGCAGAGGGGGAAAGGTGTAGAGTGATAGGCTTTTTGAGCTGAAGGACAGAGCATCCACTTTCCAGGCTTTTTTGTGGGGAGTCCTTGTGCAAAATTTGTCCAACTGGTAATTCTGGGGGGAGGCAAATATATCTATGTCTGGGCTCCCCCATTTGCTTGCCAACATGTTGAAAATCTGTGGTTCTAGTTTCCACTCGTGTGGCTCCATGAGATTTCTGCCTAGTCCATCTGCCAGTGAATTCAATTTTCCTGGCAGGAATTGAGCATGTAGGTGCACTTGGTAGCTCATGGCCGTGTTCTACAATGCCACGGCTAGTCTGCAGATGGGGTAGGAATGTGTACCCCCCCCCGCTTGTTTATGTACCACATACCCATAGTGTTGTCCGTCTTTACCATTAGTTGTCCTGGAAGAATGTAGTCCTTGAAGGCTGTCAGAGCATTCTGTACAGCTAACTTTTCATTTTGATTGATATGTAGGTGAATTTGATTTGGGTTCCATTTGCCCCAAATGCACTTCCCTGCCAGGTGAGCCCCCCATGCATAATCTGATGCATCTGTAGTTATGGTTTGGACGGCAGGGGTAGTGTGAATGGCAGTCCCTTGTTTTGGTGGCAGGCCTGTTCCCACCATAGGAACTCCATGCGTAGGCAAGGTATGATAGGAATCATTGTTTCCAGGCTGTGACAATGCTGACTCCATAGACTTTTTAAGTACCACTGTAGTTTCTCATATGCATTCTTGCATATGGAATTAGAAGAATGCAGGAGGCCATGAACCCCAAAGCTTGCAGTATTTGTCTTGCAGATAGCAGGGTTTTTGTGGCCACTTGCTTGAAGTAAGTTACCAAATGAATTTGCTTCTCTGGCATGAGGAAAGCCATCTGGGCAGTTGTATTCAAGCTTGCACCCAGGAATGTAATCTGTTGAGAGGGTACCAGTTGTGATTTATTTTCGTTTATGGTGTACCTCAGACAAGTTAGAACCTTTTTTTTTTTTTACAAACGCCAGATGATTTAGAAGAATGCCCTGGTTTTCTGCCTGGATTAGACAATTGTCCAGGTATGGATATATTTGAGTATTTCTTTGCCTGCAAAATGGAATTATTGGAGCCAGGCAATTTGTGAATACCCTGGGCGCAGTAGACAAGCCAAAGGGCAGTGCAGAGAACTGATAATGCAAGTAGCCTGCTTTGAAGCGTAGGTATCTTCTGCAAGATTCCCTGATTGGGATGTGCAGGTATGCTTCTTTTAAATCTAGAGTTGCCAACCAGGCATCTTTGCCTAGCATAGGAAGTAACTGGTGAAGAGTCAGCATCTTGAATTTTGGAATGTCCAGAAAGGTGTTTAGAGTAGAAAGATACAAAATTGGACGCCATGATTTGTCTTTTCTGAGTACCAGGAAAAGCTTGGAATAGAAACCTTGTCCCTTTTCCTGTTCTGGTACTGGTTGAATAGCCCCATGTTTAAGAGGGAAAGTACTTGTTTTTGAGCCGCTGCCCACTGATTTGGGCGCAGGTCTGGCCACCCGTTTAATGTTGGTAACGTGTGGAAATGAAATCTGTATCCCTGGGACACTACATTTAAAACCCATTTGTCCTGGGTTATGAGTTCCCAGTTTTTTGCATGAAGAGCAATCTTTCCCCCCAAAGGGGGAAAGTGCTTGGTAATGTTAAAGGAAAGTCATTGAGACCGTTTACCATAGGAGGGTGTCTTGTTATTTCCAGATTTGGAAGTGGAGGCCCCCCCCATTGCTTAGTTATGAGAGTCCCCTGGGACTGAAACCTGGTGCTTTTGGTGTGTATGGACTTGGCTTGAGAGGATCTGGAAGGAGCTGGAAAGGACCAATTCTTAGTAGGCCAGTGCCTACTAAATCTTAGAGGTTGCACTTGTAAGAAATCTTTTCCAGTTTGCATACATTTAGCTTTATCTTCCATCTTTTTTAAAATGTCTTCAGCCTTATTGCCAAACAGGCGGTCCTGATTTAAAGGAGCATCTAACAATTTTGCTTTAACATGATCAGGCAGAGATTGCTCCTTAAGCCAAGCATGCCTTCTAAGCACAGACCCAGTAACAGCAGCCCTGCAAGAGGCCTCTAAAGAATCAAAACCACATTGCAAAGTATGTTTTCCAGCTTGTTCAGCAGAATGCAATAAATCCTTTAAATCTTTATTTTCCCCACAGTCAGAAATCAACATCATTTTCTGTTTAAGTAGTCCAATAACATGCTGTTGATATTTTAACATATGAAATTGGCAGTTTAAAGCCCTGATTGCCAAGGTTGCAGAAGTATAAATCTTTTTTCCCCATCTATCCAGCGCCCTGGAGTCTATATTTGAAGGGGTAGGATTTTTAGCAGTAGAAGCCTTAATGCCCTTACGCCCCTGAGAAATAGTTTCAGGATCTGCAACAGGATTTTTGAAAAGGAACTTGTGGGACTCAGGAACCCTGTAGTATCTGTCAGGTTTAACTAGGCGCTGGATGCAGGGAATCAGGGGCCATACTGGATTCAGAAAACACATCAACAATGTCTAGTACAGGAGGTATAGCCAAAGGTCTATGCAGAGGTAAAAGAAGAAAATCCCTAAGCCTCTTTTTTGAATCAGAGAATTCCTGACTTTCCCAGTGGAAATGCTCCCTTAAGGTATGTAAAGTTTCACCAAAAGAAAAATCCTCAGGGGGGGAAGCAGAGGGAATGGAATCCTCTGCATCAGAATCCTCATAAGTAGGCATGGACAAATCCAGGTCATTAGAAGAGTCAGAAGAAACAGAGTCCTAATCAGAAGATTCACAAGTCAAGCTCAGCCCTAGGCCTCTTAGAAGTGTGTGTGTGTGTGTGTGTGTGTGGGGGGGGGGGGTTGACTACCCCTGATTAGAGTAATTAGATCTTCAGCAATTTTGATCATTTGTTTTTTAAGGATAGGGGCCTGAACATGTAGCCTGGGCGTCGCTTTTTTCGACATAGATCGAGATTTCGGCCTTAGTATTGAAGGTGGAGTTGGTTTAATATGCAAGTCTGTAGACGTGAATACACCCTCAGAAGCCGGTGCCTGCACAGCGGCTCCAGATCCATCCAAGGTAGAGGCATCCGTGTGTTCCATAGGTGAAGTATCTCACGGCATACCGGACTCCGAATGGGTCTCAGTAGAAGCCTGCGAGTCAGATGTAGCGGGTATCAGCGGCTGCGAAAGCGCCTGATTGAGTATCGGCGAACTGGCGACTGGCTTAGGAGAAGTCTCATCGGCAGTTTTGGACCTCGACGGCCTGTCTTTATCTTTGTGTTTTTTCAAAATCCCGGTAGTCGGATGGCTAACTGACATCATTTCTGGATAATTAAACCAAGAACAGAAATATTTAGAGGCAAAAATGTACCGACGATGGATAGTGCGCCGATTAAATAAAGCACAAAACCGACAGCAAGGTACGTTGTGGTCAGGGTCTAGGCAAGGAATACAGTACAGATGAAAATCTTTATGAGGTATTTGCTTTCCACAAGTAATGCAATTATTAACTTTTACTGACATCGGTACGGAGCAAGAAACAGTTTCCTCAACAGGGTACTTAACTTTAAGTTGAAGACTTCGGTTCTGAAACTCGAAAACGAAAATTTCAGGAGTTGGCCGACCGGCACTTGCGAACTGCTTCTGCTTCGGGCACTGCACGGCAAGAAAGATTGATGTAATGATGTCGGCTGCATGTTTTATACCCCTGACGACCTGACGTCATGGAAGAAGGGACAGCAACCGGCCTTGGGACCCAAGACTTTGTTAATCAGGCCGACTGAGAGCAACCTGCCAGTAGATTACCCAAATGTAATGACTGCAACAGTGAAACACGAAGAACATCTGACCCTGGTAACTATCGCCCCATAAGCCTGACTAGCCTGGTCTGCAAGGCTATGGAGCGCATCATCATGGAAATCATTAACAAAGACACTGGGAACCTCCAAACACTTGACCCAACCCAGTTCGCCTTTGTTAAGGGCAGATCATGCCTACTAAATCTGGTTGACTTCTTTGAGACAGTCACCAAGGCCATAGAGGAGGGAAAGGTGGTTCACACAGCCTACCTTGACCTCGCCAAGGCTTTCAACACCATTACCCACTCTGGTATTACAGACAAACTCACCAGCCTGAACATAAACCCCTACGTCACGAGATGGGTTGCCAACTGGCTTACAGACAGAACTCGCACGGTAAGAATAGCGGGCTCCAGGTCCGACTCTAAACCAGTCACAAGTGGTGTCCTGTAAGGCTCGGTCCTGGGACCCCTACTGTTAGTCTGTACTTCTGAGAAGTAAATGCCGAACACAGGAGGACTATGGCTAACCAAGTTTGCCGATGACTGCAAGCTGGGGAGCCATAACTGACTCTCCAGCTGACACGGACATCCTCCAAAAGGGCCTGAGACGGACACCTGGTGTCAAAGTCATGGCCTCAAGCTAAATGCCAAAAAATGCATAGTCATCCCGTTTGGGAAAAACAAAACACCCACGAATTACCACATAGATGGCAGCCCCCTTAATACAGAAGAGGTAATAAGAGATCTGGGGACCCAGGTAGATAGTAATCTCTCCTTTGACAATCGTCTTGCCAAAGTAGTTAGGAAAACCTTCTATGTGGTCCATCTAATTACTAAAGGGTTTGCATCTAGAAATAAAGAGGTTATAGTGCCCCTCTACTCATCAGACCCATCACAGAGTACAATGCCCCATTTGGGATGTACCTCATAAGACACTTCCAACAGCTGGAAAGACCACAAAAGTACCTCACCAAGAGGACTACAGGCCTCAAACGTATGTCCTATGCAGCCCGACTGAAAAAACTCCGGCTGTACTCAGTGGCATATCGCTTACTCAGAGGTGATCTCTGCCTGACTTACAAAGCCATGTCCAACTCAGAATTGATGGACATGCTCCACCTAAAGAAATCCAAGTCACTGCGAGCCATGCTCTCTAGTGAGCTAAACCTTGACACAATAAATAGAACATGCTAGAGGGATAGATGCCTGTCACAGAGATTCCCCATGCTTTGGAACAAAATTCCAAACTACATTAGGCAGTGCCCCTCACTAACACTCTTCAAGAGAAACCTTGACGAGTGGATGGGTAACAGAAAATACACCCCTGGGATCACTTCACTGGCTCTGCTTGACAAAGGATCAGTTAATTAATCAATGGGGCAGCGAAAGCCGACACACTCTAGCTAAGCTTATAAATGCCCTCGGGCAGATAGCCTAGTACCTACCTATGAACTTTTGGGAAGAAAGGTGGGTTTATCTTAAAGAGCACCTTATCGTAAACCAAGGCACGGTCCCCCTACATAAGGGCTTAAAGTTTCAAGATCCAACTCGTGAAGGTGATGGTTACTAGTG
Source organism: Protopterus annectens (assembly GCF_019279795.1). Classification (NCBI taxonomy): domain Eukaryota; kingdom Metazoa; phylum Chordata; order Ceratodontiformes; family Protopteridae; genus Protopterus; species Protopterus annectens. Next base: position 816,683,405 of record NC_056726.1, on the reverse strand, counting down.
GGCTCAAACAGCAGACAGGTAAGCATGCCAACCATAAAATTCAAGTACCATGGAAGGGAGAGACATGGAGATGTATCACTACTTTAAGGCACTGAATGACCAGACAGTCCAAAGCCATAAATCCTGCCCTCCACAAGGTCATGATAGGCAGGAATAGCTAATACATTTACCTAAACTGTGGATTAACTGAGGCCCAAGCTATACAAGTGTTTGACATATGTCAATATCACCATCACCTACAAGCTAAATGAACAAAGTGGCAGAGGGTAACACTTTGCTCAAATTAACAAGTTTCTACTGGGAGGTATAGGTCTGCAGTCAAAAATACTTCTAACAGCTTCAATTACTCTTGAAATTTCACCTGGCAAATAACAGAATCAGGGAATCTACATCAGAAGCTAGATCCTGATGTGGGCTGACTTGTCCCATATATATGGGGGCATCCTTGGCTAAGACCACAATGGTTTCCTGTATTGCTAGAAACTTTCAAGACTAAACTGAAATTGCATCCTTGTCAGTGACAAGGGGTAACAAGAAAATGTTCTGGTCTTTCTTTCTTGTGCATTGCACTGTGGAATGAAAATGGAAGGGAGGGAATGTAAAATGAAACCTTCCATGCATCAAGACAGAGAATAAGTACACTGACACCACCACTTATCAACTGAGAAGTAAGGGAGAACTGCTTTCTTCCAAGTGAGAAAAGTTTTTCTCAAAACTGCTCCATTTCCAGCACACACTGACTAAGCACACACACCTTGAACTTCTAAAACCAGGAAAACAGCTTGGGACATTAACTTGTGTTCACACCCATGGAGATGCCCCTTGTCTATGGCATAAAGTCACCAAGCATTTACAACCCAGCGACTTCCCAAAAATGCAAAAATCTTCATTGCTAGGTCCCCCCTTTCATTTCTACTTTTTAAAATACCTTTATTTAAACATCACCTATGACATAAGTAATCAAATCATATTAACAAGTTCACATTTACAAACATTATATATCACATATAATGTTACATATCATAAGATCAAAGCAACCTTAAATAAATCATTCAATTCTTGCCATCTCTTAAACCTCATTCCTTCTCCAAAATGTTTTGCATGTACTGTACCCACCATTTCTATGTAATTTACTCCTATACTCTTTTCTAAACATCCTATTTAATGTTCTTTTATCTCTATTACAAAATGCACTACTTCCACATATAGTAGGTTTAGATTTTGATGTACGTTTTCTAGTAATTGCCTTTTTAGCAGCCTTCAGAATTAAGATTAACAAGGCCTTACTAGGTCTAGGCAATTCAGATCATGCGTCCCAGCTCAAAAGATCATTTCCTTAGTGATACTCATTTGCTCACCCAGAATTCCTAACAAAGTACTCTGTAGGACATTTTTTTTAAGTCTGCCAACTCATTAAACTCTGAACATATGCTCCCAGGAACCTTTTTCTTCTCCATTACACATAAAATTTATTAGATTAAGCCAGGTGTCAATCTAGACATTCACATATGCAAAAGTAAGAGAAAACGTCTCAGTTCTACATATATTATGATCTGGTCATTTTTACAACCCATTCCCCACCTCAACAACCCAAGATTAAAGTCCATTAACAAACATACTTTTGTCTACATTTTCTTCTTTTTGCACTGTAATGTCTACATTTTAGAATACCAAAAAAGAGCGAAGAGGAAGAAAAAAGGCATCTGTTTACTTTAATAACTTTATCATATACTTCAAATTAAAAAATATTTCACTACAAGAAAAGCAACTGGTATTTATTGTGAAAGTTTCATAAAAATACTGTTAAGAGCAGAAATTGTTTTAGTCACCTTTTTCCTTTTTCTTCCCCTTCCCTCAGAGTTCTTCCAAGCATTAATGACATGACTTGAATCAAATGCTTTTCAGTTCTCCAGAAGTTTAACAAAGTCAGAAGTCTACTCTTTCCATATATTTTTATACAGCCATATTTCACAAATGTGATTGCTGTTTCACATATATTCACTAATTTCAGTGTTGTTGGTCATCTTCTGTTCATCTCTCTCTCTCACCATCTCCCAATTTCAGATTCCAGTTCTATTCCAAGGTACTCCCGATTCTTCTGGTCAGCTCCTGTGTTTTTCTCCGTCTCTCAAGCATTTTCCTTTGGAACAATGTAAGTTGCACTAGCAAAGTCTTTCCGTGTGCTTTATTTTCAGGAAATAAAAAAAAATGAGAAGCAGAGTCCTCGTCTGCTTGATGGTTCACTTTTTGTTGAGCAAACGTTTGCATTTCCTCCTCAGCCTGTTCTACATCAAAATATTACTTTGATCCTCCAGGAAAAAATTCTGGATACAGCAACTGGAGTCTCGCACTTGCCTCTCGACATTCCCTGATTACTAGAACAAAACTGTTTCTCTTCTACCTGGTATACAGAGAATAGTAATTATCCACAAGCACTCTTATCTCCAACTTTGAATACTTTGCCCTTTTGTCACAGTTTTGTCAAGATCAACTCTTTCTGCTGGTAAGTTTACATTTTTACTTATCAAAGTCTTGGCTGCTTACTAGTGGCCAGATTTGGAGCATATGCACAATGTGCCCTTTCAATTAACAATTTTAACAGTTCCTGCTATGGTATACCAGTCCAACTGCTTATTTGTGCTTTCAGAAAATTAACACAGTATTTTCTTTCCAGTTTCTCTGGTACAACAGAAAATCTCAGGTCTTCTACATCTGCTTTCTCTTCTAACTCTTTTTAAACAGTTGAGAAGCTTCATTTTCAGACAGATTTTTCTTCAGGTCAACCTCTGGTTGTTGCAGTTTTATCAGTTAATCTAAATGGCAAGTTAAAGGTTCTTCCATTTTTTCCAGCCTTTTATTTCAGTTGATATACTTCAGTGTTTCATTTATTTTTATCAGCATTGGATACATTTGACTTATTTTACTTTTAGATTAGTGGAATCCATGCTGAAGAATGAAATGTTTCTGCTGAACAGCTGCAGGACTCTGACCATCTCTTCACCTTTTCTAACTCATTTTCTTTCAGGCTCTGTTGGTTTCTTCTTTACTGGCATCCAGGCAGTACTAACTAGCCAGTACCTGAATTTTACTCAAGTTGACAATATCACTTGCTGTTCCTCAGTTTCTGCTTTCACACTGGAAGAGCTAAAGTTAAGCTGTTGATCGGTGTGTAGCCCAATTTCGACTGCAGGGATCAGAGGAATCACTTTTTTTAATGAAGGTAATGGCAGTCTTCCCAATATTTATGGAATATAATGTTTTTTCCCCCGCATACATAACACTGGCTAAGGGAAGCACAAGAATGCAGGCAGACATGTAACTTACTGCCTTCAAGAAATCACTGCTATCCAGTATGTCTTCAGAGTTTCCTGGTCAAAGTAGTAGTTTAGAAGTGCATATGCCGGACAACTAGACATCTTGCCTGCCCTGATATATAGTACTGCATCTCCCAAACTCCCAAAAATGAAGAGGCGTGTGCAGTTCTCCTATGCGAATAAGACAGTTGTTCAGATCGGGGTCTAGGTGAGTCTCCTTTGTTTCTAAGTGGGTAAATGCTGACAGCCAAGCATTTTTGAACACCCTAGGTACAGCAGATAGACCAAAAGACAAAGTAGTAAACTGATCCATTATCTTTCCCACCACAAAACTTGAGAAACTGCCTATGTCCCCTTTGATTGGGAATGCATAGACAGGTGTCCCTTTCATCACCAGGATCATCATTAGAGCACTCTTTATGAGCAGAGGTACAACAGCCTACAAGGTTAGCATTCTGAACTTCTATACTCACAGGAAAGTGCTGCTGTGTGAGCACACTCATGACAATAGATGTTCAAAGTATTAGGATCACTACTGCAGCATCACTCATGGTGAGTTGGAATTAGCCTCAGCAGACACATTCAGACAGACTTCCAGAGCACTGGACTCATCCATCACTCCTCAAGAATAAAACTGGTCTCCATCCATTCCACACTAAGGAAGTCAGCAAGGTAAGTAGTAAAGGGGAGCTGTCTACATCATCCTCAGTTCTTTCCTATGCAGCCACCAAATGCACCTGTGCTGTCTGAAGATACAAAAACTTTCTCAAGCTGCAACTTCAGCTTTTATTCACAAATGTAAAAGAAATTTCAGGATTGTCTTGGTTCCTCAGTTTATTTATTTTTTCTATCAGCAAATCTCTCACTGAAAGACAAGATGGGAAGCCTGCAAATTGCATTCAGAGTGAGATTTATGAAGATTCTCTCATGCATCTGAAAGATTAACTTTTTTCTTCCTCATGCTGACTGCTTTTACTAGGAGATAAGCTGTTTGCAGATGTAAGCAATTAAACGTGAGAGTTCTGAGCACTCGCTGCTGAGAGAAATGCAACATTTAAAAGATGCATTGCCAAGCAGTACAGTGAAAATCAGACTTTGAAGCTATGGGAAGCGAACGTGAAGCTGCAGTGTCCCAGCAGTCTTAATATTTTAATGTACTTAATAGAGCAGTGCACAGCTTAGTTTATTTAAAGGCAGCTGGTATACTTTTTCTTACAGCTAAAATTTAATGTTTACTTAAAACATGTACGCGGACTTTCATATCTGGGAGGGGAATAGAAATAAAAAAAGAACAGAAAGCAATCAGTTTAGTATGGGAAACTGCAACTTTAGTTTACTTTTAGGTGCAGCTGTTAATTTCAGGCAACTACCCCCCATCTGAACAGGTAAACAATTTGTTAAAAATGTACACGGTTTTGTGTGTTTATCATAATCTAAAGGGGATTGGGGGGTTCAAAATGTATTTAGTTTTTTTTTTCTTTGAGTGTTTACATTGAAACAAAAAGTCATGAAAAAAGTGACAGGTTCAAAAGGAGATTACAAGTAGTAATTGTTTAAAAGATCAACCTGCCAAAAATTGGAACGTGCATGTAAGCCAAAAGTTGGAAATACACATTCAAAAGAACTGTCATGTAAAAATAGGTGGGAGTAAAAACTTTCTTTGATAACGGTGATTCTCTACATATGGTCATGGAATGTAAATGGCCTTACAGGTATATGTTAACAAACACAGGGTGCAAATAGCAATGCTGCAGGAGACACATTTGGATAGAAATGAGCATGTGAATTCAACGAAATGGATTTCAAGATGGACATTTAGCAGAATATCAGGGACAAAGGAAAAGGGGTCTAATACTGACTTGCTAGTTGGGCTTCAACAGAGATAGAAGGGGCGGAAGACGATAATGGTAGATTTGCGATAGTAAGTTGCTACTGGCAATGGAGGAGGATTATACTAGCATGCATTTACATTCCATCTAAAACTGCTATTACAGAGCTTAAAAATTTTAGGGAGAAAATCAGCTTGCAGCAGGAATTATTGTTTATGACTGGAACTGCAACTTTGCAATAGTGAGGCTCCATCTGGGAAACTTAGAAAGGAAAACAAATACACAAAAACATTTGGAATGGAAGATGTGAATTCAATAGTAGGAAATCAGACAATTTGCATATTATTATTCCTCAAGGTATAATAACTGGGCTGCAGTGGATAGAATTAATATTTCACAGAAGCATGTGCATTCAGCGGTAGCATTGTCGCCTCACAACAAGAGGTTCTCCCGTTCAATTCTCGGCCGGAGCACCTTCTGTGTGGAGTCTGCATATCCTCCCCGCGGTTAAGGGGTGTTCGAAAGATGTGTGAATGGGCGTGTCTTTGTTGAAGGTTGGGCTAGCATCTTGGCACCATAAAAATTGACTGCCAATCATTAGCGGACCGGAATTTCACTGTGGCGACCCCTAACCAGGAAAAGCCGAAAGAAGATGTGTATTCAATTGAAAGTTTCAACGCACATCCAAAAATGATATCAGATCATGCACAGATAAAGTTAAGATAAAGATAAAGGGTAATGAAATAAAAATGAGACGGGTGCTTTCCTATGTACTTGTTAAGGCAGGCATTTAAGGAATGGGTAGAGAAAATTATTCAAGAGTTATTATGGAACAAAGAAATTTCTTCAGAAGGGATAGTGAGTGTGATGAAATGAAAGTTTAAAATAGGGTAGAAATAAGAGAAAGATATTGGAAAGACAGTAAGAATTATTTCGAGGGCCTACATTGCAGAAAAAGGGGAATCTGGCAGAATAAGAAAAGGAGCAACTGCAATGTGTTAATGGAAAAATGAGTATTTGGATAATAAGCATGAGATTAGAAAGGTAGCTGTTTAGCAACTATTTCTGATAGCAACTCCACAGCACAAAAACTTTTAGAACAATGACAAACAGGAACTAAGAAAGGATTGTCAACAAACCTAGGAATCCTATGACAAGAAAACAACTAGAGATTCTACAGCGGTATTACAGATATTTTTGGAAATTTTAAGAAAATATGTATAAATCAGAAATGTGGAAACCTTGAAAAGGCACTGGAAATATTTATGGAATACTTAATAATGTCAGTGTTAGAGGAAGACAAAGCTTAATGATTTACAGCCAAGACAGGAACAGTATGAGACCAAAACTGTGATGTATAATCAAATCAACATGGAAGTTTCCAGGAATAGATGATACACCTGTAGAAGTTCGGAAACTGGGGTGGTGGTGATAAAAAATCTGGAAGGTTTTGTTTAACAGTATTTTAAGGAGGGAACACCAACATCTTAGGAAAAAAAAATTGGTGGCTGAATTACCCAAAGACAGTAAAGACCCTTTTGTTCCCGCTTCATAATACACCCATTTCAACTTTGAACTATAACTCTAAAGTGCCAAGAGAATTGCAAAGGTGTTGTAAAATTCACATATATGAATCAAGTCCAATTATTCAGTGGAAGATGTTTCTCTCTATCGCTCTTGTTTCAGTGTAGGCACCAGACATGAATTACAGCTCTGAAAGTGGCTGCAGGTTCTTTTTGAAAAGTGACAAGTCTTGAAGGCAAGTTGTGAGGGGGGTTTTGAAGGACGGGAAATGGCCCACCCAGCTCAGGTTTAGTCAGGCTAGTGAACATCTAAGGTTTGGACTCCCTTGGCCTTACTTTGGGGAGTGAGGGGCACCTTAGAAATCTCCAACTGCAGGGGGGATGATGACTTCAAATTTTCAGCCACACGTCACATCAATACCTCCTCACTCTCAGGTAGTTATGAAATGATGGCAACCAGACACCCAAGGAGAGACATTTGGATTGAATGATGGCTGCAGACTCCAGCCTCTGAGGATGTGCCATCTGAGGGTAGGGTGACCTACCAAGGGACAACGCAAAAGGCCACTGTCTGGGTAGGTACCAGGTTTGGAGGCTGCAAAATCACCTTGCAGGACCCTAGGCATTCTCAAGTCCAGGATGGTCTTGGGCCTTTCACTTTACATTTTTTAAGTGGGACAGCTGTAATAGATGAAGCATGCAGCTTTTTCTGGTTCAAACAGTTCAACAGATTTAGCCATCTACAAGATGATCTTCTGGTATAACCTAGCACAAAAGGGAAAACAGGAGACGTCATGCCCCACTTCTAAACGGAATAAATACAGAGTATGACACTCTATATGCAGAATCTGCTTCTTACAAATAATGCAGCTATTAACTTTAGAAACTAACATTTAACCCCAACTCCTGAAAACTCATTAGCTAAAAACAAGCAAAATCCAAAGATAAAAATATATTTTTACCACCAAGAGGTACTTATTTGTACTGTGGAAGCCAAGTCAAACTGAGGATGCTGACAATGACACACAGTCTCTTGTGCTGCAGCAAGAAAGAATTCAAATGGCAAGGGCAGATGTCCCTCTTGTACTACACATGAAACTATGCATATATGGGAGGGAGTCTGACTGGCACAAGATAAAATGGTGAAAAGCTCTGAAGGTCAGGCCAGACATATGGCCTTTTGCAGCACAAGTCCCAAGTAGTATCACTACTGCAAAAGTAAACAGTACAATGAACACCTACTGTCCTGTGTCTGTCTGTACTGTATCAAATACTATGATTGACTGATGTACTATGACTGCACACCTGTTTCCAAGTCAGTAGACTATCACAATATTTGTGAAATGTCTCCTGTCTTTCTACCCCCATCAGACAGGGACTAACTCGACTGGTACCACACATACCTAATCTCCATCATGTCAGAAATGCTACAAACATTACAATCAGAGCCACTGAACTGCTCAACCTTCCAAAACCTCAATGTGCAGCTCCAAAGTGAAGTTTTACAAATGCATGCATACATTTTAAACGCACAAATGCATATCAAACACGTGCAAATTAAAAGAATTTCAGTTAGAAAACGGCAACAAATCTGAGATGTCTATTAAGAACAAGGAATAAAATAAAGGAACAGGTCACAGAAGTCCAATGGCTGTGGGTAGCTTTTAATGGATAGATGCCAACTTTTAACCTGGTGATTACCCTAGTACCTTGCAGTTTGTACTGACATACTGATGGGCATAAATCATCATGGCATTTGGCTCAGACAACATGTACTTCATGAAGTGGTATTCAACTATTGAAAATCATCTCACACATAGTCTTAAGAAAAAACACAATTTAACTGGCTCAACAAATCTGCAGAGTTTCCTATTCAATACACAAAGTATAATTCTGCTTTTTTCCTCTCCTTCACTAGAACTGCCATTCCTAGGTCTACTACATTCTTAGGTCAAATCCAATAATTTGCAACTCTGTCTTTCAAAAATATTCTGTTCCATGTGACTGCAATGATCCCACACAATGAGAGAGATCACTTCTCTAGCATTACTTCACAATTACTCAGTTGAGAGACTTGTTCTTTCCTTTTTACAAATATTCAGTGACCTGCCTTACCTGAGTCTCTGGGTCATCAGAACCCAGACTGGCAGCTCCTAGTTTTACTACCTCTGCCAACCGTGTGATTGTACATACAGAAGACTGTGCAGCTTGAGCTAGTTTTTCTTGGCTTGCTGAAGCATTCTGCACCAACACCTTGGTATCTTCCACTAAGGCTTTTGCAGTCTTCAAGATGTTCTCTCTGCAATGGACATTGACAGGAGGAAGAAGAAAAGAACATGTTACAGTAAATCCCAACAACAAAAAGCAGCACCAGTCTGGTTCTCACTCACCTACATGTTCAAAGTAGTCTAGCCATGAACAAAATGATAAAGAACAAGACAACAGTGTCTCTCTAACTCAGTGGCAGGGTTTACAGCAAAAGCTAGCTCCTTTTCCTCTGTAATACATGGTAAGGAGGCAGTACTGCTCCATACCTTCACTCTCAGCAAGCGGACCACCTCTTCAACTTTCCCCCATCAAGAGTATTACAATGTAAACTAAAATGTCAAATATAACATACCAAATAATGCCACATGCCAAGAATTAAAAAAAAAAAGCACTGGGGAGTAGTCTGACACCCCAGACAGTTACAGAACATTTCAGGAACTGAAGTAACACACAGCACAGAACTGCTATGTGGAATCTGACAGCAGCACAGAACTAGTATGACATCATTCTATAATCAAACATGTTACTTCACTGTGAAAAGCAAAGAAACATTAACCTAAATGGCACCAACAGTACATCAGTCACAAACAAAAAACACTATGAAAAACTAAGCAGTAAAGCAATACTATGAATGGTGCTGTGGTGTATCAGGTGGTACAGTGTCATGGCAATAGTACTATGGTAGTAAACAGCAATGCAATATGGCCAGCAATACAATTCTACAAGCAGAGGCCCCTAACTTGATCACTGCTAAACCAATACATCAGGCAGTAATAAGATACTCTGTGGCAGGACAATTTAAAAGCTGTTTTGCATTGTGCTTAGTGTTACCAAGATGCCATAAGTATGACAAGCATACTGCTGTATGCTGCCACATAACTGGTTGACTTTACTTATTTTGCCAAATGTTAACTGGTATGGCCAAAGGACAAAGTCTCCCTGAAGAATGTTTATAAGGAATAAACAATTAAAAAGATTAGTTATAGAGATACTTACTGAACACTAGACCTCACTAGGCAAAAAGTACAGTTTTGTACCTACCATAAATGTAGATGTTCGAGTGTATACACTGCTTGCAGTCATTACACTTGGGTTATCCTGCCGTCAGGCGGTTCCCCAGTCGGCCTGAGTTCCAAAGTCTTGGTCCGGCATTGGTTGCTGTCGCCTCCTCCCTGACATCAGTGCGGCAGGGGTATACAAGATGCAGCAGACGCCATTTTCTTCAGTTTTTCTCGCCCCAGATGTCATGTGCCCTCAAAAGGGTAGGCAATTCAAATTGCTAATAAAACATACATAATAAAAGCAAACAACTTTCAGCTACCAGCAAATACTCCCCATAGGTAGTAAAGGGTAGAAGACATAGGTACGTACCAGCAAGTAAGAGGGGAAGGAGGGAGGGTAACCTGGACTGCAGCAGTGTATACACTTGAACATCTACATTTATGGTAGGTACAAAACTGTGCTATGTTCGTGTTACACTGCTGCAGTCATTACACATGGGTAGAATCCCAAAGCTGAGGTTGGGTGGCTGGTTCTATAAGGCATTAGGGGGTGGCTATAAGGCCCTGCAGTACTGCAGTGGCGAAGCCAGCTCTGGATTTAGAGTATAGAGGCAGATGGTAATGCTTGGTGAAGGTATGCACAAAACTCCAAGTTGCTGCTTCCAAAATATCCTTGGTAGGTACTCCTCTGAGGTAGGCAGTTGAAGTGGCTATTGCCCTAGTGGAGTGAAATCTAATGCTGCTAGGTACAGGTTTACCATGGTGTGTGTAGCAGAAACATATGCAATGATCTAACCATTTTGAAATAGTCTGTTTTGAAATGGCTTTTCCCTGTGCTCCTGCAGCATATGCTACCAATAATTGCTCAGATTTCCTGAAAGCTTTGGTTTTGTCCAAGTAGAAGCGTAACTGCCTGTGAATGTCCAAGGAATGCAGTAGTCTCTCCCCTTTATTTTGTGGTTTTGGATAAAAAGTTGGCAAATGAATAGTTTGGTTTAGAGCCACACTGGATACCACCTTTGGCATAAATGTAGGGTTAGTTGTTAAAGACACAGTGTCCTGGTGGAAAATGAGGAAAGGTTCCACTGCCATTAGTGCCTGTAATTCTGAAACTCTTTGTGCTGATGTTATTGCCAGGAGTAGAGCAGTTTTCCAGGAGATATATTTTAATTCTGCTGTGTTAGCTGGCTCAAAAGGAGGTAAAGTCAATTTTTCCAAAACAAAGTTGAGGTCCCAAGTTGGAGTAGGTGCTCTACAGGGCGGTCTTATGTTTTTAGCCCCTCTGAGGTACTGTCTTCGCAAAGGATTAGAGAAAATTGGTGGATCCGTGTTGTAATGAGCAGAGATGGCAGAGGCGTGGATTTTAATGGATAAGAAGGAGAGTCCTTTGTCCAGCATCTCAGTTAAATATTGTAGTATCTGAGGAATAGATTCTGAACGCCAACGCATGCACAGGAACCAAATGGCATCAGTATCCATTTGGTTCCTGTGCATGCGTTGGCGTTCAGAATCTGTTTATTTTATTTTTTGTGCAGCAGGAACCTTTCTCCGCTTGTTGGGCGTATTTTTACTGACTTCGTATCTGAGGAATGTTTGGAACATGAGGGTCAAGGCTGCATGCTTGGTTCCAAGCACAGAATCTCTTCCATTTATCCGAATAGGCTTTCCTGGTACTAGGCCTTCTGGCCTCCAGAATGACATCCATAACAGCTTTGGAGAGCGGCATTGCCTTTGACTAAGGAATCTTCCATGCAGCTAGGTTTAAGGTCTTTAGCTGGCTGTGTAGTACCTGATTGTTGTGCTGAGTCAGCAGATGTGGGATTTGAGGCAAAATCCAGGGTGGTCCTTGTGCTAAGTTCTTTAAAATTGGGTACCAGTGCTGGCGTGGCCAGTCTGGTGCAATCAGGATCATCTTTGGCTCTTCTTGCCTGGCTTTTATGAGTACCTTTGGCAGGAGAGGTAGTGGTGGGAAAGCGTATACTTGTAGGTTTTTCCAGCTGAATGAGAGGGCATCCACTTTCCATGCTTGTGGATGGTAACTCCTTGTGCAGAATGTCTGTAGCTGGCAGTTCATTGGGGATGCAAACAGATCTATGTCCGGGCTCCACCATTTCTGTGTTATCATTCTGAATATCTGTGGATTCAATTCCCATTCGTGGGGATCCATGATGTTTCTGCTTAAGTCGTCTGCCAGTGTGTTTTTCTCTCCTGGCAAGAATTGTGCTTGCAGATGAACTTGATAGTTTAGAGCTGTGTTCCACAAGGTCATGGCTTGCCTGCAGAGGGGGTAGGAGTGAGTGCCCCCTTGCTTGTTTATGTACGACATAACCGTAGTGTTGTCTGTCTTTAGTAGTAGTTGTCCTGGATGCAGCAGGTCCTTGAAAGCTATAAGTGCATTTTGTACAGCTAGCATCTCTTTTTGATTGATGTGAAGATGCCTTTGTTCTGCGGGCCACTTGCCCTGAATACAGCTGCCTGACATGTGTGCTCCCCAGGCGTAATCCGATGCATCTGTTGTCAGTGTTTGCCTGGCTGTGCGTTGAGTAAAAGGTTGTCCCCTGTTGAGGTGACAAGCTTGAGCCCACCATTGAAACTCCTGTTGAAGGCAAGGAATTAGTGGTATAACTGTTTCCAAACTTTGACAGTGTTGAGACCAAACATTCTTTAGGTACCATTGTAGCTTCCTCATATGCAGTCTGGCATATGGAATTAGTAGTATGCAAGATGCCATGTAACCCAAGGCCTGCAGAATTTTTCTTGCAGGGAGTTGAGTCTTTGTTGCCATCAATTGAAAGTACTGAGTCAGTTGTCCTTGCTTGTCTGGCATGAGAGAAGCCATCTGGGCCATTGTGTTCAAGCTGGCACCCAGGAATATTATCTCTTGTGAGGGCACTAGTTTTGATTTCTTTTCGTTTACTGTGTACCCCAGGCAACTTAATAACTTTTTTACAAACGCCAGATGCTTTAGAAGAATGTCCTTGCTCTCTGCTTGAATCAGGCAGTCATCCAGGTACGGATAAATTTGAATTCCTTTCTGTCTGCAAAATGCAGTTACTGGTGCCAGGCACTTTGTGAAGACCCTGGGCGCAGTAGATAAGCCAAAGGGCAGTGCAGAGAATTGATAATGCATTGAACCAGCTATGAATCTGAGGTATCTTCTGCAGTTTTGTCTGATAGGGACATGCAGGTATGCCTCCTTGAGGTCCAATGTCACGAGCCAAGCTTTCTTGCCCAGCATGGGAAGAAGCTGCTGTAGTGTCAACATTTTGAATTTCGGAACATCCAGGTATGTGTTTAGAGAAGAAAGATCCAAAATGGGCCTCCAGGCTTTGTCCTTCCTGGGAACTAGAAAAAGCCTCGAGTAAAATCCTTGTCCTTATTCCTGTGGTGGTACCTTTTGAATAGCTCTCATATCCATGAGTGCTGTAATTTGTTTTTGAGCCTCTGCCCATTGATTTAGTGGCAGATTTGGCATTCCTTTTAACCTTGGCAGAGTGTGAAAGTGGAACCTGTAACCTTGAGATACAATGTTGAGAACCCATTTGTCTTTGGTGATGCAATGTCAATTGTGATAAAAAAGTGCCACTTTTCCTCCCAAGGGGGCTGCCAAGAGAGAGTTGTTTGGCAACTATAGCGGGAAGTCATTGGGGCTGCTTTTTGTATGGTTGGGGCCTGTCTTCCCCTTCTTTCTGGCCTGATGCAACCCATTGTCGAGGCCTGTAAGGACCTTGTGGTTGACCTCTACCTCTTGGAAGTCTGTATCTGCCTCTGAGGTCTGTCTGCAACTGGAAAGGACCAATTCTTAGTTGGCCAATTTCTGCTAAATCTAGGAGGCTGAACCTGTAAGAAATCTTTCACAGTTTGCATAGATTTTGCCTTATCCTCCATTTTCTTTAATACCTCTTCTGCCTTAACTCCAAACAACACATCCTGCTGCAAAGGTGCATCTAATAATTTTGCTTTAACATGGTCTGGTAACGTATGTTCTTTTAACCAAGCATGTCTTCTAATGACAGAGCCTGTAGTATGTTTTCCCACCTGTTCAGCTGCATGCAATAAATCCTGCATTTCTTTAAAAGTAGGAGGATTTGAATCTGGAAACATTTTATGCTTCAGCTGAGAGAGTAGAAATTGCTAATATTTTAGCATGTGGAACTGGCAATTTAAGGCCTTCATTGCTAAAGTTGCAGACGTATATACTTTCTTTCCCCATCTGTCTAATGCTCTGGAATCTCTGTCAGAGGGAACTGGATTCTTGGCTGATGAGGCCTTAACCCCCTTTGGGTCCCTGGGAAATAGTTTCAGGGTCAGCAACAGGTCTTTTGTACAGAAATTTGTGAGACTCAGGGACTCTGTTGTATCGGTCAGGTTTAACTGGGGCTGGAGAGAAGGAATCAGGATTTATCTAACACTGGTGGAATAGTAAGGTGTCTGTGTTGAGGTAATAAAAGGAAGTCTCTGAGCCTTTTCTTGGATTCTGAGTAATCCTGGCCTTCCCAATGGAAATGCTCCCTCATGGTATGCAAGGTTTCCCCAAAGGAGTAGTCCTCAGGCGGAAAGGCTGATGGAATTGACTCCTCAGCATCAGAATCCTCGGAAGGGGGTAAAGAATATTCTAGGTCTGAGGATGAATCTGAAGAGATGGACACCTGGTCGGATGAGTCAGTCTGCATCCTGTCTAGGCCTTTTATCAGGAGGGGGATGGGACCCCCTGATCAGAGTGATTAGGTCTTCGGCCATTTTGAGCATTTGTTTCTTAGGCATGGAGGCCTGTACTGGAGAATGCTGTATTTGTTTCTTAGATTTTAAAGCTGGGTTAGACTTAGCAGAGGGTTTAATGCTTAACTGAGTAGGTCTGAAAACACCCTCTGAAGCTGCAGGCAGCTCAGCTACTCTGGATCCCTCTGAAGGGTTAGTTTCAGTAGGCTGAATAACTTGTGCATCCGAAGGCCCAGCCATCTCCACGTGGGAGTCAGAGGTGGCCTGTTGTTCTACAGAAGCGGTCGTCAGGGGCTGCGAAGGCACCTCGCTGAAAACCGGAGAACCGGCGACCTGCCTAGAAGAGGCTTCGTCATCAGTTTTGGGCCTCGGATGCCTATCCTTGTCTTTGCACTTTTTATGTATTCTGGTCATCGGAAGTTCCGACGGCATGGTATAACTGAATTTTCTACCAAAATTATGTCGGGCAAAATCAAACCGACATTTAATAGTGCGTTTGTTAAACCTAGCACAAAACTGACAACCAGTGACGTCGTGGTCTGGGCTTAGGCATGGGATACAATAAGAATGGAAATCCTTATGAGGTATTTGCTTCCCTCAAGAAATACAGTTAACTTTTACTGACATCGGTCTGAGTCAAGAAAAAGTTTCCCCAACGGGGTACTTAGCTTTGTAGAAGACTTCGGTTCTGGATTCGGAAAGAAAATCTCAGGAGACGGCTGACCGGCACTTGCGAACTGCTTTTGCTTCGGGCACCGCGTGGCAAGAAAGACTGGAGAAAATGGCATCAGCTGCATCTTATATACTCCTGCCGCACTGACGTCAGGGAGGAGGCGACAGCAACCGACGCCGGACCAAGACTTTGGAACTCAGGCCGACTGGGGAACCGCCTGATGGCAGGATAACCCAACTGTAATGACTGCAGCAGTGTAACACGATGAACATCCTCTGCTGATAGGTAAATTTACAAATAAATAAAGTTTGCCATACAGAAAACTCTTTGGCAGACCCTTTACATCCTAGCTCTGTGATTGTTTGTCTTTAAAAAGCATGACAAGCAAATGATAGTAAAAAAGTGAAGCACTTACTCTAAAATTTTCCAAATGGCTGCAGGAAGGGCTGTGATCTGACGATACATAGGGATTGCATAACAACCTTTTCTTTGAGAAAGAAAACAGCAAGTCCTTATTTGTCTCTAATACAATCCTAAAGTAGATGAGATGACAGAGGGTGCTGGAATCAAGCAGGCTGTGTAGAAGTGTCCTTAGAAAATCAGCTTTGCCCTCCAGTTAAGTGTTCATACTGTACAATAGTGAAGTTGAAAGACTGGACTAAGTTGGCTCAGCTCACATCTCTTTGAATTAACTCCCACTGAAATGGTAAGCTGAAGGCTGACACTCCTCTGGAGCACAGAAGTCTGACTATGTCATCTTTCTAATAAATAAGTGTAGCTTATACATTTATGAGAAGGCCTTCTGAAACAGGCAAATGTTCTATCACCATCTCAACAATAGTTTTCTCTCTCATCACTCACAGGACCAAGCATGCCAGGACATACTATGGCATCATGTACCAAGTGGGGAGACCTGCCCAACCCATGTGTTAGTTCAGCTGTATCCACCGTATCAGTACAAGCTCCAAATCAGGAAACGAAAAACACAATACACAAGGATTACAAAGCAAACAAACCAACCCACAGTCACTGAAGGAATAAATCTAAACTCTAGCAGAAAGGCAGATACATCTAATTTAAGTCATTTATCTGTTAAACAACCCTTTCAACCATGACCTTGGACAAATGGACAACTTGGTAAATACAATGGACAGTTGAATCTAGTCTGTCAATTAGCACATCTTTGAGATGTGACAGGAAATTGAAGTACCCAGAGAAAACTCACAAAGATAGGGAGAGAATGCAAACCGCACACTCAGTTACCGGAAGTAAGGACTAAACTGCACAACATGGTGCCATGATTAACAAATTTTACAGCTATACTACTTTGTTACTCCTGTAAAATAAGCAAACAATGCAGAAAGCCCTTTCACAGATAGAGATTTGATATCAGTAACGTATCTGACCTCAGAGGCCTTTTTGCAGGTGGTGATTGCTAGTAATAATCACATGCACGGAAGATAAATCTGCCTCAGATGCCGAAACACAATCAAAAGGTAAAAAAATCGAAAGGTCTGATTGGGTAATACCAAGGTGCCAAAACAAGGCCCATTCTTACAGAATCATATCCAAGTGGCAAAGATGTTCAAAAACAGACACACTGGAGGACAGAAAGTACAGCTGTGTACACTTACCATAAATGTAGATGTTCGAGTGTATTCACTGTTGCAGTCATTACATTTGGGTAATCCTGCAGGCAGGTTGCCCTCAGTCGGCCTGAATTCTATGTCAGGTGTCCCCAAAAAGGTAGGCTATAGGTATATATATATATATATATATATATATATATATATATATATATATATATATATATGGTTCCACTTCATACCATCGAATTATCGTTTCATTGAATTGCAAACCATCGAGACCAAATTGTCGAAAACCCATTTCATCGAAAATTCATTTCATCGAATCTCAAATCATTGAAAACTATGAAGCAACTACAAATAACATTCCACAATGTTTTTACTACGTTTATGCAGGGGGCAAGCCCCCCTGCACACCCCCCCGTAATTAAATATACCAACTCCAAGGTCGCACTACAGTGGGGTTAGGAAATTACCTTTTCCCCCCACTGTAGTGCAACCTTGGAGTTGGTATATTTAATTAGTGTGAGCCCCAAATGGGTGCAGGGGCTTGCCCCCCCTGCATACACATAGTACAAAGTGTCTGGGATGTTATTTGTAGTTGCTTCATAGTTTTCAATGATTTGAGATTCGATGAAATGAGTTTTCGATGAAATGGGGTTTCGATTTGGTCTCGATGGTTTGCAATTCAATGAAAAGATAATATATATATATATATATATATATATATATATATATATATATATATATATATATATATATAAAACATACATGCACCAAAATAAACTTTACCTTCATCTGCACGCAAATGCACCACATAGGTTGTGTAGATCAGAGAAGTAAAGATAAGTTCCAGCAGAAATAAGGGGGATGGTGGGTAACCTGGACTGCAACAGTGAATACACTTGAACATCTACATTTATGGTAAGTGTACACAACTGTACTATGTTCTTCGTGTTTCATTGTTGCAGTCATTACACTTGGGTAGAGTCCCAAAGCTATGGTTGGGGTGCTGGAGCTAAACAATATTAGGACTGGCTATGAGGCCCTACAGAACTGCAGTGGCAAAGCCTGCTCTGGATTTAGAGTAAAGTGGCAGATTGTAATACTTTGTAAAGGTATGCACTGAACTCCAAGTAGTAGCCTCTAAAATGCCTTTGGTTGGTATTCCCCTGAGAAAAGCTGCCAAAGGGGCTGCCGCTCTTGGTTGAATGTGGCCTAATGCCCTTAGGCACTGGCTTGCCATGCTGAGAGTAGCAGAAACGAATGCAGTGACCTATCCACTTTGAAATAGTCTGCTTGGAGATGGCCTTTCCTTGTGATCCTGCAGCATATGCCACTAGTAATTGTTCTTTCTGAAAACTTTAGTTTTGTCCAAATAGAATCTAAGTTGTCTGTGTACATCCAAAGAATTCAGAATTTTCTCCCCCTTGTTCTGTGGATTTGGATAAAAAGTTGGCAAATGAATGGCTTCGTTAAGGGCTAAATTGGACACCACCACCTTAGGCATAAAATGTAGGGGTTGTCCTCAGAGAGACCCTGTCTGGATAAAAAATGATAAAAGGTTCCACAGCCATGAGAGCCTGTAGCTCTGACACTCGTTTTGCAGAAGTTATTGCTAGGAGCAGAGCTGTTTTCCAAGATAAGAACTTTATATCCGCAGTAGCAGCTGGCTCAAAAGGAGGTAGGGTGAGTTTTTCCAATACATAACTGAAGTCCCATGCAGGAATTGGCGGTCTCTTTGGAGGCCTTAAATTTTTGGCTCCTCTGAGGTACTGCCTTAATAAATGATGAGAAAAGGGTGGTGGCTCTGTATTGTAATGAGCCGAAATGGCACAGGGATGAATTTTAATTGATGAAAAAGATGGGCCTTTGTCCAGCATCTCAGTTAAGTACTGCAAAATTTGAGGAATATTTGCTACAGCTGTGTCAGTTCCTTGAGCTTGGTTCCAAGCACAAAATCTCTTCCATTTTCCAGCATAGGATTTTCTAGTACTAGACCTTCTGGCTTCCAAAATTACATCCATCACAGCTTTACTGAGAGGTGTGCTTTGTATGGCTACATTTTCTGCCATGCTGCCAGGTTTAGAGTCCTGAGTTGGATGTGCAGAATCTAATTATTTTGTTGGGACAGTAGGTGAGGTATTTGAAGTAAGGTCCAGGCTGGGCATTGAGACAAGTTCCTTAAGATCGGATACCAGTACTGGCGGGGCCAGTCTGGGGCAATCAGAATCATTTTTGGTTTTTCCTGTCTCAACTTTAGGAGTACCTTGGGGAGGAAAGGCATATACTGATAGGTTTTTAAAGTTGAAAGATAAGGCGTCCACTTTCCCTGCTCATCTGTGATAAGTCCTTGTGCAGAATCTTTTTAGTTGATAGTTGTGAGGGGAGGCAAATAGATCTATGTCCGGGCATCCCCATTTCTTTGTTATCATGCTGAAGACTTGTGGATCCAGGTGCCACTCGTGGGGATCCATAAGGTTTCTGCTTAGTTCGTCTGCCAGAGTATTGTCCTTTCCTGGCAGGAATTGTGCCTGCAGATGACCTTGGTAAGTCAATGCTGTGTCCCATAAAGTCATGGCTAGTCTGCAAAGGGGGTAAGAATGTGTGTCCCCCAGCTTATGTACCACACGACCGTGGTGTTGTCTGTCTTTATCAGTAGTTGTCTCGGATGAATTCGGTCCTTGAAGGCTGTCAGGGCATTTTGAACAGCTAGCATCTCTTTTTGATTGATATGTAGATGCATTTGATTTGAAGACCAGGTGCCCTGAATGCCTCTTCCTGCCATGTGGGCTCCCCAGGCATAATCTGATGCATCCGTTAGGTTCTGCCTGGCTGGGGGAAGTGAGAATGGCTGTCCCTTGTTTTGGTAACAAGCCTTTGCCCACCATCGAAACTCATGTTGCAGGCAAGGAATGAGAGTAATCATTGTTTCCAAGCTGTGGCAATGTTGTGTCCAGACACTTTTTCGGTACCATTGAAGTTTCCTCATATGCAGTCTTGCATATGGAATTAGTAGGATGCAGGATGCCATGAAGCCCAAAGCCTGCATAATTTTTCTTGCAGATAACTGGGCCTTTGTTGCCATTTCCTTGAAATAGGCAGTCAGTTGCCTTTGTTTGTCTGGCGTTAGATAAGCCATCCGGGCAGTTGTATTTAAGCTTGCACCCAGGAATATTATCTAGATGCTGTAGTAGGATGTCCTTGTTCTCTGCTTGAATGAGGCAGCTGGTGCCAGGCACTTTGTGAAGACCCTGGGCGCGGTGGATAAGCCAAAGGGCATTGCAGAGAATTGGTAATGCTTTGAACCAGCCTTGAATCTGAGGTATCCTCTGCATGATTGTCTGATTGGGACATGCAGGTATTCCTCTTTTAGATCTAAAGTGACCAGCCAAGCCTTTCCGCCTAGCATAGACAGAAGCTGCTGTAAGGTCAACATCTTGAATTTTGGTATATCCAGGAAAGTGTTTAGAATTGATAGGTCCAGTATTGGTCTCCATGTTTTGTCTTTCTGGCTACGAAGAACAGTCATGAGTAAAATCCTTGCCCCTGCTCTTGCTGTGGCACTTGTTGAATAGCCCCCATGCCCATGAGGGATGAGACTTGTTTTTGAGCCTCTGCCCATTGATTTTTTTGGCAGGTCTGGCCAACCATGTGCCCTTGGTAGGGTATGGAAGTGAAACTTGTAGCCTTGTGACACTATGTTTAGAACCCATTTGCCCTTGGTTATAATGTGCCAATTTTGAGAAAAAAGTGCTAATTTTCCCCCCAAGGGTGCTGCCAATAGGTAAGTGCTTGTTGCTGGCAAGGGGAAGTCATTGGGACTGCTTCCTGTATGGTTGTGATTTGTCTTCTCCACTTCTGGAGGTAGAAGCTCCCCATTGCTTAGACCTGTACGAACCTTGCGGCTGGGATCTGCCTCTAGGGTGCCTGGATATGCCCCATTGAGGTCTGTCGGACACTGGAAAGGACCAATTCTTTGTAGGCCAGTGTCTGCTAAACCTAGGTGGCTGTACTTGTAAAAAATCTTTGACCGTTTGCATAGATTTAGCTTTGTCCTCCATTTTCTTTAACACCTTTTCTGCCTTAACACCAAACAAGGTATCATGCTGTAATGGTGGGTCTAATAATTTTACTTTGACATGATCAGGCAGATTTTGTTCCTTTAACCAAGAGTGCCTCCTAATTACAGAGCCCGCAACAGCGGCCCTGCAGGAGGCATCCAGAGAATCAAAACCACATTGCAAAGTATGCTTTCCAACTTGTTCAGCTGCATGCAATAAATCCTGCATTTATCTGCACATTCAGAATTTACCAACATTTTCTGTTTAAGCAGTGTCATGACATATTGCTGATATTTGAGCATATGAAATTGGCAGTTTAAAGCCCTTATAGCCAAGGTAGCAGATGTGTAATTTTTTTTTCCCCATCTATCCAAATCCCTAGAATCTCTGTCAGAGAGGGTAGGGTGTTTTGCAGTGGAAGCTTTAACCCCTTTGGCACTCTGACAAATAGTCTCTGGGTCTGCAGCAAGATTTTTGAAAAAGAATTTATGAGAGTCAGGAACCCTATAGTATCTGTCAGGCTTAACAGGAGCTGGAGGTAAGGAATCAGGGGTCAGAATAGACTCTGAAAACACATCATCTGCAATATCTAACACAGACGAAAATAGCTAGAGGCCTGTGTTGAGGCAGAAGAAGGAAGTCCCTGAGCCTCTTCTTAGACTCTGAAAAATCTTGGCTCTCCCAGTGGAAATGCTCCCTCATGGTATGCAAGGTTTCCCCAAAGGAATAGTCCTCAGGAGGAGAAGCTGAAGGAATAGATTCTTCAGCATCAGAATCCTCATAAAGGGGAAGAGAACATTCCCGATCAGAAGAAGAATCAGCGGAAATGGAAACCTGATCTGAAGATTCATAGTCTGTCTCTTACCTAGGCCTCTTATCAGGAGGGGGATGGGAACCCCTGATCACGGTAATTAAGTCTTCGGCCATTTTGAGCATCTGTTTTTCTGGGCATGGAGGCCTGTCCATGTGGCTGGTGAACTTGTTTCTTTGCTTTTAAAGGTGCTTTAGTCATTGCCTTTGAAGCTGAAGTCGGTTTAATGTATAATTGTTTAGGTTTGAATACACCCTCCGAAGCAGATGCCTGCTCAGCGGCTCTGGACCCATCTGAGGGAATAGTTTGCGAGGCTCCAATACCTTGAGTTTCAAGCGGCCTGACCGACTCCACATAGGTGTCGGTAGCGGCCCGCGACTCTAAAGTAGCGGGCGTCAGGGGCTGTGAAAGCACCTCACTGAGAACCAGCAAACCGGCGACTGGCTTAGGAGAAGCTTCGTTATCGGTTTTGGACCTCGGTTGCCTGTCTTTTTCTTTTTCTTTGCGCTTTTTGTGAACTCTGGTAGTTGGATGGCTATCTGACGACATTGTAGAATTAAATATGCGCCCAAAATAGCTTAGTGCAAAATCGTACCGACGCTTAACAGTGCATTGGTTAACTCTGGCACAAAACCGACAACTAGAAACATCGTGGTTAGGGCCTAGGCAAGGAATACAATAAGAATAAAAGTCCTTATGAGGTATTTGCTTCCCACAAGAAATGCAATTAACTTTTTCTGACATCGGTCTGGAGCAAGAAAAAAGTTTCCCCAACGGGGTACTTAGCTTTTAATGAAGACTTCGGATCTGAAACTCAAGCATGAAAATCTCCGGAGTCAGCCGACCGGCACTTGCGAACTGCTTTTGCTTCGAGCACCGCGCGGCAAGAAAGACCGAAGAAAATTATGTCGGCTGCATCTTTTATACCCCTGACAACCTGACGTCAGGGAAGGGGCGACAGCAGCTGAAGCAGGACCCAAGACTTTGGAATTCAGGCCGACTGAGGGCAACCTGCCAGCAGGATTACCCAAATGTAATGACTGCAACAGTGAAACACGAAGAACATCTAGATGCTACCAGACTGTGACCTATGGTAGCATCACCTTCCAAAAAGCAGTCATCTGATGAAAAATGCAAAACAGTAAACCATCAACTAAGAAATGTTTGCTTAGTCACCGAAAGTGCCCCTCCCACAGAGGGGAAAAAAAAAAAATTGGCAAAGGAGTGAAATGTTGCACAGTTTTCGTTTACACATTCATCCCCTTAGGTAAAATCGGGGCTGGAGGTATATGCCCAAAGTATGAAGGACACTGCTTCACTTTTCAGTTTTTCATGAAAGAACATTTCATAGGATCATGGGAGATTACCAGGCTACTGACCTGGAGGTCATTTTTAAGCCTACTCATCCCAATGTAATACCATAGAAATGCTGGTCAATACCCAAGATTGCATTTAGTGAAGACTGCCCATGTCCAGGAAATTATGGGTTCTGTACCCGGTAAGAATTTACAGTGCCCCATCCATGCATTCAGATTCTTCTTGAACAGTGTCACAGAAGTGCTCTATTTCACATGAATTGGTAACCTGTTCCAAAGACATGGCAGGTGCTGGGAGATAAATCTGTCCCTCCAGCATGTTTCAAGTCGCAGGCCATATTTAGGCCCTGGAACGGGTAAGCCCTAGTCCAGTTTGATTTATGGATATGCAGCAAGTTCATAAGGTTGGGGTCTTGGATTGCTCTGTAGGCCTGGCATAAGTCTCTCCTAACAAGTCTATGATACCGAGTATAGTCACAAGGACTATAGTTGGTCTGTGTAAGGCACGCGCTGGAGTTCCTTGATCTTCTTTGTTAGAAACCTCTGAGGTGTCTCTAATTGATGCAGGTGCTTAGTGTAATACATGCCAAACTGGACATTATACTCAACTATGGGCCAAATAAGTGCCAAGTATAGGGGGGTTATAACTTCTTTTGCTCTTGAGGTGATGCCTTTACTAATCAAGTGTGATATGTAGAGTAGAAACCTTTCTTTACTACAGTAAACACATGGTGGTTGAAATTAAGGTCGCAGTCAACCTGTCATTCCCAGGTCCCTTACCACTTCATGGGTACTTAGGGTACAGTTGTTGATTTGATAGTGTAAGGGGACATTATTTGTGCCGAAGGGAATGATGATGTATTTTATTGCATTCGGTTTGAGATGGTGACTAATGCACCAGTCACTGGTCTGTGAGAGACCCTCCTGGAGTATACAGACATCATTTGGGGATTCAATGACTGCACCTAGTTTGCAATCACCTCTTAGTTTTGACCTAAACTTCTGAGGAGTATATACCAAATAGTAAGGGGCTCAGCACTGAGCCCTGTGGCACCCCGCTAGTAACAGGTCTGCTGGATGATGTGGATTCACCCACTTTGATAGTTTGTGAGCCAGTTGGTAACCCATCTTACAACAAAGGGGTTTAAATTCAGTTTGCTAAGTTTATTGATGATGCCTGAATGTTGGATTGTGTTGAATGCCTTAACCAGGTCGAGGTATGCTGTGTGCACAGATTTGCCTCATCAATGGCCTTGGTCACATTTTCAAAAAAAATCCACCAGATTTAACAGACAGGATCTGCCCTTCACAAAGCTGAATTGGGTTGGATCCAGGGTTTGCAGCTCACCTCTGTCTTTACTTATGAGGTCCGTAATGACACGTTCCATGGCCTTAAAGATGAGGCTAGCCAGGCTTATGGGTCTGAAATTCCACAGTACTGTTGCTAGGCCACATTTGTGGAGGAAGTAACTGTTGCTGTTCCCCATTCCGCAGGAACAAAGCCTGTGGTTAGGCTATGACTGAAAAGGGTACTTAGTGGTGATGCTAGTTCATGTTTTAGCTTGTTTAGAAGATGTGGGATGTCATCTGGTCCTATAGAGGCTGTGTTTGTTTGCCTTGGACAAGGCTTTGAGGACCTGCTCTTCAGAAATGTAGGATGGGGAGTTTGGGGGAAGGTATGTAGTAAGTTAGGTGGGGATAAGAGAATGACATTTTCACCAAACCTATCCATTTAGCAGTTCTGCTCTCTCTGTGGGGTCAATGTGTGTGACACTATTGGCCACTAGATCTGTACATGCTTGTGTCCTACTCTTTCGGTTACATACGTAGCTGTAAAAAGCCTTATGGTTATCCTTGGCTATACTTCCAGAGTTTCTCTCACAGGAGCCCTTGGAGGATTTGGCAAATTGTCTTATTTGCCTGTTGAGGCGTGAGCAGGGAGCCTTTTCCACTGTTGGGGCCTTGCCTTCATTTTCTTGGACAGCAACTTTTTGTATTTATTGTAAAGTTTGTTGATGCTGGATGTCCACCATAATAGCTTGTTTTTACCTGGGACTCTGGCTTTGATTCTTTCTGGTACAGCTGAGTCTGTACGCTTACGCAAGTGATTGTAAAGGGGTTTAGTATAAGCTTTGGGATAGTTAACACTTCCAGCCTGGGGAGAAGCTTGGAAAGCAATCATACCTTCACCTAGGAGGGTGATGGTACAAATACATTCCAACACCAATTATCGAAAAGTGACTTATTCCTAACGGACACGATGCATATGGAAAAAAAAAAGGAAAAAGCATGTAAATCTCATAAAAATAATTTCCACCTAGAAGATAGGAAGGTTTTCTGGTAGTTTCAATTCCCTCTGAAACTCCTATCATATCTTCCAATGGGATCAAAGGATCTAAACATGAGCTACGCTCAAAGACGAAGCATGACACCCAAACCAAGGAGGACATCCTCTGCTTATACTAGGACAATTATCCTCCACTGCTAGAGATCCATAAGTTTGAAATTACATCCTACTCAGCCAAGGAGGAGTAACAAGGAAGAGTCATGGTCTTCTCTAACTTCTGTAGTTGGGGAAGGACTACAAGGGGAAAGTTGAAAGCATACAGCAATCTTTCCTGCCAAGGAATACAAAGAAATCAACAAAACATGCTGTAGGGACAGGTTCATAACCCAGAGACTGCCCATGCTATGGAATAGACTTCCCATACATGTCAAGCAGAGCACGTCATTGGTCCTCTTCAAGAGAAATCTTGATGAGTGGATAAGAAATAGAAAATTCACCCCGGAGATCACTCCAGTGGCTCTACTCGACAGAGCCACTAGGAACTAAGGTCGGGTGGCACAATGCCAGGGTAAAAGCATACAGCAATCTTTCCTGCAAAGGAAAACAAAGAAATCAACAAAACATGCTGTTGGGATAGGTTCATAACCCAGAGACTGCCCATGCTATGGAATAGACTTCCCATACATGTCAAGCAGAGCACCTCATTGGTCCTCTTCAAGAGAGATCTTGATGAGTGGATAGGAAATAGAAAATTCACCCCGGAGATCACTCCAGTGGCTCTACTCGACAGAGGCACTAGGAACTAAGGTGGGTGGCACGATGCCAGGGTAATCCTATGGGCTAGGCTTGTAAAGGCTCCAGGGCCATTAGCCTAGTACACACCTATGAACATGCCCACCTATTACCTCATTCTAGCTCTGATGAAATAAGTACAAAAGGAAGACTACATTCTCCAGAGTGGTAATCAGGGTACTCTCTGGAATTCCCCCACTTATTGATCAAAATCTTCAGGTGCAGAAGAGAGTTGGAGCTGTGGCTCAAGGAGTCCATCAGCATGTTCACTTTCACTGTGATGTGAGCTGCTGCAACTGTGATGTCCCTGTCTATGGCTCGCCATAAGACATGTTCGCCTGTAAGATACGCACTACATCACTGCAAAATGATGCATGAGCACCTGCCTTTCCTACGTCTTTACTTTAATCATCATATTACATTGTCTAAAAACTGCAGAAGATATTCTGTTTTCACAACCTGCTTTGGATTACGGGAAAAAATAATGCCATTGCTCCAAACAGCTTATGTGGAGCCCCTTTTCATGTGGGGTCTACCTCTCCTGAACCATGAAAAAGGAGAGATGGGCTTCCTAAAAGTGAAATACTCAAATGTGCGACTCCTCATACTTCAAAAAAATGTATGGCAAGTCAAACAGAATTCTGAAAGAAATCTGCGACATCTTTACAGTGGTTTTACAGGATGTTTCATCCTCACCCTTACACTATCCAATTTATGGGATGACCGTCCTTACACCCCTTGCCATTTAGACAGACTACCTCAGAACATGGTATTTCATTGTATTTTCACTTTAATTTTCACGGTTAAGGATCACAAGTAAAAGTCCTCAATTTTAGTAGATATCTGCGCTTAACATTAACAAAGCTTCTGTCATTAGGGAAGACAATAGATTTTGCTGCTGGAAGGAAAGATTCACAATGGGAGTGGTGGGGACAGACAAACTATAACTGTGCACTAATGTCATGATACTAGAAAATGGTCAAAAGGAGTGAGTGGTAACTCAGAAAACTCACAATCTACTGGAACTCAACTATGCTACAGCAGTGTGACAAGCAAAGTAAAGACTGTCACTGCTACCAAGCACAGATGACACAAAAGGGTCCAAGCATGGACCCACTGCAACATCCTTCCCCCAAGGTGCAAACAATCCTCTGACTGGGCTCAGGTAGAAAGTACAGTTTTGAACCTACCATAAATGTAGATGTTCGAGTGCTCATACAGCTGCAGTCATAACAGATGGGTTATCCTGCCGTCAGGCGGGTCCTCGGTCGGCCGAATTCCAAAGTCTAGGTCCAGCGTCGGTTGTCGTCGCTTCTTCCCTGACGTCAGTGCGGCAGGGGTATAAAAGAGCCAGCCAATGCCATCTTCTTCAGTTTTTCTTGCCCCAGATGTCAGGTGCCCCCAGAAGGAAGGCAAAACATAAACTTATGTAGTCATGCAATATAGAATAATCAAAAACAGTAGTTTGCAAGCAAATACACCATAAAAGAAAACCCCAAACAGGTTGTATGAGAAGGTGTTTGCCATACGGCCTGTCCTAAGAGGGGATGGAAGGAGGGAAACCTGGACTGCAGCTGTATGAGCACTCGAACATCTACATTTATGGTAGGTACAAAACTGTACTATGTTCATTGTGCATACAGCTGCAGTCATAACAGATGGGTAGAATCCCAAAGCTAAGTAGGGGTGGCAGGCACTAAGTGGAACTAGGAGGAGCAAGGATGCCCTGCAAGACAGCTGTGGCAAATCCCGCTCTAGATTTTGAGTAAAGTGGAAGGTGATAGTGTTTGGAGAAAGTGTGCACTGAACTCCAAGTGGCTGCTTCCAAAATGTCCTTGGTAGGAACCCCCCCGAGGAAAGCTGCAGAGGTAGCTGTGGCCCTTGTGGAGTGGGACCCGATGCTTGAAGAAATAGCTTTTCCATGAAATGAGTAACAAAAGCGTATGCAGTGGGCTATCCATTTTGAGATTGTCTATTTGGAGATAGCCTTTCCTTGAGCACCTGTAGCATAGGACACAAAGAGTTGCTCGGATTTCCTGAATTGCTTTGTCCTGTCCAAATAATAACGTAGTTGTCTGTGAATGTCCAAGGAATGCAGTAGTCTTTCCCCTTTGTTTTGTGGGTTAGGGTAAAAGGTAGGTAAGTGGATAGTCTGATTCAAGGCTACACTGGATACTACCTTTGGCATAAAGGTAGGGTTGGTTCGTAAGGAAACTCTGTCCTGATGGAAAATGATGAAAGGTTGCACAGCCATGAGGGTCTGTAGTTCCGAAACCCTGCGTGCTGAGGTGATAGCCAGAAGGAAGGCTGTTTTCCATGACAAATATTGTAGTTCTGTTGAAGCAGCTGGCTCAAATGGAGGAAGGGTCAGTTTTTCCAATATGAAGTTGAGGTCCCAAGCAGGGACTGGTGGTTTCCTTGGGGGTTTTATATAGGAACTGTCTTAAGAGAGGATGAGAGAATAAAGGAGGATCTGTGTTGTATTGTGCAGAAATGGCTGAAGCATGGATTTTGATGGAGGAGAAGGAAAGTCCACTGTTTAACATCTCAGCTAGGTACTGTAATATTTGAGGTATATTTATTACCCAAGGATTCTGGCCCTTTTTCTGATTCCAGGCACAA
>NC_056726.1:816259600-816349600 GCF_019279795.1 Protopterus annectens | reverse complement strand
CATCCGAAGTGGTTCTGCTTAATATGTCTGCTAGAGTATTGTCTTTCCCCGGTACAAATATTGCCTGTAACTGAATGTTGTAGCTGAGTTCCAGGGTCCACAGCTCCAAGGTCATTCTGCATAGGGGGTATGAATGAGTGCCTCCCTGTTTGTTGATGTACCACATGACTGTGGTGTTGTCTGTCCTTATCATCAACTGGCCTTCTTTGAGGAATGGTTTGAACTTTTGGATTGCCAGTTTTACTGCCATCATTTCTTTTAGATTGATGTGTAGGTGAAGTTGATCCTGTGTCCACAATCCTTGCACGCATTTGTCCAGCATGTGGGCCCCCCATCCTAGGTCTGAAGCGTCTGTTGTGATGGTCTGGCTTGGTTGACATCTGCGAAAGGGTAGGCCTGGGTTTGACTGGCATGCCTGAGCCCACCATAGGAACTCCTGTTTTAAGCATGGAATTAGTGGGATTTCTGTTTCTAGACTGTGTCTGTGTTGGGACCATAAATTCTTTAGGTACCACTGTAGTTTCCTCATATGTAGTCTGGCAAATGGGACCAACATTATGCATGATGCCATGAAGCCCAAGGCCTGCAGAACTTTTCTTGCTGTTAACTTGTTCAGTTTTGTTAGTGCCAAGAAGTAAAGAGGAAGTTCTTTTTGTTTTTCTGTAGTCAGGAATGCCATTTGTTGTACTGTGTCCAATTCCGCCCAAGAATGTCCTTGTTTGGGATGGTATCAGCCTTGACTTTTGTAAATTGACTGTGTATCCCAGTCCTTGTAGCAAGTAAATGACCCTTTGTAAATCTGTTGTCAGCTTGCTTTTGTTGTCCCCTTGTAGTAGGCAGTCGTCCAGGTATGGGTAAATTTGAATTCCCTGTAGTCTGCAATGGGCGATTACTGATGCCAGGCATTTTGTGAATACTCTGGGCAGTAGATAAGCCAAAGGGCAATGCTGAGAATTGATAGTGCTCTGATCCTGCAAGAAATCTGAGGTATCTTCTGCAGATTGGTCGAATGGGGACATGCAGGTATGCCTCCTTGAGATCTAGAGTTACCAGCCAAGACTCCTTGCCCAGCATGGGAAGAAGTTGCTGTAGGGTCAGCATTTTGAATTTTGGGACAATGATGTATGTATTTAAGGTGGACAGGTCGAGAATTGGTCTCCAACTTTTTTCCTTTCTTGGAACTAGGAATAGTCTGGAATAGAGCCCCTGTCCTTGTTCTGCTGTTGGCACTCTTTCCACAGCTCTCATGTTTGCTAACTCCATTATCTGGCGTAGAGCCTCTGTTTTTTGATTTGGAGGTAGATTTGGCATTCCTCTTTTGACTGGTAAAGTGTGGAAGTGAAACCGGTAACCTTGATCTATGGTTTGTAAAATCCACTTGTCTTTTGTTATGTAGTGCCAGTTCTTTGAAAATAAGGTTAACTTTCCGCCTAGAGGAGCTGCTATTTGTTCCCTGGTAGGCGGAGTTAGGATTAAGTCACTGTGGTTGTGCTGATGTAGTGGCAGTGGCTGTGTCTGTGCCTCTGTTGTTACCTTGCCACTGTCGTCCTCTGTAGGCCCCTCCTCTGGATTGGTTTCTGCCTCTGGAACGTCTATTCCTGCCCTTTGAAATTTTGTGGAGTCAGGAAAGGACCAATTTTTGGCAGGCCAGTTCCTGCTAAACCTTGGGGGTTGAACCTGCAAGAAATCTTTGACAGTTTGAACAGATTTTGCCTTTTCTTCCATTTTCTTCATGACCTGCTGGGCAGGTGTACCAAACAAACTTGTCTTGTCCATAGGAGCATCTAGCAACTTAGCTTTAACATGATCCGGTAAAGCTTGTTCCTTTAGCCATGCATGCCTTCTTATCACTGTGCCTGTCATGGCTGATCTAAATGAAGCCTCCAGTGCATCATAGCCACATTTTAAGGAATGGTTGCTAACTTGTTGTATGTTATTTACCATCTCTAATACATATTTCTTATCAAGAGATTCATCAGTGGTTAGTTTTTAGTTAACTGATCAAGCATAAACTCTTGGTATTGTATCATGTGAAACTGACAGTTTAAAGCTCTAGCTGAGAGAGTAGCTGAAGTGTAGACCTTTTACCCCATCTGTCTAATGACCTTGCTTCCCTTTCAGAAGGAATAGGGTTTTTAGCTGTGGTGTGCTACTGCCTTGGGACCCTGGGATATAGTTTCTGGGTCTGCAAGAGGGGCCTTGTAAAGGTGGTGATGAGTATCTGGCACCCTGTAAAATCTGTCTGGTTTGGCAGGGGCTGGGGTAAAGAATCTGGAGCGGAGCAAACATCATTGAAAGCATCATCCACCACAGAGAGAACAGGAGGTATAGCCAAGGGCCTGTGCTGTGGGAGGTGCAGAAAGGTCCTAAGTCTTTTCTGGAGTCTGAAAAATCCTGTTGCTGCCATTGGAACTGTTCTCGCATGGCATGCAAGGTTTCCCCAAAGGAGAATTCTTCTGGTGGGGAAGCAGCTGGAATGGATTCTTCAGCATCAGAATCTTCAAAATTGGAGAAGGGAGCCTCTGGCTGGTCAGTTATGTCTGACTCATCAGCAGAATCATCAGAAGACACTGGCTCAGGGGCTCTGCCCTAGGTCTCTTCTCTGGGGCTGAGAGGCCCTGTCTGGGTGAGATTGAGATCCTCTAATTAAAGAAATTAAATCTTCTGCCAAAGAAAGCATTTGAGAACTAGAAGAGGGCCTGGATGTGGGAGGTTTAACAGGCCCTGATTTAGTAGTCTTGGCTGCTTTAGCCCTGGCGAAGGCCTTAATGGACATGGCTGCTGGAGGCCTAGCAGCACCACGTGCTGGGGTAGAGACATCCAAGGGATGGTGTCTGATAAGTCAACCACCGTAGTGGGTACAATTTCTGAGGTCGATTCAAGAGTTGTAGCAGGGGCCTCAGTTGTAAGAATAGGTTCAGCTGTACTTTGATGAGTTTTCGGTTTCGGCGAAACCGAGACACTCATGTTTGCTTTACCGTGGTTTCGGCGAAACCGCGGACCGCGAGTGTCGGTCTTTATCTTTGCGTTTTGGTAGATTGGGTAGTCGGAGGATCCGGCGGCATAATGTACGCAAAATCAGTACCGAAAAACTGTTCTGCAAACTCCGACCGGCGCCTAAGCGTTCGTCGGTTGAAAGAAGCACAGGCGAACAGGCTGCTACGTCGTGGGCTGGGCCTAAACAAGGCAGACAGTAAGAGTGGAAATCTTTATGAGGTATTTGTTTCCCACAGGTTAAACAATTGTTAACTTTTTCTGACATCGGCTGAGGCAAGAAAGAGTCCCCAACGGGTACTTAGCTTTAGAAGTCTTGAAGTAGTATTCGGTAGAAGTAATCTCTGGATCCGACCGACCGGCACTTGCGAACAGCTTCTGCTTGGTAGCCGCAAGAAAGACTGGGGAAAATGGCGTCGGCTGATGCTTTTATACCCGAAGACCAACAGAGATGACGTCGGGTGGAGTGCGACATCAGCCGAAGCCGGACCCGGACTTTGGAATCCGGCCGACTGCAGGGCTGCCTGACGACAGGACAACCCACTTGTTATGACTGCAGATGCATCCATGAAGGACATCTTCTTTTTCTAGAATCCCCAGCTTCTTGCAGTTCTGGAGGTCATTTCCCAAGCTCAGGGGAGTGCGCTTCCCTCATACAGGAAATCATGATGTCAAGGGTGCTACGAGGCAAAACCTAGCTTCTGGATTCCTCACTTCACTCAGTATGAACAGAGTAAGCACACCTGACAGATACAGAAAATACAAATTCTACACCAGTCTAACTTATTTAACAGTTCACCCATACTGACATATAAAGGCTGTCCAGACACAGGACTGACCATCGAAATAATAAAAACAACCAGTGCAGACCTTCTCACAAATAAACATATATAGTGAATTCACACCTGTTAAATATCACTTAAAAAATAACTACAAACAGCAGCAATAAGGAACAATCTCAGTCAACAGAATTAAATTCAGGGGCTACTGGGTGGTCAAAAACACACTATTCAGAAGGCCCAGTCAGTCAAAAGCAGAAATTTTCCTAGAATCAAAGTCCAAGCAATAATGCACAGTGAAGACTTAAATAACAGACAACCAAGTAGCTGTAGAACAAATGACTGAAACTCCATAAATGTAAACTGGAAGCAATCAACTACCTATGGAGTGGAAATACAATTACGAGCTACTTGGACAAAACTTGCTTATTAGACACATGCAGGGTTTCCTAATAAAGAACTAAGGAGAAGGACAACTGATCTGTCTTCCTGAAGTCGTGTATGCCCTTTATGTAGAAGCTGAGCTGATGGCTCAAAAGGGGTATGAAGCAAAACAAAACTGTTAAAATACTAGCACCGAAATGCCAAGCAAGCCAAAAACAATATGGACATGTGTACGAGACAGTCCCTGTTTCTGCCTAATTATGACTAAATACAAATTACCAGTGGTAGCTCCAGTAATTTCCACATTTCACATAGAGGCAATCATTCTATTTTTTCATATCCTCACATACAGCAGTCAATAGTACAATGAAAGTACAGTTATCCAAGTACTTGCCATAACAGATGATGTCCTACTTATCACTGTTGCAGTATTCCTTTCAAGCCAAATGTAGCTGTACGCCTGGCCAGCATACAAAAGCCTGGGCTGTTCCATGCACTGTATGTTAGAAGCATGTCCAACATCTAAAGCATAAGGTACATAAATGACGTTTGAATGCAAACCCCTCAGAACTGAACTACTACTGAAGAACAGGAGCAGCAAATGAGGAAGAAGAGAATATGGTACTTGTATATCCAGAAGAAAAAAATGAAAAACCAAATGAGGGAGGGATAGAATACTGACAGTGACAAGTAAGTCATTGACTGTTATGATTAAGTTCTCACAAAACTGCACTACATCCTTCGTTAATCACTGCTGCAGTATTCCTTGCAATCGGGACAGTATGAAAAGAGGAAGAAGGAACTGAGGAACCCTCCAAAACCCGCAGAGGATGAGCCTAGAAAAACTTGCTTTGATTCCTGAAATCGCATCCAACTCACAGTACTTTGTAAAAGTATGCACAGAAGACAAAGTAGCAGCTTCCAAAAAAGTTTCAGCATAGAAAGCCTTAAAGCTCCAGAAGAGGCAACCACCCCAGTAAAATGAGCAGAAACTGAAGTAGGAAGCCATTTGCCACAAAAAGAATAACAAAAGAAATGTATTTAGAAATCCAAGAAGAATGCTTTACTTAGAAACTGCCAAACCCAATTTTTTCTGGAAAAAAAAAAAAAATATGTTCATATTTCCTAATATCTTTAGCTCTTTTTAAATATGCGAGCTGTCTATGCAAATCCAAAGAATGGACTAAAAACAGTTGGGTAAAATCTTACTATAAGAGTAAATGTCATTCTCTTCACTTTTGCAGTATGTCTTACCCAAGGACCTCCTGCCAAGGATAGCCCAACATCCAGCCAGTATACCAAAACATAAAGGTTCATATAGGCATTGTACATCACATGTATGCTCTCTGCACAAGACGTAGGGCATAAAGGCGATGTACAGATGTGCACACTCAGAACTGAAAAAATCCAGAACAGAATCCAAGGAAAAATAAAAACAGCTGCTGGAACCAAAAACTGTTGCGATAAACTTTTAACATTTAAAATACACGGTTAGAACACTATTTTTCATTGGCTTTACACATTTTACAGTTCTGGATTTATCAACAATACTAGTTTTTGGATTCTTCTTTTACCGAAGAACAGAATGCCCCTAGAGACAAGGATAACGTGCATCCAGATGGAGAAAACGGAAGAAAAAGACCCCTTGGCCAAGAGGGCAGGACACAGGGAAGAACAGAGAGAGTAGGGGAGAAGCAGCAAACAATGCAACAGGGAACAGGAGGACATTTACTGTTATGTTAAGATTTTACACAACTGTACTATGTCTTTTCATATCACTGTTGCAGTATTCTTTACATAAGACAGATTACAAGAGTTCAGGCAGAAGCCTGGAAGGAGGAAGGCCTAGAAGAACCCTCTACAAAACCCATGCAGAATAGCCCTGCCAAAGCCTGCTCTCGTACTGGAAAGAACATCAACTTGCAATGCTTAGTGAAAGCATGAACAGACAACCAAGTAGCAACCTCAAGGATGGAACTGGGATCCAGACTGCCCTAGTAGAATGCACCATTATTAATCAGAAAATACATTTTCCATTAAAGGAGCAAGAAGAAATGACCTTAGAAATCCAGGAGGAAATGGTTTGCTTAGAGACAGCCAAACCCAACGTCCTAGGATGAAAAGAAACAAAACGTTGTTTAGATTTATGAATAAAAAAAAGTTATGTACTCACCATAACATTCTATGTTTGTAGTCCATCTCTCCCTTCATTCTTACATGTGGGTTCGGAGCGACTCAGCTGATTACAAAGCTCGAAGTCTCTAAGTTGGCTCGTGGCAAGGTAGGTATCCCATAATGCAGTGGTATCAATCCTGAGATCTTGTTTGCTAACTATAACAGAAAATAGTTATACTGCATCCTCAAGTAAAGGAGAAACAATAGTGAAATGTCTCCAACATAAGGAAGGAGCAAATTTCCTACCAGGTCCTGTAGGACTATATGGACAGGGCGGTTGGGTTTGTAAGAATGAAGGGCGAGATGGACTACAAAGATAGAACGTTAAGGTGAGTACACAACTTCTTTATGTTATGTAGTCTTATCTAGCCTTCATTCTTACATGTGGGACAGAGTCCATAGCACCTTTTTCTCGGATGGCTCACGGGACTTCACCCATGAGCACCGTGGAACCAAAGGAAGCTCTGTCCCTGGAGGCCAAATCAACTTTGCAATGCATAATAAAAGTATGTGGCCTTGCCCAAGTTGCGGCTGCACAAATACTGTCCATTGAAATCCCGGCTTGAAAGGCAGTGGATGTTGCTACTGATCTGGTTGATTGACCTCTAACTTTGAAGGGAAGTTCCTTGTTATTGGAAGAGTATATAAAAGTTATGCAATTAAAAAGTCAATTAGATAATATGATTTTAGAGAGTGGTATACCCTTTCTTGCCTCCAAAAAGGATATGAATAACTGGTCTGACTTCCTGAATTCTTTAGTTTTGTGGAGATAGAAAGTACAGTTGTGTACCTACCATAAATGTAGATGTTCGAGTGTATTCACTGTTGCAGTCATTACTCTTGGGTTATCCTGCTGGCAGGCCACCCTCAGTCGGCCAGAATTCCAGAGTCTACATCCAGTGTCGGCTGCTGTCGCCTCTTCCCTGACGTCAGTGCGCCATGGGTATAAAAGATGCAGATGACGCCATTTTCTTCAGTTTTTCTTGCCCCAGATGTCAGGTGCCTCAAATAGGTAGGCTGAAAAATATACCAATAAGAAATTCATGCACAAAAATAACATTTCCTTCCTCTACAAGCAAATGCACCAAAAAGGTTGTATAGGATAGAGAAGTGCAGATAAGTCCCAGCAAAGGGAAGGGGGATGGTGGGTGGATAACCTGGACTGCAACAGTGAATACACTCTAACATCTACATTTATGGTAGGTACACAACTGTACTATGTTAATCGTGTTTCACTGTTGCAGTCATTACTCTTGGGTAGAATCCCAAAGTGGAGGATGGGTGGCTGGGCTAAACAGGATTAGGAG
Organism: Protopterus annectens; assembly: GCF_019279795.1. Lineage (NCBI taxonomy): Eukaryota > Metazoa > Chordata > Ceratodontiformes > Protopteridae > Protopterus > Protopterus annectens. The sequence goes on along the minus strand of NC_056726.1, from coordinate 816,341,961 downwards.
AGGCTATAAGGCCCTGCAGAACTGCAGTGTCGAAGCCTGCTCTGGACTTAGAGTAGAGAGGCAAGTGGTAGTGCTTTGTAAAGGTGTGCACTATACTCCAAGTTGCAGCCTCTAAGATTTCTTTGGTTGGTACTCCTCTGAGGAAGGCTGCTGAAATGGCTGCTGCTCTGGTGGAATGAGGTCTAATGCCTTTAGGCACTGATCTGCTATGTTGAAAGTAGCAGAAATGGATGCAATGGCCTATCCATTTAGAAATAGTCTGTTTTGAGATGGCCTTTCCTTGCGATCCTGCAGCATACAACACTAAAAGTTGCTCAGTCCTTCTGAAAGCTTTAGTTCTGTCCAAGTAGAAGCGCAACTGCCTGTGTATGTCCAAAGAATGCAAAATTTTCTCACCCTTGTTCTGTGGATTTGGGTAAAAGGTAGGCAAGTGAATTGTTTGGTTGAGGGCCACACTGGACACCGCACCTTAGGCATAAATGTAGGGTATGTCCTCAGGGAAAACCTGTCTGGATGAAAAATGATGAAAGGCTCCACAGCCATGAGTGCTTGTAATTCAGAGACTCGCCTTACAGAGGTTATGGCTAGGAGCAGAGCTGTTTTGCAGGATAAGAATTTTATATCTGCTGTTGATGCTGGCTCGAAAGGAGGCAGTGTGAGTTTTTCCAAAACATAACTGAGGTCCCAGGCCGGAATTGCTGCTCTCCTTGGAGGCCTAATGTTTTTGGCCCCTCTGAGGTACTGCCTTATTAAAGGATGAGAAAAGATAGGTGGTTCTGTATTGTAATGTGCTGAAATGTCAGAGGCATGAATCTTAACTGATGAGAAAGAAAGGCCTTTGTTCAGCATCTCAGTTAGGTATTGTAAAATCTGAGGAATATTTGGTACAGACGTGTCAAGACCTTGTTCCTGGTTCCAAGCACAGAATCTTTTCCATTTTTCTGCATAAGATTTTCTGGTACTGGGCCTCCTGGCCTCCAAGATAACATCCATAACAGCTTTTGAAAGAGGAGTGTTCCGAATTACTACATTATCCGCCATGCTGCCAGATTTAAGGTCCTGAGTTGGCTGTACAGGATCTGATTGTTTTGTTGGGTCAGCAAGTGAGAGGTTTGAGGCAATATCCATGCTGAACCTTGAGACAAGCTCTTTAGAATTAGGTACCAGTGCTGGCATGGCCAGTCTGGTGCAATCAGAATAATTTTTGGCTTCTCGTCTGACCTTTAGGAGTACTCTGGGAAGGAGAGGCAGTGGGGGAAAAGCATATACTGTTAGATTTTTCCAGCTGAATGATAGGGCGTCCACTTTCCATGCTTGCCTGTGATAAATCCTTGTGGAAAATCTCTGCAATTGACAGTTGTGAGGGGAGGCAAATGGATCTATGTCTGGGCATCCCCATTTCCATATTATCATGCTGAAGACTTGTGGATCCAATTTCCATTCGTGGGGATCCATGAAGTTTCTGCTTAGTTCGTCTGCCAGAGTATTTGTTTTTCCTGGCAGGAACTGTGCTTGCAGGTGAACTTGAAAAGCCAATGCTGTGTCCCATAAAGTCATTGCTTGTCTGCAGAGGGGGTAGGTATGTGTACCTCCCTGCTTGTTTATGTACCACATGACCGTAGTGTTGTCTGTCTTTATCCGTAACTGTCCTGGATGTAGCAGGTCCTTGAAAGCTGTTAGGGCATTTTGAACAGCTAGCATCTCTTTTTGATTGATGTGAAGATGCATCTGGTTTGCAGGCCATGTGCCCTGAATACATTTTCCTGCCATATGGGCCCCCCAGGCATAACATGATGCATCCGTTATCAGCGTCTGTCTGGCTGTGGGTAAACTGAATGGCAGACCCTTGTTGTGGTGACAGGCTTCTGCCCACCATCAAAACTCCTGTTGTAGGCAGGGAATGAGTGCAATTACTGTCTCCAGGCTGTGACAATGCTGAGTCCAAACACTTTACAGATACCACTGTAGTTTCCTCATATGCAGTCTGGCATATGGAATTAGTAGAATGCAGGATGCCATGAAACCCAAGGCCTGCAGGATTTTCCTTGCAGATAAGTGGGTTTTTGTTGCCAATTTCTTGAAGTAGTCAGTTGTATTTGCTTGTCTGGCGTGAGATAAGCCATCTGGGCAGTTGTATTTAAGCTTGCACCCAGGAATATTATTTCTTGAGAGGGCACTAGTTTTGATTTCTTTTTGTTTACTGTGTACCCTACGCCAATTAGTAATCTTTTTACAAACGCCAGAAGCTTTAGAAGAGTGTCTTCGTTCTCTGCTTGAATTAGGCAGTCGTCCAAGTAGGAATATATTTGAATTCCTTTTTGTCTGCAAAACGCAATTACTGGTGCCAGGCATTTTGTGAAGACCCTGGGCGTAGTAGATAAGCCAAAGGGCAGTGCAGAGATTTGGTAACGCACTGAGCCAGCTATAAATCTGAGGTGGCTTCTGCAAGACTGTCTGATTGGGACATGCAGGTATGCCTCTTTTAAGTCCAAAGTTACGCGCCAAGCCCACTTGCCCAGCATGGGCAGTAGCTGCTGTAGAGTCAACATCTTGAATTTTGGAACTTCCAGAAACGTATTTAGTATAGATAGGTCCAGAATTGGTCTCCAGGTTTTGTCCTTCCTGGGTACTAGGAAAAGTCTGGAGTAAAAATCCTTGCCCCTGCTCTTGTTGTGGTACTTGCTGAATGGCCCTCATGTCCATGAGGAATGTAATTTGTTTTTGTGCCTCTGCCCATTGGTTGTGTGGCAGGTCTGGCATGCCCTTTGACCTTGGCAGAGTGTGAAAATGGAACCCGTAGCCTTGGGACACTATGTTCAGGACCCATTTGTCTTGGGTAACCATTTGCCAATTTGATGAAAAATTGCTAGTTTTCCCCCTAAGGGGGCTGTCAAAAGAAAACTGCTTGTAACTGGTAGAGGAAAGTCATTGGGACTGTTTCCTGTAAAGGTTGTGATTTGTCTTCTCCGCTTTTGGAGGTAGGAGCACCCCATTGTTTCGGCCTATATATGAGCCTTGGGGCTGAGATCTGCCTCTGGGGCGCCTGTATCTGCCTCTTTGTGGTCTGTCTGTGACTGGAAAGGACCAATTTTTAGAAGGCTAGTTCCTGCTAAACCTGGGTGGCTGTACCTGTAAGAAATCCTTGACTGTCTGCATGGATTTTGCTTTATCCTCCATTTTTTTCAACACCTCTTCTGCTTTAGTACCAAACAAAGTATCATGCTGTAATGGTGCATCTAATAATTTTGCTTTAACATGATCAGGCAGATTCTGTTTCTTTAACCAAGCATGCCTTCTAATAACAGAACCTGTAACAGCGGCCCTGCAAGAGGCCTCCAGTGAATCATAACCACATTGCAAAGTATGCTTTCCCACTTGTTCATTTGCATGCAATAAATCCTGCAAATCCTTGTTCTCTGAACATTCAGTATTTGTCAACATTTTCTGTTTAAGTAGTGATATTAAATACTGCTGATATTTAAGCACATGAAATTGACAATTTAAAGCCCTTACAGCCAGGGTGGTAGAAGTGTAAACTTTTTCCCCCATCTGTCTAGAGCCCTAGAATCCCTATCAAGAGGGGACAGGGTTTTTTGCAGTGGAAGCTTTAACCCCCTTGGGACCCTGAGATATAGTTTCTGGGTCAGCAGCGGGGTTTTTATATAGCAATTTATGAGGATCCGGGACCCTGTAGTATCTGTCTGGCTTAGCAGGTGCAGGGAGTAGAGAGTCAGGGGACAGACTGGACTCTGAAAATACATCTACAATGTCTAGAACAAGTGGAATAGCAAGGGGTCTATGCTGAGGAAGAAGCAGAAAGTCTCTTAAACTTTTCTTACATTCAGAATAATCTTGGCTCTCCCAGTGGAAATGCTCCCTCATAGTATATGCAGGGTTTCCCCAAAAGAATAGTCCTCAGGAGGAGAGGCTGAAGGAATGGATTCTTCAGCATCAGAATCCTCATAGGGAAGCATGGAGTAATCCTGTTCAGAAGAGGAATCAGAGGAAATAGATACCTGATCAGAAGAATCATACTCTGCCTCTTGCCTAGGCCTCTTATCAGGAAGGGGATGGGAGCCCCTGATCAAAGTAATTAGGTCTTTGGCCATTTTGAGCATCTGTTTTTTAGGCATGGAAGTCTGAGTAGGAGACTGTTGTATTTGTTTCTTTGTCTTTAGAGCTGCTTTAGTCTTTGAAGCTGAAGATGGCTTAATATATAGTTGTATAGGTCTGAAGACACCCTCCGAAGCCGATGCCTGCTCAACAGCTCCAGACCCATCTGAGAGAGTGATTTGAGTGTCCAATACCTTGGAGTTTCCAGAGGCCCGGTCGGCTCCATGTGGGAGTCGGTAGTGGCCTGTGGCTCTGAGGTAGCGGGTGCCAGGGGCTGCGAAAGCGCCTCACTGAGAACCGGCGACTGGCCTAGTAGAGGCTTCGTCCGTCGGTTTTGGACCTCGGATGCCTATCCTTCTCCTTGCATTTTTTTGTAAACTTCTGTTGTTGGCTGTTCCAATGGCATTATATAATTAAATCTTCGGCCAAAGTAATGAAATGCAAAATCGAACAGACGCTTGATAGTGCGTTGGTTAAATCTAGCACTAAACAGACAGCTAGCAACATTGTGATCAGGGCCTAGGCAAGGAATACTGTAAGAGTGAAAATCCTTATGAGGTATTTGCTTCCCACAAGAAATACAATTGTTAACTTTTTCTGACATCGGTCTGGAGCAAGAAAAAAGTTTCCCCAACGGGGTACTTAGCTTTAATGAAGACTTCGGTTCTGAAATTCGGATTTGAAAATCTCAGGAGTCGGCTGACCAGCACTCGCTAACTGCTTTTGCTTCGGGCACCACGTGGCAAGAAAGACTGGAAAAAATGGCATAGACTGCATCTTTTATACCCCTGGCGCACTGACGTCAGGGAAGAGGTGACAGCAGCTGACGCGGACCTAGACTTTGGAATTCTGGCCGACTGAGGGTGGCCTGCCAGCAGGATAACCCAAGAGTAATGACTGCAACAGTGAAACAATGAACATCCTCAGTTGTCTATGTACATCAAGTTGGTGGTCTGTATTCTGCCTTGCTGGTATGGTTAGGGAAAAATACTGGAAGTTCAACTGTTTGGTTAATATAAGATTGGGAGAAAATCTTAGGACAAAGGAAGGATTAGTTCGAAGAGCCTGTCTTTATGGAAGATCAAATAAGGAGGCTTGACTGAAAGCGCTTGTAGGTCTGAAACTCTTCTAGCTGAGGTTATGGCTACCAGAAGAATCGTTTTCCAAGAGAGGAATTTCAAATCACAAGTGGATGAAGGTTCAAATGGTGGTGAGATTAAGTGTGAAAGGACAAAATTTAAATCCCAAGGAGGGATGTTCCTTAAATGGAGGTCTCAGTAAGGAAGTGCCTTTCAAAAAGGCTTTACACAGTCTATGTGCCATCAAGTTAGGCATACGTTGTCCTAAGTGGAAATTATAGATAGCTGCTAGCTGAACTTTAATTGTGGCAGCGGCTGAGCCTTGTTAGAAGAGTTCTGAAAGGAAGTCTAAAATTGAAGAAACTGGGACAGTGAAGGGATCTATATTTCTGGTCTGCACCCCAAAAAAAAATCTTTTCTATTTACTAGCATATAGTTTTCTGGTAGAACGCTTGAGAGAGGATATCAAGATATGTTTTACTGCTGGAGTGAAATCCTGAAGCCTGACTAAGGTTGGAAGTGGAACAGCCAAGCTGTCAAGTTGAGGGTGTGGCAAGAGGGACGGAACTTTCCTAACATATGTGTCAGCATGTCTGGAACTGGGTCCAGAATCCATAGATCCTCCAGTAGATGAGGCCCGAGAAAGGAGAACCAAATCTGACAAGGCCAGTATGGAGCAATGAGAATCATTTTGCTTCCCAAGGATTTTGCTTTCTGAATGACTTTTGATATGAGGGGAAACAGGGGAAAAGCATGAAGAAGCCCCGAGGGCTAATTGTGAACAAGTGCATCTCTCAGTGTCTCTCCTGAAGGGGGGATCAGGGCAAAGTAGCTGCTGAATTTGGCGTTCATAGGGGTGGCAAAAAGATTGCAGCAAGGCTGGCTACATTTGCAGAAGATCTCTTCCGCTACGTTCTGATTCAGAGACCACTCGTGAGGCATCAAAATCGCCCTGCTGAGCTTGTCAGCTATCACATTGGTCTTTCCTGGGATGTGCGTTGTGACTAGAAAGTTTTGGGAAGATACTGCCCACTGTCAAATCCTCAGAGCCCCTCGACAAAGTGGGTATGATCCGGTTCATCCTTGTTTGTTTATATACCACACCACTGACATTGTCTGACTGGAATGCAATCGTCCCTAGAGGTAGGGAGTTGTGGAGTGCTTGCAATGCCAGAAGCACTGCTCTTATCTCTGGAATACTGATGTGCAAATGGGCCTCGTGTTCTTGCCATATGCCTTGGACTGTCTTTCCCAGGTAATGCCCCCCCAACCCTATCTGCGAAGCATCCTTGGTCACAGCAGCAACAAGTTGATGTGGAACGAATGGTCTCCCAATGGTTAACTCGTTGGACTGAATCCACCAAAGATCCTTCTTGCAAGCTTCTGTTACGATGATTGGGTGAGAGAGGAAGTTCCTGAAGCAACCACTGGCAGAAGAGTAACCACTGTAGGATTATCATATGCATCATGGCTATGGTTAAGGCCATTCTTCACAGTAGTTTGAGCATTATCTTTGCTTTGACGTTAAGTTTGGGAAGAAGAAATATCTGTTTGAGATTTGCAATTCTGTCGTCGGGAAGGCACGCCATTCATTGAAACTGCGTCTATTTCTGCGCCTATAAAAGTAACATGTTGATAGGGCAGATTTTTGCAAGTTTACTGTAATGCCTAGCTGAGCACAAACTTGTAGAGTCATGTCTCTGGCCTGTTGAAGAAGATGCTTGGTGGCGGCAGTTAGGACCCAGTCATCCAGGTACGGAAACACTCTGAATCCAAGATGTCTCAAGTGAGCCGTTACTACTGCTATGCATTTGGTGAACACACTGGGGGCTGTAGTGAGACCAAAGGGCAGAGCACGAAACTGGTAGTGCCTGGCACCCAGCCGGAAGCGTAAGTGACTCCTCGATGCTCTGTCCATTTTCATGTGGTAGTATGCATCTTGGAGGTCTATCGAGCACATCCAATTGTCTTTCCCTAAAAGGGGAAGTATAGACTGCAGTGTCACAGAACTTGGACTTCTTTACTGATTCGTTTAGTTTGCTGAGATCGAATATGGGCCCCCAGTCCCCTGTTCTTTTTGGCACTAAAAAGAATCCTGAGTAAGTTCCGAATCCTATCTGGTCTGCGGGGACGGTTTGGATGAGACTCTTGTTTAGCAACTTTTGAATCTCTACAGTTGCTTGATCCCTCTGACTGGGTGGAACATCAGGGATTTCCCTGGTTTGAGGAGGGGGGGGGGTAGGAGAAGGGTATGGAGTATCCTCTGGATATTATGTTTTGTACCCTCTTGTCTTTTGTGATATTGTGCCAGGCTTGAGTACAAAGATAAACGTCCCCTGACTGGCTCCAGATTAGCACAGTCGGGCCTACTTTCAGGAGCGCTGATAGGGACGTCCGTGAAAGGAATCATGGTCGCCCTGGTTCTGCAAACCCCCCTCCACCTCTAGGACGGCATCTACCATTCTTTCCTCTTCCTCTGGGGAAGGAATTACCTTGTGCGTCTGGGAAAAATTTCTGGGATTTCTTAAACCACATCTTCCCGCTTTTCTGTCCTTTATGATAGGGTCTTGAAGGGACAGAAAAACGTACTCCAATGGTAGAAAGAGTTTTCCCTTCATGCTCGCATCTGGTGAGTGTATCCTTAACTTTTGGTCCCAACAGTGAGGAACTGTCAAAAGGGGCATTTGTGAAGGTAGACAAAGGGTTCCATGAAGTTACACAAGTGCATCCAGGAGTCTCTCCTCAGGGGAACTCCTGAACCGGCTGCCCTACTCGCTCCATCTGCTCTGTATGATATAAGCCTCATAGAGTAGTTCACAATGGAATTTAAGGCGGATAACTGAGCGGTAACCATTTCTGGTACCCCTCAGCTGAAGTACCTTGTAGAGCATCTCCTAGTTCCTTCAGGAGATTTCTCTGAAACCTTCTAAAATGGGTAAGATAATTCAGAAATCTAAGGGTAAAAGCCGTTGAAGAAAAAATAATGCTTCCCATATTTGTCCATCGTTCAAAACTCCTTATTCGGCAGATGGATAGATGAGGATGTCTCTGCAAGCTCCTTCTTGGTGGCTGCTGCCACCACCATAGCATCTACCAGCACATCTTTTGTCAAGAAAACCTTTTCCTTGGGGGCTGAGAGAAATCTGTTTGGCCTCCTAGGGACTGGCTCCATGGTGTCACAGGATTCCCACACCTTTCGACTTACCAAGTCCATGAGCTCCTCAAAAGGCAGATACACCCAAGAGGCTGAAGGTTGAGATCCGAAAGCCTTCAGGTACACCAATTCATCAGAAGGGGTGATGGTAGGCCAGCCGCCTCTCTTTTAGGATCTCAAGGATATCTACAAAGGAGAAATCAGCAAAGGACGACTGTGGGGACCCTTCTGACTCATCAAGGTCAGTGTCAGAAGTGAGACTCATCAGGGGAATCTACATGCTTCTTCTTTCATGTTTTCTTCCACGGAGGCTCCTCAGAAGGGTATTCTGGGGAGGTCTCGGAAGACTGGGGACCACCCAGAGGGCGTTAATGAGGCTGCGGATCTCTGCTGTCCTGTGGATAAGGTGGTGCCAAGACAGAGGGCGGTGCTTTTGGGGGAAGATCAGCATCCTTGCATAGGAGCTGTAGATTTGGTGAGTACACTCTTCATCAGATTGAAGGCTGACCCCCCCCCCCAGCTCCGAGGACACCACCTGTTCTGAAGAAGCAGAGGTAGCCCCTCGTTCCAGGGAGATCGGCTCTGACACAGATGTAGGAGCCGAGCTTAGGTGAGCAGACACACCTAGAGGTAGACTCAGAACCGATGAGGCTTGGGTTCGAGAATCCCCCTCTGGTCTGACTGGGGAACTTCAGCTCCTAAACACTACGGACGGCACCGAGAGTGTTGGAGCAGATATCTGTTCCGAAAAGGCCACTTGGGGTGCCAGAGCTGAAGGTTCTACTGCAAGCAGTACTGAATATTCTGGCTCCAACAGACCGGAATGGCTCGGAGAAGGAACAGTAGCTGCTGACAAGGACTTGGGTGGCTCCGAGGCCAATTGAGCAGGAGCAGAGAGCAAATTTGCCAGCCCTGGTGCCTTCAAGAGTCTGCGCACCACCCTCTCCACATCTTCATCCGATAGGCTCCTAGAAGACCTGGAAGAAAGGGTTGGAGAGTGAGAACTCTGAAAAATAGGTGATCTCAGTGTAGGAGAGACCGATGGTATATCTGTTGATCAGCTCTGAGATACAGAATCCTTGATTGGCTCTGAAATACATAATCCTTTTCAGCTGATACAGGCATGTCAATCGTAATAACCTCAACCGGCTCTGAAGGCAGTGGAGCAGATGAGGGAGCGCCTTGGTGGTTTTTGAAATTTTTTCAGGAGGTCCAGATTTGTTGGAGGACACTGGAGAAGACCTTTTGACAGTCTTCTTTCCTGCTAAAAGGAGACCCTTGTAGATTGTGAGGTGGAAGAACTACCCAAATCCTCCTCGAAGGATGGTTTCAGGAGACCTTTCAATGTCAACTTGTTTTTCCTTTCTTGAAGGACTCTCAAGCTAAAGGAATGACAAAAAGTACAAGTCTCCTGCAAGTGAATGGCCCCCAAACAGTATACATATATACTATGCCCCGTCCAGTTATGGAAATTTTCTGCATGCATTTTTGGCATTTTTTAAAACCTGAAGGTTTATGGTCTTTTTCTTTAGACATACCTGCTGGAAAAAAAAATAACACCAATGACAAAGAAGAGATTAAAGTCCTCTAACTAAAATGGAGCTTAACTATTGGCGGGGGGGGGGGGGGCGGGGGGGCGGGACAAGCACACCACAGGAAAGCCAGAGAGAGGACTAGGTTCTCTAACTTAAACAGGCCTAGCCCTGCTCAAAGAAGGAAACACAGCACACAATAAAGACAAGGTGAGATTAACAGAGGACTAAAATGGGCCCAATCCTATAGAACAGAAAGGAAATACGAACTGAAGGAGAATGGCAATATTACGAAAGGACTTGGTCCTCTAACTTAGATGGGCCTAGCCCTTGAACAAAACACTTCGCCAAGATAACTAAACTTACGGAAAAGACAACACACAAGGCAATAGGTTAAACAGCAACACAACGGACTAAATAACAGCAAGTCCTGTAATTCAAACGCACGCTATAAAACTAGTAATGAGCCAACAAGGACTCAACAGCAAATACTAAATATAGACAATTAAACTACCATTATGGGATAACAACAGGCCTGCGAAAACACGTTGGCCAAATAGTTGACAAATCAACGACAATTTAAGAATAAACTAGTTTATAGGTTCATAGATTAGTACTAAGCTAACTGCCCTTGCAAGCCATTTTAAGCTTAGCCAATTATCCCTTCTGAGACTCAAACCCTGCACCTTGTGTTTGTAAGGCAAATGCCTTAACCATTAGGCCACCCTCCCAACCCAGTGACCAACAATAATGCTACCTATATTCTAAATAACAGTATTCTAACTATTAACTAACTACAAACAGAAAATTGTCTGCAAATATGAAAAAAAAGTAGAAAAAAGATTTAAACTTAGCCATGGCCAAAAAGAGCATTTCTGAACTCGTAAAGTGGCAAACGAGATAGGAGGATTGATACCACTGAATTATGGGATACCTACCTTGCCACGAGCCAACTTAGAGACTTCGAACTTTGTAATCAGCAGCAGAGTGGGAGTCGAGGATCGGCTCCGAACCCACATGTAAGAATGAAGGCGAGATATGACTACATAATATCTAATTTTTATAGAAATAATGTCTGAGCTGTCTAAGTAAATCCAAGATGTGAAGAACCTTTTTACTAGCAGACTCTGCAGAAAGAAAAAAAGGAAAGAAGATGAACATACTGATTAAAGGGACAACTCACTGCCCACCTTGGGCATAAAAGGAGGATTAGTATGAAGAGAGAAACTGTAGGCTGTGGTGGTGCAGCAGTTAGCTTTGTCGCCTCACAGCAAGATGTTCTCCAGTTTGATTCTCAGCTGGAGCGCCTTCTGTGTGGAGCCTGCATGTCCTCCCCATGGTCGAGTGACGTTTAAATGACATGCATGTAGGTGCGTGCGTGAATGGGCGTGCCTTCTTTGAAGGTTGGGTGTTGGACTGGCACCTCGGCACAGTAAAAATCCACTGCCAATCATTAGCAGACTGGAGTTCCGCTGTGGCGACCCCTAACCAGGAAAAGTCGCAAGAGTATGAAGAGAGAAACTGTCTCTGTTGAAAAAAAGAAAGTTGTGTACTCACCTGAATAGCTGTACTTCATTTGTCTTCAACCTGTGGAATTCGACATTCCCACAAAACCAGCATCTGATCCGGGCTCCAAGCTCCTTCCCTTACCCATAATACCCCTGTCTCCATCACCTCAGATCGTGTCTGCTGCCCAACAGATAACACATACCCAACCCAATAAGACCTTACCACTATTGGCAACCCAAAATTCCTGAGTCCAGGAATGACCAAGGACATCCCTGAGGTATCAATTTCCATATATGGCCAGCACAAAAGTGACAAGGTCGGGGGAAGGAGGGGGGATGGTTCAAGACAAATGAAGTACAACTATTCAGATGGAATGTTATGGTGAGTACTTTATCTGAAGTAGTTGACTTCATTTGGTCTTCAATCTGTGGGACAGTCTCCCCAGCTACCAAACACCTGGGTGGCCCTCATGGAAGGATATTCTGGAGCACAGCGGAGCCAAAGGATGCCCTGTTCCTGGATATATCCAATTTATAATGTGAAATGAAGGTATGAGATGAGAACCATGTAGTTGCAGAACAGATATCATCCAGCTAACCAAAGGCAGCTGAAAGTAGCCACAGATATGGTAGAATGCGCTTTTATCTGACCCGGAGAGGAAATTCCCTTAGTAGAGTATGCTCTAATAACGCACTGGGAAATCCAACGAGCAATGGTTTCCCTAAGAAGGATTTTGAATAACAAACTGATCATATTTATGAAAAACTTTTGTCCTGTGCAAGTAAAATTGTAATTGCCTTTAGACATCCAGCAGATGTAATTTATATTCCCCCTTATTCTGAAAATTTGGAAAAAAAAACTGGAAGACTGATAGTCTGATTGACATTGGCTTCTGACACTACTTTGGGAAGAAAGGACGGGTTAGTACACAGACGCACTTTATGAAAAATCATATAATGACCCTTGATGGATACTGCTTGAAGTTCCAACACCCTCCTGGGAGAGGTAATGGCAACCAAAAAAGCAGCCTTCCAACATAGATACTGCAAATCTACCGAAGCTGCAGGTTCGAAAGGAGGGGAGACTAAAGCCTGAAGCACTAATGTGAGGTACCATGGAGACATAGGATCCTTCATAGGTGGTGGGGGGCTAAGAAGAAAGGTACCTTTAAGGAAGGTCTTGCAAAATTTAGAGGAGGCCAAGGAAGACAGGTTTTCCCCTACAAAAATCTGGAAAAAGCGGCCGGTTTGACTTTGACTGTGGAGAAACTGGCACCCTGCTGAAAGATTCACACCAGAAACTCTTACACTGTAGACAATGGAGCAGTACAGGGATCTAAAGCACGCTGCAAAGCCCATATGATAAACAGTTTCCACTTGGTACGATATACCTTCCTGGTGAAAGGCTTGTGAGCCACCACCAAAATAGTCTTAACTGGAGGTGATAAACCAGGAGTCCTAATAATCATGGGAACTGGAACAGCCAAGCCGTGAATTTCAGACTGTTCAGGTCTGGGTTAGGAATGCCTGATGGATGAGAAATGAGATCTGGAACTGGATCCAACGTCCATGGTGGAACTACTGGATGAGACCACAGAGAGGGGAACCAAACTTGGGAAGGCCAGAATGGGAAGATGAGGATGACAGTGCTCCCCAGCCTGTGAGCTTTCTGAAGAAACTTTGAAATGAGCGATAGTTGAGGATAAGTGTAAAGAAGACTGGGAGGCAAAGCATGAATCAGTGTCTCTCTGGGGGCTTCCCCCTGTGGGGGGCTCAGAGCAAAGAACTCCCTGAATTTCACGCTGGAAGGAGATGCAAATAGATTGAAGCAAGGATCACCCCACTTTAGAAAGATCTGTTCCACCACTGAAGGTTTCAGACACCACTTGTAAGGCCTCAGAATAGATCTACTGAGCCTGTCCACTAGAATGTTGGACTGTCCCGGAATGTGCGTTTCCACCACAAAATGTCCAACAGAGATCGCCAATTCCCACACACTCATGACTTTGCGGCAGAGGGGGTAAGATCTGGGTCCCCATTGTTTGTTGATATACCAGACCACAGACATATTGTCTGTATGAATCGCAACTGTCCCTAGAGGAAGATGGGCATGAAGGGCCTGCAATGCAAGAACCACTGCCCTCATCTCCAGGACAGTGATATGCAAACTGGTCTCGGATGGGAACCACATGCCTTGGACTGTCCTTCCCGAGCAATACCCCCCCCCCACCCTAGCTGGGAGGTGTCTGGTCACCTTGGTTTTGGGAAAGGATGGAAGAAATGGACGTCCCCTGATTAGATCCGGAGACTGAATCCACCACCGAAGAGAGTCCCTGCACTCTCGGGATACTCGAACGGGATGAGAGAATGGTAGATCTAACAAGGACCACTGAAAGGCAACAGTCCACTGGAGAATCCACATGTGAAGGCGTGCTACGGGTAATAGATTGACTGTGGCCTCCATAGACTCCAACGCCCTCAGTACTGTGTCTGCTGTCAGAACTTGGGCTTGAAGACGTACAGAATGTGTAACTTTAGACTGTGTATCCTGTCTGGAGTGAGGAACACTTTCATTTGGATAGTATCCAACTGAGCCCCAATGAAGTCTAGGATCTGAACAGGGGCCAGTGATGACTTGTTGAGGTTGATGGTGATGCCCAAGAAGCAAGCTTGGCAAAGTAGATGCTTGGAAGGGGCAGTGAAGAGCCAATCATCTAGGTAAGGGAAGACCTGAATACCCTGAAGCCTCAGGTGAGCCGCTACTACTGCCGTCACCTTGGTGAACACCCTGGGGGCTGTGGTGAGACCAAAGGGAAGGGCTCTGAACTGATGACTGTCTAGTAGCCAAAAGCGGTGAAACTCCAAGAGTGCCTGCCCATCTTGATATGGTAGTACGCATCCTGGAGGTCTAACCAAGCACATTTGTTTGCCTGCAGGTAGGGCAGGATGGACTGTAAGTGTGACCATCCAGAATTTCGCCTTGGCGACAGACAGGTTCAAGGTGATAGGTCAGAATGTGTCTTGGGTACCCAGTTTTCTTTGACACTAAAAATAATCTGGAATAAATGAAGGAAGAGAGTGCAAACAAGATAAACACCAAAACAAGAAACCAAAATCAGGAACCAGTGATCAAGGCAAAAGAAATGCAAGCTGATTAGTGTACCACACTTTATTCAACGCTTTCGTCAAGAGACTTCATCAGAATACAGAATCCACTATTTAAAACAATGATTAAATAACCAAACCAATCAAATAATTTACATAATAAAAAATCATTTAAAAGGACAAACCCTAAAAAACATAAAAAAAATGTGTATAAAACACAGGAAAAATTGAATATCTTAATCAAAATAAGTAATAAAATCCAAATGTTTATTTAAATTTAATTGTCTATATTTTAAGAAACATTTGATGTTCGTAGCCTCGTTTAATCCAGGCTTCCTGTCAGCCCTAAGTTTGATCTGCCAAATGGTCTCTCTTTGTTCGAGATCATTTTTAAAATCCCCACCCCTCAGATCCATTTGACCAACTTCTAAGATAGAAAAAAGAAATTTCTTGAATTTCACACATTCCAAAGAATGTCTGTATAAGGCATTTTTGGAATCCTTAACCTTAATGCTGTAAAGGTGTTCCCTCATACGTTCTTTCAAAGTGCGAGTGGTCATACCAATGTAAAATGCTGGACAACCACTGCACAAACTAATATACACTACACCCCCCTTGTTGAACATTTGAACAGGTACATTTCCGAAGGGCCTCATGTTATGTTAGAACATTTGAACATGACACTTGAGGTCCCGGGTTCTGTCAACTGTTCAACAAGGGGGGTAGTGTATATTAGTTGTAATTGTACATTAATATAAACATTATATGAAAAAACATTAAAAATCATAATATAAAAATATTTTACAACTTGAATGAATGGTATTTTAAAACAGGCATAATACTACATGTTTTGTTTATACCTGGAAAATGGGTGGAGTTCAGTCTTATTTGCCACTTTAACGCTTCCCTTTCCAACCTATTTTTCCAATCACCTCCCCTGTGGTCATTTCCTAGGTTCTCCAAAATACCAAAGTTGAAGGTTTTACAGGAGTTATTATTCCTGAAATATTTATAAAGAGCATTGTTTTCGTCCTCACGTCTAATAGCGTAAAGATGTTCATATATCAGTCTGTGCAGAGCTCTCTCAGTTTTCCCAATGTAAAACTGCTGACAGTTCTGACGGACAGAAAGATAGACTAGCTGTTTAGAACCACATGAGCCTCTCTTCAAATATACTTTCCTCTTAGGTGACCCTATCTCCACCCAATCGACATTTAAAATATATGAACAGTAAGCACAAGAACCACATCTCCTAGTTCCTCTGTATATATCATTTCTTTAAGAGATGTTCTAGTAAATATTTAAGGTTGTTACTAGTTTTGAACACAAAACAAGTTTTTTCCCCCACAACATCCATTAAACTTTCTTCACCCTTAAACATCATCCAATTTCTCCTATTTGTTGGATGTCCTTCACCTGGGAACCATAAGTCAGTACCCATAGATTGTGTGTAATTTTGTTTATTACTGTC
This sequence comes from Protopterus annectens, assembly GCF_019279795.1. NCBI lineage: Eukaryota > Metazoa > Chordata > Ceratodontiformes > Protopteridae > Protopterus > Protopterus annectens. The sequence continues at coordinate 816,325,999 of NC_056726.1, read as the reverse complement.
ACCAATTTGTTCAACTTCATTTTTTGAACTTTCAATAGGTTTCCCCAATAGGGGTACATATTTCTTACCCCATTCATTTAAAACTCCTTCACTAATAGAGTGCAACAGAGAAGTTTGGTAACCTCTTTCCATAAAAAGATGAAGTAAGCTATCTCATTCTTACAAGTCTCTTCAGAAGAGCACATTCTTGCTATCCTGACCATTTGGCCCTTTAAAATATTTTTCTTGGTATGTCCTGGGTGACATCTGTTATATTCCAGGTAATCATTCGAGAATGTAGGTTTCCTATATATTCTCGACATAAAACATGCCCTAATAGGGTCAACAGAAATAGTTACATGCAAATAACTTATAGATTTGTTATCGTAGGTACCAGTAAATTTGAAATAATCAGTAACGGTATTGATATAAGTCAAAAATTAATTTACTGCTTCTTCCCCCCTCCATAAAATAAAAATGTCTTCTAAAAACTGGAGGTAGGTCCACCATTTACCTACAAATTTACTTTGGAATATATAAAGTTTCTCCAAGGAGTACATAACGAGGTTCGCAAAAAGGGGTGCACAGCTGATACCCATGGCAACCCCTTTAGTCGGTTTGTAATATTCCCCCTCGAATATAAAGAAATTATTCTTTAAAATAATTTCCATAAGGATCATTACAAAATTAAGTGTTACTCAAGTTGCAAACTTCCAATAAAGCTTCATGGAATAGGTTCAAACCCACACTGTGGGGGATAGAAGTAAATAAGTCAACTACATCAATAGTAGAAAAAACATTTGCTTCATGGTAATATTCTTGCCTAATTTTACCTAGGAAGTCCCACAAGTCTTGTAATACATAATCTATGTTCTTTAGGTTCCCCCGGACCATTCTTTCTACAAAAATCCCCATTTAAGTCATGCTGTTCTCTGAACTTATAATCAATCTGTATGGGGGGGGGGGGGGTGTCAGTAATATTTTTGTGGGTTTTTGGAATACCAAACATGATGGCTATTCTAGGATGTTCATTGTACAAAAATTGAAAAATGTCTTCATTAATTGCACCCTGGAATAGTGAGTCTTCCAGAACTAACTGAATCTTCTCTTGAGCTACATTTATTTCATTAATAGAAGAAATCTCATACTTGTCATCATCTTGTAACATGCTGTAAATTCTATTGATGCAATCCATCCTATCACAATAGCCATCCCACCCCCTTTATCTGGTTTCATGAATCTCAAACTGGTGTTCCCACGAAGATCCTTTAGGAGTTGATTCTCCTCATAAGTGAGATTATAATGTTTGTGTTTGGAGTTGTGCTACATTTCATAAATCTCCTGTGTACATACTTTTTCAAAGGTGGAAACTATAGGGTGTAAAGGGGGGTTAAAACAACTTTGCCGCTTAAAATTCACAGGTTTGGGTACTACAGTAGTATCCTTAAACAAAAAGCTCAGGTTTAACTTCCTAGTGTATAGCTTAAAATCCGTGATGATGTTGGAAATATCCCCCTTACAACTAGGAACAAACTTGATACCCTTTTTCAGTAAAGAGAAATGGTCTTTACTGATTTCTAATCTAGCGTAATTATATATATTAAATCCTTTATAAGCTCAGCAGTAACCCATCAAAGAGTTAATTATCTCTTCGTCTGGAACCTCAAGTTCAACTAATAATGACCGTCATTTCTCCACTTCTGGTAAGGTGCTCTTCGCCCCCCTCCCTTGTTTCCCCCTTGTTCTAAAAAATGTTTCCCTTTAGGTACATTTTGTTAATTTTGCAGCCTCTCAGATCTCCCGAGTGCTGGGTATTCCTGCTCATAGTTTTCAACAACCTCACTTACATGTGTATTAGACGCATGAAATACTTCACCATTATTCACTTCGCTACCTTTGAAATATGATTTAGGAAATGGGTATGCATTCCTATCTTTATATTCACATGCATTCCTATATAACTTCCTACGTTTCCTTTTAACATTGTCATCAACTTGCTGTTCAATCCTAGCAAACATATTGTCATACTTGTAACCAATTTCTTCAAACTGCACATCATTTAAAACTTTTTCATGTAAATTTTCCACTCATCAATGTTTCTATTTTTTTATTATTAATTCTAATTATGAACTCCATGAGTTCTATACCATTGTCTATCAAACATTTGTATTGTATTCATACAATGTTTATATTAATGTACAATTTTGTGTAAAAGTTTTTAACTAATGGCTTAGTAAAGTTTATATTAAATATATTAGGTAGTATTTTAAATAGTAAAGTATAGGTGCTTAAAAGGGTACTTTTAAATGGATGAACTGTGAACAGTAGAAATGTTTCTTTAAATAATGAGAGGGAAGTATTTTCATTGATTGGCAATTATTCAATCTGTTGTAAGATATAAAAGCACTACTGGTTTTGTCATTTAAATGTTTCTGATGAAGTCTTGTTACTTTAGACGAAAGCGCTCTTAAATATATTTACTTTTAAGGCACTTATTAGTGTTCATCTACAGCTTACTTACAGCTAATTTTAGCTACTTTATACTGCTACAGTCGAGCGTTCCTTTGGAACTGTATTTTTTGTTCAAGTTGGTTGGTAGCAGTTCCTGTGTTTTCTTTTTATTAGTGTGGGAAGAAAAAGCCAGGGAATTGTTATGGCTAGGCTTGTATAGGCCCTAGGGCCAATAGCCTAGTACCAACCTATGAACCTATGGGTAAGGGGAGGATCTTGGAGCTCGGATCAGATGCTGGTTATGTGGCCATGTCGGATCTGATCCGTAACCCACAGGTTGAAGACCAAATGAAGTCAACTACTTCAGATCTAAGAAAAAGTACGAATAACCATGACAGTTTCAAGTTTAGATACTCTGAAGTGAGGGCCAAAAGAACAACAGTCATCCAAGTACAATATTATAAAGAAGCAGGCTCAAAAGAAGCCCGAGTCAATTTTTCAAGTACAAAACTGAGGTCTCATGAAGGTGGAATAGGCTTCCTGGGAGGTCTGATAAGAACACCTTTAAGAAATTGCTTGACATCAAATCTAGAAGCCAGAGGAAGAATCAAGGGCAGATGAGCAGAAATTGATGACAGGTGAGTTTTAACTGAAGAATATGCCAACCTAGCATGGGGCAGATCACACAGATGACAGAGAATTGGAGGAACCTCTATGGATAGGGGATCCTTGTGGTGAGAAATGCACCAGCCAGATCATAACTTCAAGTTGGGCATATATGATTTCCTGATAGTGGGTTTCCTAACCTAGTGCAGAACCCGAAGCATTTCCTTAGAAAAAGGTGCCTAAAAGGGTTCAAAACCTTATCACCCACAGGCTCAACGGAAAAGTGGATAAGTGAGGATGGATAAAAGATCCCTTGTCTTGTGTGAGATCATCCATCCGGGTGAGGTAACCTGTGGTGATTGTCCCTGACCAAGTGAGAAAGAAGGGAGAACCAATGCCAAAAGGGAGTCATTAACAGGAGTTTGGTAGAGTCTTATCTGATCTTGTGCAAGACCTGTGGTTACAACAGGTGGGGAACAAAGGCATAAAAAACCTCCCTCCAGAAAAAGGCAGGTGCCCATTTTCCAAGCCAGAGGAAGACAGGGCATCCACTTTGCAAGCCACAGAACTTGGGACACTGGCACAGAACGGAGTAGGCTGTCTATTCAGAGAGCAGGCATAAAGATCTACCTGAGGAATACCACACTGATGGACAATGTCCAAGAACACATCCCTGTAAAGCATGTATTCATGAGCTTGTCTGCTGGACCTGTTTCAAGGAGGCTGCTAACAGATTGTGCTCTAAGGGAATGTAAACTGCCTAGAGTCACTTGATAGTGGATAGCTAAATTCCAGACCACATTTAGTCTGCAAAAAAGATAGGGCCTTGTGCCCCCCTGCTTGCTGACATACCACATCACTATGGTATTGTTTATGGAAACTTTGAGAGGGCTGGGATGAAAAAGGGAATGAAAGGCCTGAACAGCCAAAAGCAGAGCCCTCATCTCCTTTATATTGATGTGGTCTAATCTCTGATGAGGCCAGAGAGAAAGAACCTTGAGTGTGCCAATGGGCTACCCCAACCACTGTCTCAGGTGTCTGTAAAGAGCTCCTAAGTTGGAACTGGAGCTTGGAAAGGAAGCACAGAGTTGACAGAAAGTTGATGAATCCACCACTAAAACTGTAATTTGAGACAGGGAAGAAAAGGTACTTGAAAGTCCAGGGGTTGACTTGAGATACCACTGAAGCTTTCTCTTATTGAGCCTGGTGACAGGTAGCTTTGGAATGGTGGAAGCCATGAACCCGAAAACCCTGAGAAATTCCTTGGTTAAAACATATGCCAGAGGAAAAAGGGATAGAAAAAAGACAATTAGAGACAAAGTCTTGGGGGCAGGCAGGGATGCCAGCAAGGGAGAATTCTGAAACCTGGAGCCAAAGAAAATTTCATCATGGGATGGAGTCAGAACTGAATTCTGGAAGTTTATGGTGAACCCAGGAGACTAACAGGGAAGTAGCAAACCTGAGATCCTGCAGCAGAGTGCAGGGAGAATGGGCTTGAATTACTAGATTATGCAGACAGGGAAAGATATGAACACCTCAAATCCTGCAAAAAACAATGACATGAGCTAGGCATCTGATGAATATCCTTTGAGCAGTACAGAGGCCAAACGGCAAAGCAGAGAACTGAAAATGCAGGGAAGAAACACAAAAAATTCCTGAAGACAGGATGGATGGGGATATGAAAAGTAAGCATCCTTGAGATCCAGCGAGACCAGAAAGGCCTAGGATAAAAGAAGAGGAAACCAAGTTTGCAGAGATAACATCCAAAAGGAAGAATATGGAAAAAGGTGTTTGGAGGGTAAAAATCCAGAACTGGTTTTCAAGTACCCTCCTTTTGTGGGACCAGAAACAGCCAAGAGTAAGAAGAACCTTGGGGAAATGAGAGATCTGTTCGCAAGGAGGCTGAGGAATGCCTGAAAATGGAGGAGGGGATTCCCAAACCATGAAGCAACCCTGATGGATAACAGACATAACCCCCAAGAGTCTAAAGTTATCTGTAGCCTATTTGGAAGAGACAGGGACAGACAGAGGGATGAGGGAAACCTGGCCAAGGGTGAAGGAAGTAAACTGTCAAACAGAACCAAGCTTATCCTAGAAAGGAGACTTCTGAGAGGTAGGAGTCTTGAGTAGACTTAGCAGAAGGCACACGCCTAGAACCCTTCTTGCCCTTGGGAGTAGGGCAAGATTGTCAACATACAAAAGCAGACTTAGAGAATAATTCATCTAAAATGTGGGAACAGAAGAAACAAAAATGTTTCAACTCCTGTAATGCTTTACTATTGTCCTGGAGAGACTTGAAAAGTTCAGCTGCAGCAGATCCAAAAACAGTCTTATTATCTAAAGGAGAAACCAAAAGTTGGCCTTAATCATATCGGGCAACGCCTAAAGATGAAGCCAAGAATGTCTCATAACTGAACAAAAGGCAGTAGCCCTGGAGGTGGCAACCGCTGCATCACAGCTACATCTGATTCAGTGGCAGGCAACTTGAGAAGTACAGCCCAGCAGGGAAAGGGCAAAAGCATTTCTCTCAGTTAAGAAGGCCGGAAACCACCTTAGAAACCTCAGAAAGCAGGGCCAAAACACACACATGGTTAGTGGAGTCTGTTAGCTGATGTTCCTAAAGGATAATGAGGCAGCAGTGTAAACTTTTTTACCCAGCCTTTCCATACCCCACTAGCTTATCAGACAGCAGCAGTTTGGTAGAGAACAATAATTTGCAGGGATTATCAGATGATACTGACTCTACAGAAAGGTCAAGATGAAAGGCATTTGTAAAGAAATGTAAAATCTTCAGGAACTTTACAGAATCCATCTGGCTACTTAGGTGCAGGGGGCTGACAGACAAAGGCTGCAGACGCTGCTGAGAAGGTATCCAGGACGACAGCCAGAAAAGGAGAAATAGCAGATGACCTAGACTCCATCTGTGAGAGCTCATATCATTTTTTTACTCTGAAACTTGAAAACAACTCACTTATAATAATCCATCACAAAGCCAATGGTATCCACAAAGGAGAGCTCTTCCGGGGTGGAATCTGGATTTATAGAATCTTCCTCCTCCTCTGAAGTGTAGTCCAAAGGGGAATGGATTCAGGAAAAGCAAGTCAGACAGTCTTCTCCTGAGTCCAAGTCCTCAGAGAAATCCAGTTCTCTATGTCTCTTTAGAAGAGTAGAAGACCAAAGAACAGCAGGGACAAAGACCCCCCGATGTGGCTTCAAGGCCATCAAAGCATTAAATAAACCCAGACTGAAATCCTGCCATTCATGTTGGAGATCCTTAAGGAAAAAGTGCTTTGTTTTTTGTTTCTTTTTCTACAGGACATCCCCACAAAGCACCCTTGGAGAGTCAGACTCCTGGCAAGATTCAATAATGGTCGTAAGAATCCCTCCTGAACTATGATTTGAAAAATCCCTTTTGGTCCTTTAGAGATCAGCTGCAAAGGTTCCCTCTCAACGTAGGTACAGAAGCTTGAAATGCCTCCTAGGATGTGCAATAAGCCCGGAGTCTGCATCTTCCACCAGGCTTACACCAGCCTCGAGAAATGCCCAGGAAGGATGGATAGCAGCTGGATTACACCAAACTTTTTTGGCACGCTTCATGGCTGGCCTTCAGGACGAGAGGATTCCACCATAACACCCTGAGCCAACAACTTCAGACACTGGTTCTCTAGGCACATGGACAAGGAGGAGAGACCAGTACAAAGGGTCTTAGGCACAAACGTCTGTCAGACAGAGCACTGTGTATTATTGTGGGAAGCACCCACAAACACATGACAATGGGCGCGATGGTCTTTATTGGAAATCTGCCTCCAACACTGACATTCTCCCTTTCTGGATGACTTGAACACAATAACCCAATAACCACAACAATTAAGAAATGGTGGCGTAAATAGGTTCACAGGCAAATACTAAGCTAGCTGTCCTTGTGGACCATTTTAAACCTAGCCGAATTCCCCTTAGTGAGAATCAAACCCTGTATTTCTTGAATGTGAGGTAAACACCTTAACCATTTGGCCAACACCAAACAGAACACTTACCAGAAAACACAGCTTGGTAACCCAGCACAGCAAAAGGATATTAAGATTGAAATTTAACAATGGCATTTGGACTGGTGGCAAAAAAGTTCTGAGGGTGTCTCTCCACGTCACCTTTATGCTCTTCATCTTGTGCTGGAACCATACATGTAACATATGATGCCTATAAGTATTAAAAAGCTTTGGTATACTGACTGGATGTTGGGCTATCCTTGGCAGGATATCCCTTAGGTAAAGAATACTGCAAAAGAGATATGGAAAGACATAGCACAGTTGTGTAAAATCTTACCATAACAGATGTCATTCTCTTCACTGTTGCAGTATTCTTAACATAAGGAATTCCCCACCTTGGGTGGCCCGACATGTGACCATTATACCAAAGCCTTTTATTACTTACGGTAAACCATACATCACACATATGCGCCTCGCACAAGTGGGGCATAAAAGCAACATACGGACGTACCATCCTCAGAACTGAATGCCCCAGTAGGAATGCCAATCCAAGAAAAATAAATGGAGAGGTTAACAGAACATCCAGAAGAAAGAAAGGTCCAGGGGATAGGAGGGAGGTACTGAATACTGGAGCAGTGAAGAGGACATCTATTATTATGGTAAGATTTTACACACCTACAATATGTCCTTCTATTATATTGCTGCAGTATTCTTAACATAAGGAAGAGTGCCAAAGCTCAGAAAGAAAGTTGGCAGGAGGAAGGACCTGTAGAGCTCGCTAGAAAACCATGACAAATGGCCCTAGCAAAACCAGCTCTAGAAATTCCATCCACCTTGTAGTGTTTGGTTAAAGTATGCACTGATGCCCAGGTAAGCTGCCTCAATAATGGAGTTATTGTCCATCCCTTTGAAAAAGGCACCAGAAGAAGCATAGCCTTAGTAGAATAAGCCTTAACAGAGAAAGGAAGAGTCTTACCATGAAAAAAAAAGTAGATTTAGAAATCCAAGAAGGAACGGTCTGCTTGGAAACAGCCATTCCCAAAGACCTGGGATGACAAGAAAAAAGCTGATCAGATTTCCTGATGGCCTTAATCTTATCCAAATAAAATCTGAGTTGTCTATGCATATCCAAGGTATGTAGCACCTTCTCACTAGGGGATTGTGGAGAAGGAAAAAAGTAGGTAAATGAATAGCTTGGTTAAGTGACAACTCATTCACACCTTGCACATAAAAGAAGGATTAGTATGCAAGGACACCCTGTCCTTGAGAAAAAAACAAAAAAGGAGGACAAGCCATAAGGGCTTGAAGCTCAGACACCAGTCTGCCTGAAGTAAGGGTTAACAACAAAACAGTCTTCCAACAGCAATGTTGCAAGGAAGCTGAAACCGCAGACTCAAAAGGAGCCAGAGTCAATTTCTCCAAAACAACATTAGGATCTCAGGGAGGAAGAAAGTACAGTTGTGTACACCTACCATAAATGTAGATGTTCGAGTGTGTTCACTCTTGCAGTCATGACTGTAGGGTTCTCCCCTGCCGGCAGGCAACCCCAGGTCGGCCAGAATCCCAAAGTCTGGGTCCGGCGTCGGCTGTTCAACCATGCTCCCTGACGTCAGAGCGCCACGAGTACAAAGCTGACAGCCGACGCCATCTTCTCCAGTTTTTCTTGCCCCAGATGTCAGGAGTCCCAAAATGAAAAAGGTCCCATAACCTTTGCAAATACACCTCAGAAGAATGGTGAAAAAAAGGAAATACAGAGAAGTAAAAACAAGAGGGGACAGGAGGGAGGGAAACCCAGACTGCAACAGTGAAGACACTCTAACATCTACATTTATGGTAGGTGTACACAACTGTACTATGTTCATCGTGTTTCACTGTTGCAGTCATGACTGTAGGGTAGAATCCCAAAGCTGAAAGAAAGGGAGGTGGTCATAAAGAGGAAGGGGCAGCTAAAAGGCCCTGCAAGAGTGCAAAGGGAAAGCCTGCCCTAGACTTAGAGTAGAGAGGTAGATTGTAGTGCTTAGAAAAAGTATGCACTGAACTCCAAGTTGCAGCTTCCAAAATGTCCTTGGTAGGAACTCCCCTGAGGAAGGCCGCAGAAGTGGCAGCGGCTCTGGTGGAATGAGTCCGTATACTCCCTGGGATTTGCTTTCCATGGTGAGAATAACAAAATCTGATTCCATGAGCAATCCATTTAGAAATGGTCTGTTTTGAAATGGCTTTACCTTGGGAACTTGAAGCATAAGAAACAAACAATTTTTCTGATTTTCTGAAGTCCTTGGTTCTGTTCAGGTAAAAACGTAGCTGTCTGTGTACATCCAAGGAACGTAAGATCCTTTCCCCTTTATTTTGAGGAGTGGGGAAAAAGGTTGGCAAGTGGATAGTTTGATTTAAAGCCACTTTGGAAACCACCTTAGGCATGAAGGTAGGATTATACCGTGTCTTGATGAAAAATAATATAAGGTTCCACAGCCATAAGAGCTTGTAACTCAAACTCTCCTGGCAGAGGTTAGGGCTAACAGGATAGCTGTCTTCCAAGATAAAAACTTGATGTCAGAAGAGGCAGCAGGCTCAAAAGGAGGCAAGGTTAGTTTTTTCCAAAACATAGTTGAGATTCCAAGCAGAAATGGGAGGAGATCTAGGAGGTCTTAAGTTCTTGGCTCCTCTGAGAAACTGTCTCATGAGCTGGTGGGAAAAGATGGGAGGGTCTGTATTATAATGAGCAGAAATAGCAGAGGCATGTATCTTAATGGAAGAGAAAGAGAGACCCTTAAGTAAGAGATCTCTCAAGTAAAGTAAAATTAAAGTAATATTAGGAAGAAGAGGATCAGAATCCTGAGCCTGCATCCAGGAACAAAATCTTTTCCATTTTCCTGCATAAGATTTCCTAGTGCTAGGACGTCTGGCTTCTAAAATGACATCTATAACCTGCTTGGGCAGTAAAGAAGAAATCAAAGGCCCTGGATTAACCAGGCCGCTAGGCTGAGAGTTTCGACATGAGTGTGTAGAACCTGACCCTGATGTTGGGACAGAAGGTTCGGAGACTGAGGTAAAACCCAAAGGGGATCCAGGCATAGGTTTTTTAGAGTTGGATACCAAAACTGCCGAGGCCAATTTGGAGACAGCAAGATCATCATCTTGGGCTTGTCCTGTTTTATCTTCAATAAAACCCGTAGAAGAAGAGGAAGAGGCAGAAAGGCATATCCCGAGAGGTTCCTCCAACTGAATGACAGGGCGTCCACTTTCCAAGCCTCTCTGTGGAAAGTCCTGGTGCAAAAATTCTGTAGCTGGTGATTGAGATGGGATGCAAAGAGGTCTATGTGAGGACATCCCCAGACTGCTGTTATCATCCTGAATATTTTGGTGTCCAGCATCCACTCGTGTGGATCCGAAAGGTTTCTGCTCAGACTGTCTGCCAGGAAGTTCTGTTTCCCTGGTAGAAACTGAGCTTGAAGATCCAGATTGCAAGCTAGAGCTGTGTTCCATATATCCATGGCTAGTCTGCAAGGGGGGTAGGAATGAGATCCTCCTTGCTCGTTTATGTACCACATAACTGTGGTGTTGTCTGTCCGTATTAGTAGTTGTCCTGGTTGTAAAAGATTCCTGAAGGTCAATAGAGCTTTCTGAATGGCTAACATTTCCTTTAAATTGATATGCAGGTGCTTCTGATCCTTTGTCCAAAGGCCCTGCAAACAATTGCCCTGAAAATGGACTCCCCAAGCATAATCTGAGGCGTCCGTGGTTAGAATCTGAGTGGCAGGAGACAGACAGAAGGGTTTCCCTTTGTTTAGAGCACATGCCCTGGCCCACCAAAGAAATTCCTTTTGAAGGCAAGGAAGGACGGAGATCAGTATGTCTAAACTGTGGCAATGCTGAGACCATACACTTTTTAGGTACCACTGTATTTTCCTCATGTGTAGTCTTGCATATGATATGAGAAGGATGCAGGAGGCCATGTAACCCAAAGCCTGCAGGAATTTCCTTGCAGATAGTTGAGTTAGAGTTGCCAAGGTTCTGAAAGTTGAAGCCAGCTGTAATTGTTTTTAGGATGTCAGAAATGCCATCTGGGTTGTGGTGTTTAGAAGTGCACCTAGAAAAGTTATCTGTTGTGATGGTGTCAAATTTGACTTTGTTATGTTTACAGAGAATCCCAGGAAATTGAGGAGGTTCTGTACAAATTCTAGATGCTGGAGTAAGACATCCTTGCTGTCTGCCTGAATTAGACAATCGTCCAGATAAGAATAAATTTAAATTCCCTTGAGTCTGCAGTAGTCTACTACTGGAGCCAGGCATTTGGTGAAGACCCTGGGCGCAGTAGACAATCCAAAGGGCAGCGCAGAGAATTGAAAGTGCCTCGATCCGGCCTTGAACCTGAGGTATTTTCTGCGATCCTGCCTGATGGGAATGTGTAAATATGCCTCCTTTAAATCCAAAGTTACCATCCATGAATCTTTGGACAGCATTAAAAGTAGCTGCTGTAGAGTAAGCATCTTGAATTTTGGAATCTCTAGAAAGGTGTTCAAGACTGACGGATCCAGAATGGGTCTCCATAAGTTTTGCTTCCTTGGGACTAGAAAAAGCCTCGAGTAAAAACCTTTTCCCATCTCTGAAAGAGGAACCAGTTCTATGGTATTCATAGCCAAAAGAGCTTCCACCTGGTTTAAGGCCTCCGTCCATTGATGTTTTGGAAGGTCTGGCCATCCGCTTGGCCTTGGCAAGGTATGAAAATGACATTTGTAACCTCTTAAAACCACATACAAAACTCATTTGTCTTGGGTTATTTGAGTCCAATTTTGATAAAAAAGAGAGAGTTTTCCTCCGAGAGGGGCTTCCAGGCAAGAAGTTCCTGTAGCCCCACAGAGGGAGTCATTGAGTTTGTTTCCTTTGAGATTGTGACCTGTCCTTTCCTCCCCTAGGGGTGGAAGCAGTCCACTGTCTTGGTTTACAAGCAGCTTGTGTTTGAGGCCTACCTCTGGAGCGTCGACATCTACCACTCTGAGGCCTGTCTGAAGTGGGAAAGGGCCAATTTTTTGAAGGCCAATTCCTGCTAAATCTAGGTGGCTGTACTTGTAAGAAATCTTTAACGGTTTGCATGGATTTTGCCTTATCCTCCATCTTTTTAATCACCTCTTTCAGCTTTTGATCCAAATAAAACATTATGCTGAACAGGAGCATCCAATAATTTAGCCTTTACTTGTTCAGGTAAATTTTGTTCATTTAGCCATGCATGCCTTCTAATGACTGTGCCAGAGGCCGCAGTCCTACAAGAAGCCTCCAAGGCATCAAATCCACAGTGTAAACCATGCTTCCCAACATGTTCAGAGGCATGCAATAAGTCATGTAATTCCTTATCATCTGCACAGGAAGAAATGGAAGTAAGCTTTTGTTGTAAGACAGACAAGAGAAATTGCTGGTATTTCAGCATATGAAACTGACAGTTTCAAGCCCTAATGGACAAAGTAGCAGAAGTGTACACCTTTTTGCCCCATCTTTCTAAGGATCGAGAATCCTTTTCAGTAGGAATGGGATTTTTGGCAGAAGCGGCCTTAACTCCTTTAGGACCCTGAGAAATGGTTTCAGGGTCATCAGCAGGGTTCTTGTATAAAAACAGATGGGAATCAGGAACCCTGTAATATCTATCAGGCTTAACAGGAGCAGGAGGAAAAGAGTCAGGGGTTAAGTTAGCCTCCGAAAAGGCATCATCCACAATATCCAAAACAGGAGGAATAGCCAGGGGTCTACGTTGGGGAAGAAGAAGAAAATCCCTCAGTCTTTTCTTGGATTCAGAATACTCCTGTCCTTCCCAGTGGAAATGTTCCCTCATTTCATGCAAAGTTTCCCCAAAAGAGAAATCCTCAGGCGGAGAAGCTGAAGGAATGGATTCTTCAGCTTCAGAATCCTCATAAGGAGGGAAAGAATATTCCTGATCAGAAGAAGAAACTGAGGAAACAGAAGCCTGATCAGAGGAATCATAATAAACATCCTGCCTTGGCCTTTTGTCTGGAGGGGGATGTGAACCCCTGATCATAGTAAGTAAATCCTCTGCCATCTTGAGTAACTGTTTCTGTGACTTGGGAGCCGGTTCAGAAGAGGCCTGTGTTGAAGTCTTTGATTTAGAAGGAGTCTTTGCCTTTGTCTTTGCCTTTACTAGTAGCTGAGTAGGCCTGAAAACCCCTTTGGAAGCCGGTACCTGCACAGCGGCTCCGGACCCATCCGAAGGAGCATTGTCCGAAGGTCCTGCAACAGATATATTTAAAGGCCTGGTTGGCTCCTCATGAGAGTCCGTTTCGGCCGTCGGTTCTGAAATGGCCGAGGACAGGGGCTGCAAAAGCGCCTCACTGATGACGGCCGAACCTGAAGCTGGCTCCGCTTGTGCGCTATTCATCAGATTTGGACCTCGGAGGCCTGTCTTTATCCTTGCAACGTTTGTGAACTCCGGTAGCCGGGACCGTATCCGACGACATTTTGTAGTTAAAGCGCCTACCGAAGTAATGAAAAGCAAAATCGTACCTTCGCTTAATTGTACGTTGATTGAATCCAGCACAAAACTGACAAATAACTACGTCGTGGTCAGGGCCTAAGCAAGGAATACAGTAAGAATGAAAATCCTTATGAGGTATTTGCTTCCCACATGAAATACAATTATTAACTTTTTCTGACATCGGAGTGGAGCAAGAAAAAAGTTTCCCCAACAGGGTACTTAGCTTTGAGTGGAGAAGAAAGTCTTCGGACCGAAGTATATAGAAAAATTCGTCAGGAGTCAGCCGACCGGTACTTGCGAACTGCTATCACCGCACGGCAAGAAAGACTGGAGAAGATGGCGTTGGCTGTCAGCTTTGTACTCCTGGCGCTCCGACGTCAGGGAGCATGGTTGAACAGCCGACGCCGGACCCAGACTTTGGGATTCTGGCCGACCTGGGGCTGCCTGCCAGCAGGGGAGAACCCTACAGTCATGACTGCAACAGTGAAACACTAACATCTAGCTGCCTGGGAGGTCTAATGTGAAGGACACCTTTAAGAAATTGTTTTGCCTCAAACCTAGAAGCTAGATGAAGAGATAAAGGCAGATAAGCAGAAATAGCTGATAAATATGACTTGAAAGAGGAATAAGCCAACCCAGCATTGAGCAATTCACACAAAGAACCACAGAACATGGCTCTTGGTTATGTGAAAGACACCAGATAGAAAATCTCTTCCATTTGGATGTGTAGCATTTCCTAGTATTCGGTTTCCTGGCCTCCTGCAGAACCTTAAGCACACCCTCAGAAAAAAGGTGTCTATACGGAATCAAAATCCTATCACCCAAAGAGCCCACTGAAGAGTGGACAGGTGGGGATGATCAGAGATCCCTTGTCTTGTGGTCCACCCTGTGAGGTAACTTGTGATGACTGCCATTGGATAAATGCAGAAGAGGAGGGAACCAATGCTGTCTTGGTCAAAAGGGAGTCCTCCAGCAATATTTTGGGTTTGTCCTGTTTAATCTTGAACAGAACGTTTGGAATGAGGGGTGCATACAGAAATATTCCCTTCCAAGAGAGAGAGAGGGCACCCACCTTCCAAACCAGAGGACTTGGGATTCTGGCACAAAATTCAGTAAGTTGTCTGTTCAGGGGGGAGGCAAAAAGATCTACTGGAGGAGTACCCCACGGACAAGGTTCAGAAACACATCCCTGTGAAGCATCCATTCATGGGATTGAGTCAATGACCTGCTCAGAGTGTCTGCCACATAGTTTTGACCTGGGAAAATATAAACTGCCTAGAGAATCACATGACACTGAACCACCAGCTCCCATACCTTGAAAGCAATCCTGCAGAGAAGGTAAGAGTTTGTCTCCTTGTATACATACCACAGGACTATGGTGTTGTCTGTAAACACTGAGGGGGCCTGGAGTAAAAAGGGGATGGAAGGCCTGAAAAGCCAATAGGAGCGCACTCTTCTCTTTTTGATGTCGATGTACACTTTTTGCTGAAGAGGAGAGCAGACTCCTTGCATTCTCATTGTGCCAAAGGTTGCTCCCCAACCTACCTCTGAAACGTCTGAACAGTTCTTGAGATGGCAGAGAGGGATGAAAAGGAAGACCTGGGTTCAGAGACAACTGCTGAATCAACCACTGAAGCTTCTTCTTTAGACAAAAAAAAAGAATGTACAGTTGTGTACAGTCATTACATTTGTGTAATCTGCTGGCAGGTTGCACTCAGTCGGCCTGAATAACAACGTCTTGGGTCCTGCGTCGGTTGCGGTCTCCTCTTCCATGACGTCAGGTCGTCAGGGGTATAAAACATGCAGCCGACGCCATTTTACGCAGTTTTTCTTGCCCCAGATACCAGGTGCCCCCCCAAATGGGGAGCAAATATATATAAATAAACATTAAATATATATAAATGCACTTTTAGGAACATAAACTTTACCTTCATCAATACACCGCAAAGGTTTTTGAGTATAGTGAAGGAAAGAAAAGGTATAGAAAGGGGGATGGCGGATGGGTAACCTGGACTGCAACAGTGAATACACTCGAACATCTACATTTATGGTAAGTGTACACAACCGTACTATGTTCTTCGTGTTTCACTGTTGCAGTCATTACATTTGGGTAGAATCCCAAAGATATGGATGGGAGGATGGAACTAAACAGCATTAGGAGGGGCTATAATGCCTTGCAGAACTGCAGTGGCAAAGCCTGCCCTGGATTTGGAGAAGAGAGGCAAATGATAATGCCTTGTGAAGGTATGAACAGAGCTCCAGGTGGTAGCTTCTAGAATGTCTTTGGTTGGAACCCCTCTGAAAAAAGCTGCTGAAGTAGTGGCAGCCCTGGTGGAATGTGATCTGATCCCCTTGGGCACAGGTTTACCATGGTGCAAGTAGCAGAAACGAATGCAGTGGCTTATCCACTTAGAAATAGTCTGCTTTGATTTAGCATTTGAGTAGTTGCTCAGACTTTCTCAGTGATTTGGTCCTGTTTAAGTAGAATCTTAGTTGTCTGTGTACATCCAATGAATGTAGAATCCACTCCCCCTTGTTCTGCAGATTTGGGTAAAATGTTGGCAGGCGAATGGTCTTAAGAGCCACACTGGATACCACCTTAGGCATAAAGGAAGGATTGGTCCTGAAGGACACCCTGTCCAAAATATAATAAAGGGCTCCACTGCCATGAGAGAGTCTGTAGCTCTGAAACCCTTCTTGCTGAAGTGACTGCCAAGAGAAAAGCTCTTTTCGGAATTTTATATCCGCAGTAGCTGCTGGTTCAAAAGGAGGCAGGGTGAGGTTTTCCAGCACAAAATTGAGGTCCCATGCAGGAGTTGGTGATCATCTGAGAAGACTTAAATTTTTGGCCCCTCAAAGATACTGTTTAAGCAGAGGATGAGAAAAGAGGGGAGGCTCTGTGGTGTAATGAGCCGAGATGGCAGAGGCATGGATTTTTATTGAAGAAAAAGATAGGCCCTTGTCAAGCATCTCAGTCAAATATTGTAAAATCTGAGGAATATTGGGCTTTGCTGTGCCTGTTCCTTGTGCTTGGTTCCAAGCACAGAATCTCTTCCATTTATCAGCATAGGATTTTCAAGTACTAGGCCTTCTGGCTTCCAAAATGACATCCATCACAGATTTAGTGAGAGGTGTTTGAATAATTAGTTGGATCAGCCATGCTGCAAGGTTCAGAGTTTGGAGAAGAGTGTGCAGAATTTGATAGTTCTGCTGAGACAGTAAATGAAGTATTTAGGCAAGTACCATGGAAGAAGCAGAGACACATTTCTTAGAAATGGGTACCAGTGCTGGCGAGGCCAGTCCGGAGCAACTAGGATCATTTTTGTTTTTTCCTGTCTGACTTTTAGTAAGACCTTGGAGAGTAGAGGCAGAGGGGGAAAGGCATAGACTGATAGGTTTTTCCAGCTGAAAGATAGGGCATCCACTTTCTATGCTTTTTTGTGATGAGTTCTTGTGCAGAATTTGTCCAACTGATAATTTTGTGGAGAGACAGATATATGTCTGGGCTCCCCCATTTCTGTGTTAACATGCTGAAGATTTGTGGATCCAGTTTCCATTCATGTGGGTCCATAAGATTTCTGCTTAGGTCGTCTGCAGGAGTATTTTGCTTTCCTGGCAAGAACTGAGCTTGAAGATGTACTTGGTAAGTCAAGGCTGTGTTCCACAAGGCCATGGCTAGTCCACAAAGGGGGTAGGAATGTGTACCCCCCTGCTTATTTATGTACCACATAACTGTGGTGCTGTCGGTCTTTATCAGTAGTTGTCCTGGATGAAGTAAGTCCTTGAAGGCTATCAGAGCATTCTGAACAGCTAGCATCTCTTTCTGGTTGATATGCAGATGCATTTTGTTTGGGCTCCATTTGCCCTGAATGCATCTCCCTGCCAGGTGGGCCCCCCAAGCATAGTCTGATGTGTCTGTAGTTAGGGTTTGGGTGGCAGGGGATAGAGTGAATGACAGTCCTTTGTTTTGGTGACATGTCTCTGCCCACCAAAGAAACTCCTGTTGTAGGCAGGGAATGAGAGGAATAAGAAGTTATGTACCTACCATAACGTTCCATGTTAGTTGTCTTCATCTCGCCTTCTTTCTTGCTGTTTGGGATCAGAGCTGATCCTCGGCTCCCACTCGGCCAACTTCAATAGCTCAAGAGCTGTTTACTGACTCAAGGCTATCTCTTATCCCATGATGCCTAGCGATAGCGACCCAGATCTCGTTTGAAATAGCTAATCCAGACATAACAAGAGAGAGACCAGTTATCAAAAAACTGGTTGTTCCATGCATTCTAATATCTAGAATAGGTTAGGAAGACCTGGCCAGAAGAACAACAAAAGAATACTCAGCCAGTGAAAAAAGGAACTCCTCTCAATCCACTAGGATGGGAGACGGAGGGTGGGATGTAAGAATGAAGGCGAGATGAAGACAACTAACATGGAACGTTATGGTAGGTACATAACTTCTTAATGTTAAGATGTCTCTCTCGCCTTCATTCTTTCTGCTTGGGACAGCGTCCCAAGCACCTAACACCCTGGGTGGCTTAGTCAGCTCTGCTCCGGGAGACCATATTCACCTTGTAATGAGAAATAAAGGTATGAGGGTTTGCCCACGTGGCAGCTGCACAGATGGAATCCATGGGCACCCTAGACTGAAGGGCTATGGAGGTGGCCGACGCCCTAGTAGAATGACCTTTTGGTTTAATTGGTAACTCTCTGTTCCTTAACTGGTAAATAAAAGTAATAGTGTGGGACAACCACCTGGATAAGGTCACCTTGGAAACTGGGAGATCTTGTTTGTTTAAGGCATAAGAAAGGAATAATTGGTCTGGACTTTCTTATTTCTTTAGTTCTGTGCAGGTAAAAACACAATTGTCTATGAACATCCAATTGGTGAAGTTTGTACTCTGCCTTGTTGCTATGATTTGGGAAGAACACAGGGAGATCTATAAATTGGTTTAAATTATTTTCTGAGCAGACTTTAGGAAGAAACGAAGGATTAGTCCTCAGAGCAACTCTGTCCTTGTGAAACACCAGGTAGGGAGGACGAACACATAGTGCTTGAAGTTCTGAGACCCGCCTAGCTGAAGTGATAGCTACCAGAAAGAGTGTCTTCCAAGATAGGAACTTGATGGAGCAGGATGCTGCTGGTTCAAAAGGAGGCAGAATTGAGGAAGTTAGGACTAAATTAAGGTCCCAAGGGGGAGGGGGATCTCTCACTGGAGGTCTAAGAAGAGATGTTCCTCTCAAAAAAGCTTTACAGAGCTTATGAGACAATGTTAGCATTTGACAAACCAATATGAAAATTAGAAATGGCCGCTAATTATACCCTAATCGTAGCGGAAGCGGCCCCCGAAAAGAAACAGTTGTGCCAGGAATTCCAGAATTTTGTGGACTGGGGCTGAGAAGGGATCCACATTCCTAGACTCTGGCCAACAAGAAAAACGTTTCCATTTGCTAACATAAGTTTTTCTCGTTGTAGACTTATGAGAGGAGACGATAATCTCACGGACTGCTGGGGAAATGCTGAGAAGCCTGGCTAAGGTTGGAAGTAGAGCAACCAAGCTGTGAGCTGGACAGTTTGGAGTGATTGATGCAACCCACATAACTGATGAATCAGGAGATCTAGAATGGGGTCCAGAGTCCAGGGCTGATCGAAAAGGTAATGGTGCAGGAACGGGAACCATATCTGTCGAGGCCAGTAGGGGGCAATGAGGATCATTTTGCAACCCAACGATTTTGCTTTCTGTATGAGTTTCACTATCAGGGGAAATGGAGGAAAAGCATAAAGTCGTCCCTGAGGCCAATCGTAGACTAGAGCGGGTCTGGGTATGTGACCTGGAAGCGGAAGAAGGGAGAAGTAGTTGCTGCATTTGCTGTTGAAGGGGTGGCAAAAAGATCGCAGCAAGGCTGTCCCCATTTGCGGAAAATAAGATCCGCAACTTCCTGATTCAGAGACCACTCGTGAGGCACGAGGATAGCTCTGCTGAGCCTGTCCACTATGACGTGGGATCTGTCAGGGATGTGCGTGCAATCAAAAAACGTTGGGAGGAAATCGCCCACTGCCAAAGTCTGAGTGCTTCTCGACACAGGGGGTAAGATCGGGGTCCGCCCTGCTTGTTGATGTACCACACCACTGACATGTTGTCTGTTTGAATTGCAATGGTCCTGAAAGGAAGAGAGTCTTGAAGAGCTTACAACTCTAGGAGCACAGCTCTCATTTCTAGGACATTTATGGGTAGATGGTACTCGTGAGGCTGCCAAGTGCTTTGGACTGTCCTGCCCAGATGATGCCCTCCCTATCAGGGAGACGTCTGTCGTCACTGTGGCTACCGGAGGTGGTTGTATGAAAGGTCTGCCTTGAGTAACTAATGGGGAGACCATCCACCAAGAAAGGTGTCTTTTGCATGCCTCCGTGATCAGGATTATGTAAGACATGGGTAGCTCTTGGAAAGACCACTGCGTGTAAAGAAGCCACAGAAGAATTCTCATGTGGAAGTGCGCTAGTGGGAGTAGAAGAATGGCAGCTGCCATGGAGCCCAGAGTTTGAAGTACATACCTGACTTGGATCCTTTTGCTCTGCATTAGAATTTGCACTTGTTGACGAATTGTGGACACTCCTTCTAGTGGCAACCTTGTGAACATATCCCTTGTGTTCAAGTCTGCTCCTATGTAAGTGATAGACTGACAGGGCAACAAGTCAGATTTTTCGAAATTTATTGTAATACCTAGCTGAGTGCAGGATGTGATTGCATAATCCCACGCTTGTAGGAGTTGATGCCTGGTGGTAGCAGTGAGGAGCCAGTCATCTAGATATGCAAACACCTGGAATCCTTGACATCTCAGGTGAGCCGTGACCACTGCCATACATTTGGTGAACACCCTGGGGGGCTGTGGTGAGACCAAAGGGCAGAGCTCTGATCAGGTAATGACTGGCGCCCACCCGAAAGCGAAGAAATATCCTGGAGCGTCTGTCCATCTTGATATGGTAGTATGGGTCCTGAAGATCTATCGAGCACATCCAATTGTCCTGACCCAGGAAGGGTAGAATGGACTGTAGCATGACCATCGGAAACTTTGTTCTTTGTACAGATTTGTTTAGTCTGCTGAGATCCAGAATCTGTCTCCAGTCCCCTGTCTTTTTTGGTACCAAAAAGAACCTTGAGTAAGTTCCGGATCCGTGCTGGTCTGCGGGGACTTCCTGGGTGGCTCTTTTTTCTAGCAGTTTTGAAACTTCTATTACTGCTTGCTCCTTCAGATTGGATGGAACGTCTGGAAGGGTCTTCTTTGACTGTAAGAGGGGTTGATGGAAGGGAATTTTGTAACCTCCGGATATAATGGACCGTACCCATCTGCCTTTTGTTAAATTTTGCCAGGCTTTTGGGTACAGTGAAAGTCTTCCCCCAACTGCCTCCAGAGGTGAGCAGCTGGGCAACCCTTCAGGGATGCTGGAAAGGCTTATCAGAGAAAGATTCTCTGTTGCCCTGGTTCTGCGGACCCCCTCTGCCACAAGGGCGACGTCTATTATTATTGTTTCCCCCTCTGCCTCTGGAGGAAAAATCACTACGCATGTCAGGTAAGGCTCCCTGAGATGTATGGAAAGGAAGGGAGGGAAGGTTACAAGAGACCTATATAACCTTACAATAATATCAAGAGCATTCCTATGCCTTATACCTAATTACCCATTTTGCTTCCTCTTTCTCCGTATAACTATTGATGTTCCCTAACCTTTCTGTACCATATATATATTCCAAAATCAAAAATTTACACTTGTGTGTCATATCATTACATAAAACATGGTTTGCTAAAGCATTTTCATTCTCTCTACTGATAGCATATGTGTGTTCCCCTAGGGCATGGCTTGAATGATAGGTTTACGTTAAAGCCATTCCTCTTGGACTAACCTCTGAGGCACTAATAATAATGAACACAAATAACAAAAATGTTTTGATGGTATTTGTCAGGTTATAGGTGTTTTCTGACTTCCTTTTTGAGATGAATTTCTACTTGGATAAATTTATAAGGCATAGGAATGCTCTTGATATTATTGTAAGGTTATATAGGTCTATTGTAACCTCCCCCCCCTTCTCTTTTGCCCCTTTTCTTTCTAGTGATACCCCCTTTTTCTAGCGATACCTTCTCTTTTATATGAATGTTTTTAAGAATGTATTTATTATGTAGCATTGGTTATATTTTTTATCATATTCTTTAAGTATTGGCATAGTAACTTTTTATTATATGCATAATTGTATTTTCTATTAGATTTACTAAACTATTATATTTTTTAGGATTATGTATTTTTTCTCTTCGTTCAAGAGAAATATACATACATGACAGTCATAAGAATATGTTTTTTAATTTTAGAACAATAGTAACTTTAAGGATGTTGTCTCATTCTGTCAGGTGTTTATTGTGAGACATTCTATTGGTTTTTAGGATGTTCAATGTGATATTTAAATAGCTTTGAATGCTGGTGTTTGTTTTAAAGTCTGATGAAGCGTCTAGGGAGACGTGAAAGCGTTTACTTTGCTTAATAAAGTCGGTCCTTCATTGCAGTTGTGGATTTATATTTATTCAAAGCAATTATCATCTGGTTTGCTTCGATTGTCGTGGAGTATGTTCATCTTTCTTTTTTCAGAGACTGGTACAGTAATTTTGTTTGGTGATACCATACCCCTTGGTGTTTTATTTTGGACACTGCATAGGAAATGAGCCTCATGGAGTAGTTAAAATACAGTTGTGTACCTACCATAAATGTAGATGTTAGAGTGTATTCACTGCTGCAGTCATTACACTTGGGTTATCCTGCTGGCAGGCGACCCACAGTTAGCCAGAGTTCCAAAGTCTTGGTCCAGCGTCGGTTGCTGTCGCCCCTTCCCTGACGTCAGTGCACCAGGGGTATAAAAGTTGCAACCGACGCCATTTTCTTCAGTTTTTCTTGCCCAGATGTCACGTGCCCCCAGATAGGAAGGCTGAAAAGATAAAAATATGCCAAACAACCATGCATATATTACTATAAACATTTCCTTCATCTACAAGCAAATACACCACATAGGTTATATAGAGTAGAGAAGTACAGAATAGTCCCAGCAAAGAGGGGGATGGTGGGTGGGTAACCTGAACTGCAACAGTGAATACACTCGAACATCTACATTTATGGTAGGTACACAACTGTACTATGTTCATCGTGTTTCACTGTTGCAGTCATTACACTTGGGTAGAATCCCAAAGCTGAGGTTGGGTGGCTGGGTCTAGACTGGATTTGGCGAGGCTAACAAGCCCTGCAGAACTGTCGTGGCAAAGCCTGCTCTGGATTTGGAGTGGAGAGGTACGTGGTAGTGCTTGGTGAAAGTGTGCACTGAGCTCCAGGTTGCAGCTTCTAATATATCTTTGGTTGGTACCCCTCTGAGGAAAGCTGCTGAAGTGCCTGCTGCTCTGGTAGAATGAGGCCTAATGCCCTTAGGCACAGATTTGCCACGTTGTGCATAACAGAAGCGGATGCAGTGTCCTATCCATTTGGAGATTGTCTGCTTTGTAATAGGCTTTCCTTGTGATCCTGCAGCATAAGCTACAAACAGTTGCTCAGCTTTTCTGAAAGCTTTTGTTTTGTCCAAGTAAAATCGTAGCTGCCTGTGTATATCCAAAGCGTGCAGAAGTCTTTCCCCTTTATTCTGGGGATTTGGGTAGAAAGTAGGTAAATGAATGGTTTGGTTTAAGGCCACATTGGAGACCACTTTTGGCATGAATGCTGGGTTTGTCCTGAGAGAAACCCTATCCTGATGAAAAATGAGGAAAGGATCCACAGCCATCAATGCTTGTAACTCTGAGACTCTTCTTGCTGAAGTTATTGCTAGGAGCAGAGCAGTTTTCCATGACAAGAATTTTAGATCAGCTGTGCTGGCTGGTTCAAATGGAGGCAGTGTTAGTTTTTCTAAAAAAAAAATGAGGTCCCAAGTAGGTACTGGTGCTCTCCTAGGGGGTCTTATATTCTTTGCCCCTCTGAGGTACTGTCGTAGTAGATGATGTGAAAAAAATAGGAGGATCCGTATTGTAATGAGCTGAAATGGCAGAGGCATGGATTTTAATAGATGAAAGAGATAGGCCTTTGTCCAACATCTCAGTCAGGCATTGCAAAATCTGAGGTATATTAGGGACCAGTGGGTCGAGCCCTTGTGCCTGGTTCCAAGCACATAATCTCTTCCATTTTTCTGCATAAGATTTCCTAGTGCTAGGCCTCCTGACTTCCAAAATTACATCCATAACAGCTTTAGAGAGAGGTGCAGTCTGAGTGGATACATTATCTGCCATGCTGCCAGGTATAAGGTTCTGAGTTGACTGTGCAGAATCCGATTGTTTTGCTGTGTCAGAAGATGAGGGATTTGAGATAGAGGTCAAGGTGGGCATTGGGACAAAGTTTTTAGCATTGGGTACCAGTGCTGGCGTGGCCAGTCTGGTGCAATCAGGATCATTTTTGGCCTCTCGTCTAACTTTTAGATGCACCTTGGTGA
The DNA here is from genome assembly GCF_019279795.1 of Protopterus annectens. Lineage (NCBI taxonomy): Eukaryota > Metazoa > Chordata > Ceratodontiformes > Protopteridae > Protopterus > Protopterus annectens. The sequence continues at coordinate 816,302,006 of NC_056726.1, read as the reverse complement.
GAAGAGGCATCGGAGGGAAGGCAAAGACTGTCAGGGTTTTCCAGCTGAATGATAGAGCACCCACTTTCCATGCTTGAGAGTGATAAGTCTTTGTGCAAAATTTCTGTATTTGGCAATTGTGAGGGGAGGCAAAAAGATCTATGTCTGGGCGTCCCCATTCCCTTGTTATGTTGAACACTTGTGGATTTAGCTTCCATTCGTGAGGATCCATGAGATTTCTGCTTAGTTCATCTGCCAGTGTATTTTTTGTTCCTGGCAGGAATTGTGCTTGCAGATGTACCTGGTAGGTCAGTGCTGTGTTCCACAAAGTCATGGCTTGTCTGCATAGGGGGTAGGAATGTGTGCCCCCTTGCTTGTTTATGTACCACATAACTGTGGTATTGCCCGTCTTTATTAGTAGTTGTCCTGGATGTATTAGGTCCTTGAAGGCTGTCAGGGCATTCTGTACAGCTAGCATCTCTTTTTGATTGATGTGAAGATGCATTTTTTTCTTGGGCCACGTGCCCTGAATACATTTTCCTGTGATATGTGCTCCCCAGGCATAATCCGATGCATCCGTTGTTACTGTCTGCCTGGCTGTAGGTAAGGTGAAAGGCTGTCCCTTGTTGTGGTGACAGGCCTGGGACCACCATCGAAACTCCTGTTGTAGGCAGGGAACCAAGGTTATGATCGTCTCTAGGCTGTGACAATGCTGAGTCCAAACACTTTTTAGATACCATTGTAGTTTCCTCTCATGCAGTTTTGCATATGGAATTAGTAGAATGCAGGATGCCATGAAACCCAGGGCCTGCAGAATTTTTCTGCAGGGAGCTGGGTCTTTGTTGCCATCATTTGAAAGTAATGAGTCAGTTGCCTTTGTTTGTCTGGCATGAGATAAGCCATCTGGGCAGTTGTATTTAAGCTTGCACCCAGGAATATTACCTCTTGAGAGGGCACTAGTTTTGATTTCTTTTCGTTTACTGTGTACCCTAGGCAAATTAGCAATCTTTTTACAAACGGCAGGTGCTTTAGAAGAATGTCCTTGCTCTCTGCTTGAATAAGGCAGTCGTCCAAATAGGGATATTTTGAATTCCTTTTTGTTTGCAAAATGCAATTACTGGTGCCAGGCATTTTGTGAAGACCCTGGGAGCAGTAGATAAGCCAAAGGGCAGTGCAGAGAATTGGTAATGCATTGAGCCTGCTATAAATCTGAGGTATGTTCTACACGATTGTCTGATAGGGACGTGCAGGTATGCCTCCTTGAGATCCAAAGTAACTAGCCAAGCCTCCTTGCCCAGCATGGGCAGAAGTTGTTGTAGTGTTAACATTTTGAATTTTGAAACATCCAGGAAAATATTTAGGATTGACAGGTCCAGTACTGGTTTCCAGGCTTTGTCTTTTCTGGATACTAAGAAAAGTCTTGAGTAAAATCCTTGTCCCTGTTCTTCTTGTGGAACTTTTTGAATAGCTCCCATATCCATAAGAGCAGCAATCTGTTTGTCCATTGGATTTGTGGCAGGTTTGGCATACCTTTTGGTTTTGGAAGCGTGTGGAAGTGGAACCTGTACCCTTGAGAAACTATACTCAGCACCCATTGGTCTTGGGTGATCATGTGACAATTTTTTGAGAAAAGTGCTTGCTTTCCCCCTAGGGGTGCTGTCATCTGGTAAGAGCTTGGCATTTACAGAAGGAAGTCATTGTGACAGTTTCCTATAAGGCTGTGATTTGTCTTCTCCTTTGCGGGCTGAAGCACACCATTGTTTAGGTCTGCAGGAGCCCTGGGGCTGAGCTCTGCCTCTTGGGCATCAGTATCTGCCTCTTTGTGGCCTGTCTGACACTGGAAAGGACCAATTTTTTGAAGGCCAGTTTCTGCTAAACCTAGGTGGTTGAACCTGTAAGAAATCTTTCACCGTTTGCATTGACTTTGCTTTATCCTCCACCGTTTGCATTGACTTTGCTTTATCCTCCACTTTCTTTAACACCTCTTCTGCCTTAACACCAAACAAAGTATCATGCTGTAGTGGTGCATCCAATAATTTTACTTTAACATGGTCAGGTAAGCTTTGTTCTTTCAACCAAGCATGTCTTCAAATAACTGAGCCTGTAACTGCGGCTCTACAAGAAGCCTCTAATGAACCAAAACCACACTGCAGAGTATGCTTTCACACTTGTTCAACTGCATGCAATAAATCCTGCATTTCTTTACTGTCAGAACTTTCTATATTTGTAACCATTTTCTGTTTTAAGAATGACATGAGATACTGTTGATATTTAAGCATGTGAAACTGACAGTTTAAAGCTCTTACAGCTAAAGTAGCAGAAGTGTAAACTTTTTACCCCATCTGTCCAGAGCTCTGGAATCACTATCTGAGGGGACAAGATTTTTGGCAGTGGAAGCTTTAACCCCTTTAGGACCCTGAGAAATTGTTTCTGGGTCTGCAGCGCGGTTTTTATAAAGAAATTTATGAGAGTCAGGGACCCTGTAGTACCTGTCTGGCTTTACTGGTGCATCTGGAGACAGACTGGATTCAGAAAAAAACAATCTACAATATCAAGCACAGGGGGAATAGCCAGGGGCCTGTGCTGAGGCAATAAAAGGAAATCTCGGAGCCTTTTCTTGGATTCCAAGTAATCCTGGCTCTCCCAATGGAAATGCTCCCTCATGGTGTGCAGGGTTTCCCCAAAAGAATAATCCTCAGGCGGTGAGGCTGAAGGAATGGACTCTTCAGCATCAGAGTCCTCATAGGGAGGGATACAGTAGCCCTGATCAGAAGAGGAATCAGAGGATATGGAAACTTGATAAGAGGAATCATAATCAGTGTCTTGCCTAGGCCTTTTGTCAGGAGGGGGATGGGAGCCCCTGATTAAAGTAATAAGGTCTTCGGCCATTTTAAGCATCCGTTTCTTTGGCATGGATGACTGTTCTGGAGAATACTGCACTTGTTTCCTTGTCTTTAATGGTGTTTTTGACTTTGCCTTTGCTGCTGTAGTAGCTTTAATTGTAAGCTGTGAAGGTCTGAAACACCCTCAGAAGCCGGTGCCTGCTCAGTGGCTCCGGATCCATCTAAGGGTATAGTTTCCGTAGGCCCAATACCTTGAGTTTCCACAGGCCTCGGTGTCTCCACGTGGCTGTCGGTTACGGCCTGTGGCTCTGAGGTAGCGGGCGTCAGGGACTGCGAAAGCGCCTCACTGAGAACCAGTGACTGGCCTAGAAGAGGCTTCGTCGTCGGTTTTGGACCTCGGATGCCGGCCTTTTTCTTTGTCTTTGCGTTTTTTATACATTCTGGTCGTCGGTTGTTCCGACAGCATTATATAATTAAATCTTCATCCAAAATAATGTAAAGCAAAATCAAACTGACGTTTAATAGTGCGTTTATTGAATCTAGCACAAAACCAACAACTAGTAATGTCGTGGTCAGGGCCTAGGCAAGGAATGCAGTAAGAGTGAAAGTCCTTATGAGGTATTTGCTTCCCACAAGAAATACAATTATTAACTTTTACTGACATCTGTCTGGAGCAAGAAAAGGTTTCCCCAACGGGGTACTTAGCTTTATTGAAGACTTAGGTTTTGAAATTCAATTTTGAAAATCTCAGGAGTCGGCCGACCGGCACTTGCGAACTTGCTTTTGCTTAGGGCACCGCGCGGCAAGAAAGACTGAAGAAAATGGTGTCTGTTGCAACTTTTATACCCCTGGTGCACTGACATCAGGGAAGAGGCGACAGCAACTGATGCCAGACCAAGACTTTGGAACTCGGGCAGACTGCGGGTCGCCTGCCAGCAGGATAACCCAAGTGTAATGACGGCAACAGTGAAACATGAACATCTACAGAATTAAGCGTCGCTAGCTGGGAAACTACTTTGGCTTGTGCTCCCTCGGCTGTAGGATCTTGAAGGATATCTCCAAGCTCTTTAAGGATCACTTTGAAGTAGAGTAAAATGACAGACAGTTCAGTGACCTCATGGAGAAGGTCACTGAAACAAACATTCGCTTTCCGTACCTGTCCATCGTCCTAGACTCCTTGTTAGGGGGATGAACAGATAAACAGGTCTCTGCTAACTCTTTTTTGGTGGCTGCTGCTACCACCATGGCATCAACGGGCACACATTTAGAAAGGAATTGCTTATCCTGGGGAGCTGTAATAAATTTACCAGGTCTCCTCGGAGTTGGTTCCGCTGTGTCTGGAGCTGACCAAGCCTTTCGAGCCACTACGGACATAAGTGGGTCGAAAGGGGGAGAAACCCAGGAGGTGGAAGGTCGGGAACTGAAAGCATCCAGGAATACAGACTCATCCTCGGTAGGGGCTAGGGAATTCCAGTTCCCCCTCTGCCTAAGCATTTCTAGGATGTCCGAGAAGGAAACATCTTCAGAGGGGGATCTCGGGGATCCTTCTGATTCATCTAAGTCTGTATCAGAAGTGACAGACTCAGGGGAGTCAATGTGCTTCCTCTTGCACTTCTTCTCCCAAGGGGGCTCATTTGAGTGATCAGGGGAGGCTTCGGAAGAGGAGGAAACACCCAATGGGGTGTCCTGGAGCATTGGTTCCCTACGCTTGGGGTCTGGAGGAGGAGCAGAGGATGGCACAGACACTACGGGGGATGGAGCCGGTGGGGCTGGTAGTGGAGCTGACTCAGGGGACAGCACACTCCGCATGACCTCAAAGGCATCCCTGCCGTGAGGCAGAGAAAGCTCTGGTTCTGAAGAAATAGGAATCTTTCTCCGTGCCGAGGGGGATGCCCCAAAGCCGATGTTGGAGCCATGCTCACCTGTGCCGAAGCTCGAAAGAGAGAACAGGGTCGGACAAGGGTCCGATGCCACTCACCCCCTTGGAGCAGAGGGAACCCCGACGTCCAGATCCCTCGATGGAGAGTACCATCGAGGTAATTGGAGCAAACGTCGGAACCGAAGGAGATATAGTTATCGGAGCAGACGGTTCCATTACTCAAACAGAAAGCACCAAATAGACCAGCAAGGCAGCACGGAGTTCAATATATTTATTTGATACTTGTATACATAAATAACAGACTAGTTTCGGCAAACAGCCTTCTTCAGTGTAAAACAGATACTGTTTTACACTGAAGAAGGCCGTTTGCCGAAACTAGTCTGTTATTTATGTATACAAGTATCAAATAAATATATTGAACTCCGTGCTGCCTTGCTGGTCTATTTGGTGCTTTCTACTTGGTTTGGACCGTGCATTCCCTCGTGCATAGGACTTGGTTTGCTCCATTACTCAAACCCCAATGAACTCCGGCTCCGAGCTCAATGGAGTTGGAGGAGGAAAAGAAAGGGAGTTGGATGGAGAAGATACCTGTTGAGGAGGGCTAGACAACATTTTAGCTAGTTCCTGTGATTTTAGCAACCTACTTACTACTCTCTCTCCACATCAAGATCAGACAGCCTAGAGAATTGAGAGGAGTGTGAAGAGCGATGGTTATGTTCACTTTGCAATAATGGAGAGCCAGGAGCCGAATTAACTGACTCTAACGAAGGGGACCTCAGCCTTTTATGGCTCCGAGATGGCTCCGAAACATCCAATGGAGCAGATGGAGGGGTTGTCTCATCGGTGCCAGCCGGAACCGTCATACCCGGTAAATCCTGTACCGGGGTCGGCTCCGAAGGTGGAGCTGACGGTTTAGAGGATTTTGGGGATTTCACTGGCTGTGAACTCTTTGCCGGTGAGTCCTGAGGTTTTAACAGACCCCTAAGGATCAATTTGTTCTTCTGTTCCTGCAAGACTCTTGGACTAAAGGCATGGCAGACAGAACAAGAGTCCTGCAGGTGAACAGCGCTCAAACAATAAACGCAACTAGTGTGCCCGTCTGTCAGAGACATTTTCTGACAGTACGAGTCACACTTTTTAAATCCAGATACTTTAGCTTCTTTAAACATATCAACCAAAAAAACCAAGCACCAGAAGAGAAACACAGATAGAAAAAAATTTCCACTCTAGTCAACAACAGACTATGTAAAAATATATAAAGCAAACTTTTTTTTTTTTTTTTTTTTTTTTTTTTTTTTAATAACGATAGCAAAAAAACAGAGAAAAGGAGAGCCTTTAAGTTAAACGGCTTCCTTGGGAAGGGAGAACTCTCTAACTTAAACGAGTTCTACTAAATGGGACTAAAGGAAAACAAGGTACTAAACAACATACACTAGTAAATAAAACTAAGAAAAAGTCAATGTCTAATAGTTTTATGGAGTATAAGAATATATTTCTACACAAAAAATTTGAAAATACAAGCCTGAGCCAGAAAACGACACACCTCGCAGCTGAAGCGGCAAAAGAGATCTGGGTAGCTATCGCTAGACATCATGGGATAAGGGGTAGCCTCGAGTCAGTAAACGTCTCTCAAGCAATTGAAGATGGCAGAGTTAGAGCCGAGGATCGGCTCCAATCTCAAACAGCAAGAATGAAGGCGAGATAGAAAACTTAACATTCATTGTTTCCAGACTGTGACAATGTTGACTCCATAAACTTTTTAGGTACCACTGAAGTTTCCTTATATGCAGTCTCGCATATGGAATTAGTAAAATGCAGGATGCATGAACCCCAAAGCCTGCAGAATTTATTTTGCAGATAGCTGGGTTTTTGTTGCCATTTGTTTGAAGTATGTTGTCAGTTGCCTTTGTTTGTCTGGGGTGAGGTAAGCCATCTGGGCAGTTGTATTCAAGCTTGCACCCAAGAATGTAATTATTTGAGAGGGTACCAGTTGTGATTTCTTTTCGTTTATGGTGTACCCTAGGCATGCTAGAAGCCTTTTTACAAACTCCAGATGTTGAAGAAGAGTGTCCTTGTCCTCAGCTTGAATGAGACAATCGTCCAGATAAGGATACATTTGAATGCTTCTTTGTCTGCAGAATGCAATTACTGGTGCCAGGCACTTTGTAAAGACCCTGGGCACAGTAGATAAGCCAAAGGGCAGTGCAGAGAATTGGTAATGCAAAACACCTGCTTTGAAGCAAGAGGTATCTTCTGCATGATTCCCTTATTGGGATATGCAGGTATGCCTCTTTTAAGTCTATGAATTTTGGAATGTCCAGGAATGTGTTCAAAATCGATAAGTCCAGTATTGGACACCATGAATTGTCTTTTCTGGGTACCAGGAATAGTCGAATAAAAACCTTGTCCTTTTTCCTTTTCTGGTACCAGCTGAATAGCCCCCATATCCATGAGGGATATTTGTTTCTGGGCCTCTGCCCACTGGTTTTGTGGCAGATCCGGCCATCCATTTGGAATTGGCAAAGTATGCAAATGAAATCTGTACCCCAGGGATACTATGTTTAGTACCCACTTGTCCTGGTTAATTAACTGCCAATTTTGAGCATAAAGTGCTAGTCCCCCCCCCCCCCCAGGAGGCTGCCAAAAGATAAGTGCTTGGTGATGGTAGAGGGAAGTCATTGAGACTGCTTACTGTAGGGTTGTGCTTTGTTTCCTCCAGATTTGGAGGTGGAGGCACCACCATTGCTTTGACCTGTAAGAACCCTGTGATTGGTATGTGGAGCCTTTTGAGCACCTGGATTTGCCTTGAGTGGCTTTGTTTGACACAGGAAAGGACCAATGTTTAGTAGGCCAGCGTCTACTGAACCTGGGTGGCTGCACTTGCAAGAAATCTTTTACAGTTTGCATGGATTTAGCTTCGTCTTCCATCTTCTTTAAAACCTTTTCTGCCTTATTACCAGAGTATCATGCTGCAAAGGGGCATCCAACAATTCAGCTTTAACATGATCAGGCAGATTTTTCTCCTTGATCCAGGCATGCCTTCTAATCACAGATCCAGTAATGGCGGCCTTACAAGAGGCCTCCGATGAATCAAAACCACATTGCAAAGTATGCTTTCCAACCTGTTCTGCTGAATGCAATAATTCCTGTAACTCTAAATCAACATAATTTTCTGTTTCAGTAAGCCCAAAACATGCTGTTGATATTTAAGCATATGAAACTGGCAGTTTAAGGCCCTGATTGCCAAGGTTGCAGACATATAAACCTTCTTTCCCCATCTACCCAGCACCCTGGAATCTATCAGAGGGGGTAGGATTTTTGGCAGTAGAAGCCTTTACAACCTTGGGACCCTGGGAAATAGTCTCAGGATCAGCAGCAGGATTTTTGAATAGATAATTTGTGGGAGTCAGGAACTCTGTAATATCTGTCTGGATTACTAGGAGCCGGAGGCAGGGAATCAGGAGCCATGCTTGATTCCAAAAACACATCATCAACAATGTCTAATACAGGAGGTATTGCCAAAGGCCTATGCTGAGGAAGAAGGAAATCCTTAAGTCTCTTTTTTGATTCAGAGAAGTCCTGACTCTCCCAGTGAAAATGTTCCCTTAAAGTATGCAAAGTCTCTCCAAAAGAGTAATCCTCAGAAGGAGATGCAGATGGGATGGATTCCTCTGCATAAGAATCCTCATAGGGTGGAATAGAAAATTCCTGATCAGAAGAGGAATCAGAATAAATGGAAACCTGATCTGAAGATTCATAATCAGTGCCTTGCCTAGGCCTCTTAGCAGGGGGGGGGTTGGAACCCCTGACCAAGGTAAACAACTCCTCAGCCATTTTGATCTGTTTTTTAGACATGGGGGTCCTGAGCTGGTGGCTCATGCGTCGTTTTTTTAGACACAAAAAAAAGCTTTTGACTTTGTTTTTGCTGCTGGCGTCGGTTTAGTATAAAAATGTTGAGGCCTGAAAACACCCTCATAAGCCGGTGCCTGCTCAGCGGCTCCAGACCCATCCAAGGGAGAGACATCCGCGGGTTCAATACTCTGAGAATCTCTCGGCATACTGGACTCCGAATGGGTCTCGGTAGAGGCTTGCAACTCAAAAGTAGCGGGTATCAGGGGTTGTGAAAGCGCCTCACTGAGTACCGGCGAACCGGCAAGTGGCTTAGGAGAAGCTTCGTCGTCAGTTTTGGACCTCGATGGTCTGTCTCTGTCTTTTTCTTTCCATTTTTTGTGAACTCCGGTAGTCGGACTGCTAACCGACGACATTTCAGGATAATTAAATCTTGAACCAAAATATTTAGAAACAAAAATATACCGACGCTTAATAGTGCGTTGGTTAAATCTAGCACAAAACCGAGAGCAAGGCACATTGTGATCTGGGCCTAGGAAAGGAATACAGTACAAATGAAAATCCTTATGAGGTATTTGCTTCCCACAAGTAATGCAATTATTAACTTTTACTGACATCGGTAAGGAGCAAGAAAAAGATTCCCCAATTGGGTGCTTAGCTTTAGTTTGAAGACTTAGGTTCTGAAACTCTAATGCAAAAATTTCAGGAGTCGGCCGACCGGCACTTGCGAACTGCTTCTGCTTCGGGCACCGCACGGCAAGAAAGACGGAATAAAATGGTGTCGGCTGCATGTTTTATATCCCTGACGACCTGACGTCATGGAAGAGGAGACAGCAACCTATGCAGGACCCAAGACTTTGTTATTCAGGCCGACTGAGTGCAACCTGCCAGCAAATTACCCAAATGTAATGACTGCAGCAATGAAACATGAAGATAATCTGCAAATTTTAGAGGATGTGCATGTTGTTGCCACACTGATTAACAGGAACAACTGAAATTTTCTGATGTGGAGTCTGGCTAAAGGTAACACAGGGATGGTGGTTGCCATAAATCCCAGAAATCTCAAACTCTCTGGCTGTGACAGAGGTCAGAAGAATAAGATTCTGAAAGATGGCAAGGAGAGCCAAGGCCTTTGGTGGAGGCAGGGATGCCAGCATAGGCACTGTCTGCATCCTCCATCCTAGGGAGACATGATCATGAGAAGGTGTTAGAGATGACTTTTTGAAGTTTATTATGAACCACAGACTTTGCAAAAGAGTAATAGCAAATTAAAAGTTTTGCAGTAAGATCTCTGGAGAGGATGCATGAAAAATAGGAGATCATCCAGGTAAGGAAAAAACTTGGATGCCTTGACACCTGCAAAAGGCAATCACAGGAGCTAGGCATTTGGTGGAAACCCTTGGGGTAGTAAGAAAGACCAAAGGGCAAAGCAGATAACCGAAAATGCCAAGAAACACCACATAAATGTAAAATTTTCCTGTAAAGGGGATCAATAGGTTGGTGAAAGTAGGCAATCTGCATTATCCACAGAGGCCATGAAAGCCTGAGGAAGAAGTAAACAGAACAGTCTGTAGAGACAGCATGAGAAAGGAAGGAATCTTAGGAAAAGGATTAGATGAGACAGATCTAGAAAATGTCTCCAATGACTCTCCTCTTTCTAGGAACCAAAAAAGTACAGTTGTGTACACTTACCATAAATGTAGATCTTTGAGTGTATTCACTGTTGCAGTCATTACATTTGGGTAATCTGCTGGCAGGTTGCCCTCAGTCGGCCTGAATAACAAAGTCTTTGGTCCTGCGTCGGTTGCTGTCCCTTCTTCCGTGACGTCAGGTCGTTAGGGGTATAAAACATGCAGCCGAGGCCATTACATCAGTTTTTCTTGCCCCAGATGTCAGGTGCCCCCTAAATGGGGAGACAAATATTTAAGTAATTAAAAACACAAAAATATACCTCCAAATAAAAGCAAATACACCAAAAATGGCTTTTAAGCATAGTAAAGAAAAGTAGAGGTATAGTAAGAGAAAAACAGAGGGTTGGAGGGAGGGTAACCAGGACTGCAACAGTGAATACACTCGAACATCTACATTTATGGTAAATGCACACAACTGTACTATGTTCTTCGTGTTTCACTGTTGCAGTCATTACATTTGGGTAGATTCCCAAAGCTATGGTTGGGAGGATGGATTTATACAGCATTTGGACCAGCTATAAGGCCCTGCAGAACAGCAGTGGCAAAGCCAGCTCTGGATTTAGAGAAAAAAGGTAAATGGTAATGTTTGGTGAACGTATGAACTGAGCTCCAGGTAGCAGCTTCTAGAATGTCTCTGGTAGGAACACCTCTGAGAAAGGCTGTAGAAGTAGATGAAGCCCTGGCAAAATGAGATCTGATCTCCTGGGGAATAGTTTTACCATGGTGCATATAGCAGAAACAAATGCAATGGCTTATCCATTTGGAAATAGTCTGCTTTGAAATAACCATTCCCTCTGCCCCTGCAGCAAAAGCCACAAGTAGTTGTTCAGATTTTCAGAGAGATTTTGTCCTGTTTAAGTAAAATCTTAGTTGTCTTTGTACATCCAATGAATGCAGAATCCACTCCCCCTTGTTCTGTGGATTGGGAAAGAAAGTTGGCAAATTAATGGTCTGATTAAGAGCCACACTTGACACCACCTTAGGCATGAAGGATGGAATGGTCCTGAGAGACACCCTGTCCTCATGAAAATAATGAAAGGCTCTATTGCCATAAGGGCCTGTAATTCGGAAATCTTTCTAGCTGAAGTGACTGCTAAAAGGAAAGCTGTTTTCCAAGAGAGAAATTTTAAGTCTGCAGTAGCAGCGGCTCGAAAGGAGGGAGAGTGAGTTTTTCCAATACAAAATTGAGGTCCCAGGCAGGAGCTGGAGCTCTCCTGGTTGGTCTCAAGTTTTTGGCCCCTCTGAGATGCTGCTTTAGCAGAGGAAGAGAGAAGGGGGAGGCTCTGTGTTGTAATGAGCTGAAATGGCTGAGGCGTGGATTTTTATGGAAGAAAAGGACAGGCCTTGTGAAGCATCTCAGTTAAGTATTGTAAAATCTGAGGAATATTGGGCACTGCTGTGCTTATCCCTTGTGACTGATTCCAGGCACAGAATCTTTTCCATTTGTCATAATATTTTCTAGTACTAGGTCTTCTGGTCTCCAAAATGACATCCATCACAACTTTGCTGAGGGATGCTAAGGGTGAATTTAGGTGATTAGCCACGCTGCAAGATTCAAAGTTTGGAGCTGAGTGTGCAGAATTTGATTGTTCTGCTGAGACAGTAAGTAAGGTGTCTGAGGCAGGTGCCAAGGTGGACGGTGTGACACACTGCGCAGGAGTGGGTGCCAGTGTTGGCGAGGCCAGTCTGGAGCAATCAAAATCATTTTTGGTTTGTCCTGTTTGACTTTTAGTAGAACTTTGGAGAGCAGAGGCAGTAGGGGAAAATCATAGACTGATAGGTTTTTCCAGCTGAATGATAGAGCATCCACTTTCCAGGCATTTTTGTGATGAGTTCTTGTGCAGAATTTGTCTAACTGATAGCTCTGGGGTGAGGCAAAAAGATCTATGTCTGGACTCCCCCATTTGCATGTCAACATGCTGAAAATCTGTAGTTCCGGCTTCCATTCGTTTGGGTCCATGAGATTTCTCCTTAGTTCATCTGCCAGAGTTTTCAGTTTTTCTGGCAGGAATTTAGTTTGTAGTTGTATTTGATAGGTCAAGGCCATGTTCCACAATGCCATGGCTAGTCTGCAAAGGGGGAAGGAGTGTGCACCCCCCTGCTTGTTTATGTGCCACATAACTGTGGTGTTGCCTGCCTTTATCATTAATTGCCCTGGAAGAAGGTAGTCCTTGAAGGCTGTCAGTGCATTCTGTACAGCTAGCATATCTTTTTGACTGATATGAAGGTGCATTTGATTTGGGCTCCATTTGCCCTGAATGCACTTCCCTGCCAGATGAGCCCCCCAATCATAGTCTGATGCATCTGTAGTTAGGGTTTGGGTGGCAGGGAGTGGAGTGAATGGCAGTCCCTTGTTTTGGTGGCAGGCCTCTGCCCACCACAGGAACTCTAGTTGCAGGCAAAGAATGATAGGAATCATTGTTTCCAGGCTGTGACAAAGTTGACTCCATAAACTTTTTAAGTACCACTGAACTTTCCTCATATGCAGTCTTGCATATGGAATTAGAAGACTGCAGGAGGCCATGAATCCTAAGGCTTGCAGAATTTGTCTTGCAGATAAGCACGGTTTTTGTGGCCACCTGTTTGAAGTAAGTTACCAAATGAATTTGCTTTCCTGGCGTTGGGTAAGCCATCTGGGCAGTTGTATTCAAGCTTGCACCCAGGAATGTAATTTTTTGAGAGGGTAACAGTTGTGATTTATTTTTGTTTATGGTGTACCCTAGACAAGTTAGAACCCTTTTTACAAATGCCAGATGTTTTAGAAGAATGTCCTTGTTTTCTGCCTGAATTAGACAATCGTCCAGGTATGGATATATTTGAATATTTCTTTGACTGCAAAATGCAATTATTGGAGCTAGGCACTTTGTGAAGACCCTGGGCGCAGTAGATAAGCCAAAGAGCAGTGCAGAGAAAGTACAGTTGTGTACCTACCATAAATGTAGATGTTCGAGTGTAATCACTGTTGCAGTCATTACACTTGGGTTATCCTGCTGGCAGGCTACCCGCAGTCGGCCTGAATTCCAAAGTCCTGGTCCGGCATCGGTTGCTGTCACCTCATCCCTGACGTCAGTGCGCCAGGGGTATATAAGATGCAGCTGATGCCATTTTCTTCAGTTTTTCTTGCCCGAGATGTCAGGTGCCCCCAAGAAGGTAGGCAATACATATTGCTTATAAAAACATACAATAAAATAAAACAATACCTTCATCTACAAGCAAATACACCACATAGGTTGTATAGGATAGAGAAGTATAGATAAGTCCCAGCAAAGAAAGGGGGATGGAGGGTGGGTAACCTGGACTGCAACAGTGAATACACTCGAACATCTACATTTATGGTAGGTGCACAACTGTACTATGTTCGTAGTGTTTCACTGTTGCAGTCATTACACTTGGGTTGAATCCCAAAGCTGAGGTAGGGCGGCTGGGTCTAAATAGGATTAGGAGTGGCTATGAGGCCCTGCAGTGGCAAAGCCTGCTCTGGATTTAGAGTAAAGAGGTTAAGTGCTAATGCTTGGTGAAAGTGTGCACTGAACTGCACTGAACTGAACTCTGAGTTGCAGCCTCCAAGATTTCCTTGGTTGGTACTCCTCTGAGAAAGGCTGCTGAAGAGGCTGCTGCCCTGGCAGAATGTGGCCTAATATTCTTAGGCACTGACTTGCCATGCTGTGCATAGCAGAAACGAATGCAGTGTCCTATCCATTTTGAAATAGTCTGCTTTGAGATAGCCTTTCCTTGTGATCCTGCAGCATATGTAGGATCTGATTGCTTTGTTGAGTCAGTAGATGAGGAATTTGAGGTAAAGTCCAGGCTGGGCCTTGAGACGAGCTCTTTAGGATTGGGTACCAGTGCTGGTGTGGCCAGTCTGGGGCAATCAGAATCATTTTTGGCTTCTCTTGTCTGACATTTAGGAGTACATTGGGAAGAAGAGGCAGTGGTGGAAAGGCATAAACTGTTAGGGTTTTCCAGCTGAATGACAGAGCATCCACTTTCCATGCTTGTGAGTGATAAGTCCTTGTGGCAGAATCTCTATAGTTGGCAGTTGTGAGGGGAGGCAAAAAGATCTATGTCTGGGCATCCCCATTTCCTTGTTATCATGCTGAAAACCTGTGGATCTAGTTTCCACTGGTGAGGGTCCATGAGGTTTCTGCTTAGTTTGTTTGCCAGAGTATTTTTCTTTCCTGGCAGGAATTGTGCATGCAGATGTACTTTATAGGTCAGTGCTGTGTTCCACAAAGTCATGGCTTGCCTGCAGAGGGGGTAGGAATGTGTGCCCCCTTGCTTGTTTATGTACCACATAACTGTAGTATTGTCCGTCTTTAGCAATAGTTGTCCTGGATGTAGTAGATCCTTGAAGGTTGTCAGGGCATTCTGTACAGCTAGCATCTCTTTTTGATTGATATGAAGATGCATTTGGTCTGCGGGCCACGTGCCCTGAATACATTTTCCTGCCATGTGTGCCCCCCAGGCATAATCCGATGCATCTGTTGTTAGTGTCTGCCTGGCTGTGGGTAAAGTGAAAGGCTGTCCCTTGTTGTGGTGACAGGCCAGTGCCCACCATCGAAACTCCTGTTGCAGGCAGGGAATAATCATTATTGTTTCCAGGCTGTGGCAATGTTGAGTCCAAACACTTTTTAGATACCATTGTAGCTTCCTCATATGCAGTCTTGCATATGGAATTAGCAGGATGCCATGAAGCCCAAAGCCTGCAGAATTTTTCTTGCAGGTAGCTGGGTCTTTGTTGCCATCATTTGAAAGTAATGAGTCAGTTGCCGTTGCTCGTCTCGTGTGAGAAGCCATCTGGGCAGTTGTATTTAAGCTTGGACCCAGGAATATTATCTCTTGAGAGGGCACTAGTTTTGATTTATTTTCATTTACTGTGTACCCTAAGCAAATTAGTAATCTTTTTACAAACGCCAGATGCTTTAGTAGAATGTCCTTGCTCTCTGCTTGAATAAGGCAGTCGTCCAAGTAGGGATATATTTGAATTCCTTTTTGTCTGCAAAATGCAATTACTGGTGCCAGGCATTTTATGAAGATCCTGGGTGCAGTAGATAAGCCAAAGGGCAGTGCAGAGAATTGGTAATGCATTGAGCCAGCTATGAATCTGAGGTATCTTCTGCAAGACTGTTTGATTGGAACATGCAGGTATGCCTCTTTGAGGTCCAAAGAAACTAGCCAAGCCTTCTTGCCCAGCATGGGTAGAAGTTGCTGCAGTGTCAACATTTTGAATTTTGGAACATCCAGGAAAGTATTTAGAATAGACAGGGCCAGTATTGGTCTCAAGGCTTTGTCCTTTCTGGGTACCAAGAAAAGTCTTGAGTAAAATCCTTGCCCCTGTTCTTGCTGTGGTACTTTTTGAATAGCCCTCAAGTCCATGGGCAGAAATTTGTTTTTGTGCCTCTGCCCATTCATTTTGTGGCAGGTCTGGCCTTTTGACCTTGGTAGGTGTGAAAGTGGAACCTGAGAGACAATATTCGGTACCCATTTGTCCTGGGTGATCATGTGCCAATTTTGTGAGAAAAGCACTAGTTTTTCCCCTAAGGGTGCTGCCAAAAGGTAAGCGCTTGGCATTTGTAGAGGAAAGTCATTGGGACGGTTTCCTATAAGGTTGTGATTGTCTTCCCCACCTTTGGGGGTTGAAGCATCCCATTGCTTAGGTCTGTATGAGCCTTGGGGCTGAGATCTGCCTCTTGGGCGTCTGTACCTGCCTCTTTGTGGCCTGACACTGGAAAGGACCAATTTTTAGAAGGCCAGTTCCTGCTAAATCTAGGTGGCTGAACCTGTAAGAAATCCTTTACACCTCTGCATTGATTTTGCTTTATCCTCCATTTTCTTTAACACCTCTTCTGCCTTAACACCAAACAAAGTATCATGCTGTAAGGGAGCATCCAATAATTTTGCTATAACATGATCAGGTAAACTCTGTTCTTTTAACCAAGCATGCCTTCGAATGACAGAACCTGTAACTGCGGCTCTACAAGATGCCTCTAATGAATCAAAACCACATTGCAAAGTATGCTTTCTCACTTGTTCAGCTGCATGCAATAAATCCTGCATTTCCTTGTTCTCAGGACATTCAGAGCTTGTAAGCATTTTCTGTTTTAGCAAATACATTAGGTATTGTTGATATTTAAGCATGTGAAACTGGCAGTTTAAAGCCCTTACAGCTGAAGTAGCAGAGGTGTAAACCTTCCCCCCCATCTGTCCAGCGCTCTAGAATCCCTATCAGAGGGAACAGGGTTTTTTTTGCAGTGGAAGCCTCGACTCCTTTGGGGCCCTGAGAAAGAGTTTCTGGATTTGCAGCAGGGTTTTTATAAAGACATTTATGAGAATCTGGAACCCTGTAGTACCTATCGGGCTTAACTGGTGCAGGGGGTAAAGAATCAGGAGTCAAACTGGATTCAGAAAAAACATCAACAATTATCTAGTACTGGGGGGATAGCAAGAGGCCTGTGCTGAGGCAATAAAAGAAAGTCTCTGAGCCTTTTCTTGGATTCTGAATAATCCTGGCTCTCCCAATGGGAATGTTCCCTCATGGTGTGCAGGGTTTCCCCAAAAGAGTAGTCCTCAGGAGGAGAGGCTGAAGGGATACATTCTTCAGCATCAGAGTCCTCATGGGGAAGGGGGGAGGGGTGGTATCCCTGTTCTGAAGAGGAGTCAGAAGAAATAGAAACCTGGTCAGAGGAGTCACAGTCAGTGTCTTGCCTAGGCCTTTTATCAGGCGGGGGATGGAAGCCCCTGATCAAAGTAATTAGGTCCTCGGCCATTTTGAGCATCTGTTCCTTTGGCATGGATGACTGTCCAGGAGAATGCTGTACTTGTTTCTTTGTCTTTAAAGGTGTTTTAGACTTTGCCATGGCTGTTGAAGAGGTCTTGATAGTAAGCTGTGTAGGTCTGAAAACACCCTCAAAAGCCGATGCCTGCGCAGCGGCTCCTAACCCATCTGAGGGAATTGTTTCCGTGGGCCCAATACCTTGAGTTTCCAGAGGCCTAGCTGTCTCCACATGGGAGTCGGAGGTGGCCTGTGGCTCTGAGGTAGCGGGTGTCAGGGGCTGCGAAAGCGCCTCACTGAAAACCGGCAAACCGGCGACTGGCCTAGAAGAGGCTTCATTGGTTTTGGACCTCGGATGCCTTTTTCTTTGCCCTTGCGCTATTTATGGACTCCGGTCGTCGGTTGTTCCGACGGCATGTTATAGTTGAACCTTCGACCAAAGTAATGTAAAGCAAAATCGAACAGACGCTTAATAGTGCATTGGTTGAATCTATTACAAATCCGACAACTAACAACATCGTGGTCAGGGCCTAGGCAAGGAATACAGTAAGAATGAAAATCCTTATGAGGTATTTGCTTCTCACAAGAAATACAACTATTAACTTTTACTGACATCGGTCTGGAGCAAGAAAAAGTTTCCCCAATGGGGTACTTTGCTTTATTAAAAACTTCGGATCTGAAATTCAAATTCGAAAATCTCAGGAGTCGGCCGACTAGCACTTGCAAACTGTTTTTGTTTCGGGCACCACGCGGCAAGAAAGACTGAAGAAAATGGCGTCTGCTGCATCTTGTATACCCCTGGCGCACTGATGTCAGGGAAGAGGCGACAGCAGCCGATGCCGGACCAGGACTTCGGAATTCAGACCGACTGCGGGTAGCCTGCCAGCAGGATAACCCAAGTATAATGACTGCAACAGTGAAACACGATGAACATCTGGTAATGCAGGTAGCCTGCTTTGAAGCAGAGGTATCTTCTGCAAGATTCCCTGATTGGGATAGCCAGGTAAGTCTCTTAAGTCTAGAGTTACCAACCAGGCATCTTTGCTGTTGAAGAGTCAGCATCTTGAATTTTGGAATGACCACAAATGTGTTTAGAGTATATAAGTCCAGAATTTGACGCCATGATTTGTCTTTTCTGGGTACCAGGAAAAGTCTTGAATAGAAGCCTTGCTCCTTTTCCTCTGCTGGTACTGGCAGAATAACCCCGAAATTCATGAGAGACAGTACTTGTTTCTGGGCCTCTGCCCACTGATTTGGGGGCAGGTATGGCCATCTGTTTGGGATTGGCAACATGTGGAAATGAAATCTGTATCCCTGGGATACTATATTAAAAACCCATTTGTCCTGGGTTATAAGTTGCTAGTTTCTTGCATGAAGTGACAGTTTTCCCCCCAAAGGGGCGGCTAAAAAGTAAGTGCTTGGTACGTGTAAAGGGAAGTCATTGAGACTGTTTACCATAAGGAGGTGCCTTGCAGTTTCCAGATTTGGAGGAGGCACCCCATTGTTTTGGTCTAAAAGTCCCTTGTGACCGAAACCTGGAGCCTTTGGAATGTCTGGGTTTGACTCGAGTGGCTCTCAAAGGAACTGGAAAGGACCAGTTCTTAGTAGGCCAGTGCCTAATAAACCTTGGAGGTTTGCATAGATTTAGCTTTATCTTTATCTTTTTTTAAAACTTCTTCAGCCTTATTACCAAAGAGACGGTCCTGTTGTAAAGGAGCATCCAACAATTTTGCTTAAACATGATCAGGCATAGTTTGCTCTTTGAGCCAAGCATACCTTCTTAGCACAGACCCAGCTACAGCAGCCCTGCAAGAGGCCCCCAAAGAATCAAAACCACATTGCAAAGTATGTTTTCCAACTTGTTCAGCTGAATGCAATAAATCCTGTAAATCTTTATTTTCCACACAGTCTGAAATTAATCTGTTTAAGCAGTCCCATGATAAGCTGTTGATATTTAAGCATATGAAATTGACAGTTTAAAGCCCTGATTGCCAAGGTTGCATAAGTGTAAACCTTCTTACCCCATCTATGCAGCGCCCTGGAATCTCTATCAGAAGGGGTAGGATTTTTAGCAGTAGAAGCCTTAATGCCCTTGGGACCCTGAGAAATGGTTTCAGGATCTGCAACAGGATTTTTGAAAAGGAATTTGTGGGAGTCAGGAACCCTGTAGTATCTGTCTGGCTTACAAGGAGCTGGAGGCAGAGAATCAGGAGCCATACTACATTCTGAAAAAAACATCAACTATGTCTAGAACAGGAGGTCTAGCCAAAGGCCTATGCTGAAGAAGAAGAAAACCCCTAAGTCTCTTTTTAGATTCAGAGAAGTCCCAACTTTCCCAGTGGAAATGCTCCCTTAAGGTATGTAAAGTTTCCCCAAAAGAAAAATCCTCAGGGGGAGAAGCCGAAGGAACGGAATCTTCTGCATCAGAGTTTTTCATAAGTAGGTATAGACAAATCCTGTTCATCAAAAGAGTCAGAAGAAATAGAATCCTGTTCAGAAAATTCATAATCAATGTCTTGCCTAGGCCTCTTAGAAGGGGGGGGGGGGGGTTTGGCTACCCCTGGATCAGAGTAATTAAATCTTCAGCCATTTTGATCATTTGTTTTTTTAAATGATAGGGGCCTGTACATGTGGCCCAGGCGTCGGTTTTTTAGACATGGATTTAGATTTTGGCCGTAGTTTTGAAGATGGCGTCGGTCTAACATACAAATCTGTAGGACTGAAAACACCCTCAGAAGCCAGTGCCTGCACAGCGGCTCCGGATCCATCTAAGATAGAGACATCCACGAGTTCCAAAATTGAAGCCTCTCGCAGCATACCGGATGCCGAATGGGTCTCAGTAGAGGCCCGCAAATCAGAAGTAGCGGGTATGAGTAGCTGCAAAAGCACCTCAATGAGTACAGGCGACTGGCTTAGGAGAAGCATAGTCAGTTTTGGACCTCGACAGCCTGTCTCTGTCTTTTTCTTTGCGTTTTTTTGGTACTCCGATAGTCGGATTGCTAACGGACGACATTTCTGGATAATTAAAGCACAAGCCAAAATTTTTTGAAGCAAAAATATACCAATGTTTAATAGTGCATTGATTAAATTTAGCACAAAACCGACAGCAAGGTACGTTGTGGTTAGGGCCTAGGCAAGGAATACAGTACAAATGAAAATCCTTATGAGGTATTTGCTTCCAACAAGTAATGCAATTATTAACTTTTACTGACATCGGTAAGAAGCAAGAAAAAGTTTCCCCAACAGGGTACTTAGCTTTTTAGTTGAAGACTTTGGTTCTGAAACTCAAAAATGAAAATTTCAGGAGTAGGCCAACTGGCACTTGCGAACTGCTTCTGCTTTGGGCACTGCGCAGCAAGAAAGACTGATGTAACGGCGTCTGTTGCATGTTTTATACCCCTGATGACCTGACGTCATGGAAGAAGGGACAGCAACCGACGCAGGACCCAAGACTTTGATAATGAGGCTGACTGAGGGCAACCTACCAGCAGATTACCCAAATGTAATGACTGCAACAGTGAAACACGAAGAACATCATTCTTGAATAAAAACCTTTCCTCCTTTGATCCTGTGGAACTTGAATAGTTCCCTGATGTAACAATTCTTGAAGTACCTCTGGGAAGAAATGTAACTGTTCCTGAGGTGGTTGAGGGATGCCCGTGAAAGAAGGAAGGGATTTCAAAACCATGAAATATCCTTTCTGAATTACTGAAAAAATCCACGAGTCTTGGGTAATGCTCGACTAAACTGGAAGAGAGAAACGAAGTGAGAGAGGAATGAGGCTGGCAGAAGAGGGATAGTCAGACACTACCCTGGTTTGTCAGTTAAGGGCTGCTTCTGTGCATAAGAAGCCTGAGAAGTCTTACCTGGAGGTGGCCTCTGTCCACTTTTCTTACTTTAAGGAGGAGCATGAGACTGTCTCCGAACAAAAGAAGGGTAATTCCTTTGAAACTTGGGCACAGGTGACACCAACAGAGGTTTCAAGTCTTGCAACTCCTTGCCTTTCTCCTGCAAAGTAGTCAGCAGCAGTACCAAACAAGCCATTGTTGTTTAGAACAGCATCCATCAAATTTAGCTTTTATGTTATATGGTAGAGGCTGAAGTCTTAGCTAGGAATATCTCATCAATACAGATTCTGAAGTGGCCCTAGATAATGTTTCTGTTGCATCATAGCTGCACTTAGTGGAATGACCAGCCACCTCAGAAGAAGCCCCTAACAAAGACAAGGCAGAATTTTTCCCTTTTGATTCTGGTAGATCAGAAATAGCTTGAGAATCCTAGGACAGGAGGGCAAAAACATATCTAGTCATATGAGTTCAGTAATTAATGGCACAAAAGGCAAGAGTGGCAGAAATAGAATTCCTTTGCAGTCTTTCCACTGTCATGCGTTCATCACAGGAAGATGTTTAGTGGTTGGCAGCAATTTAGAAGGCTTATCTGAAGCCACAGAGACCACCAAAGACAGCAGATGGACACTTGTAAAGAAATTTGCAGTAATCAGGCACTTTGTAGAAATGGTTAGGCTTCTTAGGATCAGAGGGCTGAAAATTAGAAGCATGAGATAAGGAGGAAAATGCATCCAGTAAAGCAGATAAAACTGGAGGGACAGCAGATGACAATGACTCCCATCTGTAGGAACTCATAACATATCTTTTGCACATCTGAAACTTGGGAGCAATCCCATTTGAAGTACTAAATCTTAATAGCATCTCCAAAGGTAATTTCAAAAGAAGATTCTGGACTAATAGATTCCTCTTCAGGAGAAGCATATTCCAAAGGTGATGGGATTTGGGTGGAACAAGCCAAGGATTCCTCATCTGAGGAAACCTCTTCATCAGAAGATTCCTGCTCCCTTGGCTCTTGTCAGGGGAAGATGTCAAAGAGGGAGGAGAAACAGCGACCCTTGAAGGAGGCTTAAGAGCCATACGGGGATTAAATAAGCCCTGGGTAAAATTCTGCCACTTACTTTGAGCGTCCCTGCGAGAAAAAATGTGCTTTGTTTTTTGCTTTTTCTTTAACTGTACGTCAGCCTTATGAAAAGCAGAAGGACCCAGCATCACCCTACACTCTATTACAGTCATCAGAACTTCCTCTCTCACCAGAATTTGAGGAACCCTCCATGTCCTTCTCACCAGAATTTGAGGAACCCCCATGCCCTTCAGTTATTATAAGTCGTGGTTCCCCTGACCATCTGAAACAGATGTCTGAAAATGCCTCTGAGAACTTGCCTGTGACTGGATCTACAGTGGTCTCTTAAGTGGTCCCAGACAAAGAATCCAAGCCCAGAACTGGGAACCTACATGCTTTCATCAGCCTCGAGAGAGATGTCCGGTGTAGGATGCACAGTGGAAGAGTCAGACCTCGGCTGTTTGGCCTTTCTCTTCAGTGAAGAGTCAACATCAGGCATAGAAATACCCTCCATAGTGTCTTTCACTAGAAGTTTGACACACCGACTTTTCAAATAAATAGCAAGAAAAGGCAGACAGATACGTAAAGCCTTAGCCACAAATGCCTGACAAATACCGCAAGTTTTGTGTTCATGACTAGGCCCTAAGCAAAACAAGCACTGCTCGTGGCTATCTTGACAATGAATTTGTCTCCCACAATGGCACTTGCCTTTTCAGGATGACATGAAAAAAAAAAATCCGCAGTAAATGACTCGGAGGGGCAGACCAATGATCAAAAATGAAATTTGGACTGGCAGCGGCGAAGTTCTGAGGATGGTACAACCAGAGGATGGTACAACCAGATGTTGCTTCTATGCTGTAAATACATGAGAAGCATACGTGCGACGTATGGCTTACCTTAGGTAGTAAAAGACTTTGGTATACTGGCTGGATGTCGGGCCTAACAAAGCGGAAAATCCCTTATTTTAAGAATACTGCAACAGCAGAGTAGGAGGACATCAGTAGGTACTGCAGATGGTTTGGAGAATCCATCTGTAAGAGATCACAGTAACTCTCTTTTGAACCTCAGACATCTGAGAGCTTTCCCACTTAAAATGTTCCATCACTGAGTATAGTACCCCATTAAGGAAACTTCTTCCCACTGGGGAATCAGGGGAAAGAGTATCCTCCTCCTCAGAGCCCAAGGCAAGAGGTGAATTAATCTGAGAATAAGCTAAAAGACTTCTCCCCAGAACCTAAATCATTATCATCAGATGAAGTTTCCTTAGTCCTCTTTGAGGGAGTGAAAGTGGAAGGGATTCCAACAGGAGAAGGAACAGATTAACTATGAGGAGGCTTCAAAGCATTAAGGGCTTTAAAAAGGCCTTGGATGCAACCTTGCCACTCTTTTGAGGGTCCTTAGCAACAAGAGCAATATGGCCTGTTTTCTGTTTCCTTTGAACAGAACATCTGACTATACAAACCTAGGAGGGTTCTGAACCCTGCCTCACCTCTATAACGGAACCAGGTATTTCTTCCCTCACTAGATTTGTCAAATCCTTCTAGAACCTTCAGAAATAACCAGGAGTGGATCCCCCATCTTGTTCTCAATACATGTTGGCAAAGCCTCAGGGAACATGCAAATTACATGCACAGTATTGGCCTCACAATGGGTTCACGATAGAGGGGGAAGACATCATAAACAGATATTCCTGGGTCTCATTTGACAACACACAGACATCCGATGGAGGCTGGACAACAGGAGCATCCAGTCTCAATTTCTTTGATTTCTTTTCAAAGGCTGCTGGATGGCAGGGTGGAAAGATACTAAAGTCAAGGACCTTGAGCAAAGAGTTTAAGGCACTGGTTTTCTAGACAGATGGAAAGGGAAAAAGATGGCTGCGCAGGGTCTTAAGAATGAAGGCCTAGGAAATAGAAAAAGTTATGTACTCATCATTAACGTTCCATCTATGCTGTCCATTTTCATTCTTCATCAACTAATGGGTTTAGAGCCGATCCTCGGATCAGCCTCAGCCATTACACTAGCTTGTCGCCACCAAAAAACTCTTGAGCTCCCTCCCTAACCATAATGCACCAGCCTCTAACATCTCTCAGATCCTGTTTGCTGCCTGACAAAAAGACTATTATGATATGTCATACCTGGAGCTCAACACAAAGGACAGTAGTGTCCTTGAGGCCTCTAGTTCCTCCAGACGTCAGTCATTAAAAAAGATGGCGAGGTTGGTGGGTGGAGAATTGAGGAAAAAGGAGAACACTGATAGACCGTTACGGTGAGTACATAAAGTACAGTTGTGTACACTTATCATAAATGTAGATTTCGAGTGTATTCACTGCTGCAGTCATCACATTTGGGTTATCTGCCTGCAGGTAGCCCTCAGCCGGCCTGAATACCAGAGTCTTCGGATTTCTGCATCGGATGCTGTCGCTTCTTCCTTGACGTCAGGTCGTCAGGGGTATAAAACATGCAGCTGATGCCATTACATCAATTATTCTTGCCCCAGGTGCCACCACAATAGGAAGCAATTAAATGGTATGGTAAACCCTCATCAAAAAGCAAACACACAAGAAAAAATAAATATACCAACAAAAGGAAAGGTAGAGCCAAGAGAAGTCAGGTGGCTAGAGGGAGGGTAACCAGGACTGCAAAAGTGAATACACTAACATCTACATTTATGGTAAGTGTACACAACTGTACTATGTTCTTCGTGTTTCAATGTTGCAGTCATCACATTTGGGTTGATTCCCAACGCTAAGGAAGGGAGGAGGAAGTTAAAGAGCATTAGGGCCAGCTATTAAGCCGTGCAAGACTGCAGTGGCAAAACCAGCTCTGGATTTAGAAAAAATAGACATGTGGTAAAGCTTGGTGAAGGTATGTATGGAGCTTCAGGTAGCAGCTTCTAGGATGTCCCTGGCAGGGACTCCTCTGAGAAAGGCTGTAGAGGTAGATGCAGCCCTGGTGGAGTATGATCTTATCCCCTGTGGAGTAGGTTTTCCATGGTTCTTGTAGCAGAAATGAATGCTATCCATTTAGAAATGGTTTGCTTTGAAATGGCCTTCCCTCTGCCCCTGCAGCAAAGCCAACTAGCAGCTGTTCAGATTTTCTGAGAGGCTTAGTCCTGTCCAAATAAAATCTAAGTTGTCTATGCATGTCTAAAGAGTGCAGTATTCGTTCTCCTTTGTTTTGTGGATTAGGGAAAAAAGTAGGCAAATGAATGGACTGATTTAGGGCCACACTAGACACCATCTTGGGCATAAAGGAAGGACTGGTCCTGTGGGAAACCCTGTCTGCATGGAAGATGATAAAGGGCTCTCCCACTGCCATGAGGGCCTGTAATTCAGACACTCTTCTTGCTGAAGTGATGGCTAGAAGGAAGGCTTTTTTCCAAGAAAGGAATTTCACCTCTGCAGTTGCAGCTGGCTCAAATGGAGGGAGAGAGCACTTTTCCAATCCAAAGTTCATCTCCCAGCCTGGAGTAGTGGCTCTCCTGGGGGAGGGGGGGGGGGTCTTAAATTTTTGGCCCCTCTGAGGAATTGCTTTAGCAGGGGGTGATAAAATAGGGGTGGTTCAGTATTATACTGTGCTGAAATGGCAGAGGCATGAATTTTAATTGACGAGAAGGATAGGCCCTTGTGGAGCATTTCTGTTAAGAACTGAAGAATATGAGGTAAGCTGGGCACCGTTGTGCCCATTCCCCGAGTCTGGCTCCAGGAACAGTATCTTTTCCACTTTTCAGCATAGGATTTTCTAGTACTAGGCCTCCTTGCCTCCAGAATGACATCTAGCACCTGCTTACGGAGGGATACTATTGGAGAGCTCAAGGAATTAGCCAGGCTGCAAGGTTCAGGGTTTGAAGCGGAGGGTGCAGAATCTGGCCCGCCTGCTGGGGCAGCAGGGAAGGGGTCTGAGGCAGGTGCCATGGTTCCAGCAGTGTCGTACTGCGCAACAGGGGGTTACCAGTGCTGTCGTGGCCAGTCTGGTGTAATCAGTAATGTCCTTGGCTTTTTCTGTTTGATCTTTAGCAGAACCTTCAAGAGGACAGGCAGAGGGAGAAAGGCATAAACCGAGAGGCTTTTCCAGGTAAAGGACAGGGAATCCACTTTCCAAGTGTGACTGTGGGAAGTCCTTGGGCAGAATTTGTCCAATTGGTAGTTCTGAGGGGGAGGCAAACAGGTCCCTCTCTAGAGTCCCCCATTTGTTCCTCAAGAGGTTGAATAATTTTGGTTCCAGTTTCCATTCGTGAGAGTCCATGAGCTTTCTGCTTAGGTCTGCCAGTGAATTTAGCTTGCCTGGAAGGAATTGAGCTTGTAGGTGCACTTGGTAGCTCCATGGCTAGTCTGCAGAGAGGGTATGAGTGGGTTCCCCCCTGCTTGTTTATGTACCATATAACTGTGGTGTTGTCAGTTTTCAACAATAATTGTCCTGGAAGAATGTGGTTTTTGAAGGCTGTCAGGGAATTCTGCACAGCTAACATTTCCTTTTGGTTGATATGCAGGTGCATCTGTTTTGGGTTCCATTTGCTCTGAATGCACTGCCCTGCTAAGTTACCCCCCCCCCCCCATGCATAGTCTGATGGATCTGTTGTTAGGGTTTAGGCGGCAGAGGGTAGAGTGAAAGGGAGCCCCTTGTTGTGGTAGCAGGCCTCTGCCCACCAAAGGAACTCTGTTTATACAAGGAATGATAGGAATCATTGATTCCAGGTCCTGAGAATGTTGACACCATAGGCTTTTTAGATACCATTGTAGTTTCCACATATGCAGTCTTGCATATGGAATTAGTAGAATATAAGAAGCCATGAACCCCAGGGCATGCAGAATTTTCCTTGCAGATAGCTGGATCTTTGTGGCCATTAGTTTGAAGTAGGTTGTCAAATAAACTTGTTTCTCTGGAGTGAGGAAAGCCATCTGGGAAGTTGTGTTCAAGCTTGCTCCCAGGAATACAATCTGTTGGCAAGGTACCAGGTGAGACTGCTTTTCGTTTATGGTGTACCCCAGTGAGGTTAGGAGTTTATTTATGAATGTCAGATGTTTTAATAGCAAGTCCTGGCTTTCTGCCTGAATCAGACAATCATCAAAGTATGGTTATATATTTGAATATTTCTCTGCCTGCACAATGCAATGGCTGGAGCTAGACACTTTGTGAATACCCTGGGCGCAGTAGATAAGCCAAAAGGAAGTGCAGAGAACTGACAGTGCATAGACCCTGCCATGAAGCATAGGTATTGCCTGCAAGATTCCCTGACTGGAATGTGCAGGTAAGCTTCCTTTAAGTCTAAGGTTGCCAACCAGGAATCTTTGCCTAGCATAGGAAGCAGCTATTGAAGTGCTAGCATTTTGAATTTTGGGATTACCAAAAAGGCGTTTAGAATAGAGAGGTCCAAGATTGGACACCAGATGTGTTTTCTGGGTACCAGGAAAAGTCTTGAATAAAAACCTTGTCCCCTTTCTTCTGCTGGGACAAGCTGAATAGCCCTGATACTTAGAAGAGAGAGAACCTTCTGTTGAGCCTCTGCCCACTGATTTGGGGGTAAGTCTGGCCAGCCATTTGGGGTTGGTAGGGTGTGGAAGTGGAATCTGTGTCCTCGGGAAACTACATTCAAAACCCATTTGTCCTGGGTAATGAGTTGCCAGTTTTTTGCATGCAGGGTGATCTTTCCTCCTAAGGGTGCAGGTAGTTGAGCAGGGCTTGGAAGAGTTAAGGTTAAGTCATTGTGCCATTTTTCCATAGGGGGGTGTCTTACTACTCCCTGCTTTAGAAGTGGGAGCCCCACACTGCTTAGGCCTGTGCGTAGCCTTTGACTGTAACCTAGGTGGTCTGCTGTTCCTGGGTTTGGACTGAGAATGCCTGGAAGAGACTGGAAAGGACCAATTCTTTGAAGGCCAATGCCTACTAAATCTGGGAGGCTGTACTTGCAGGAAATCTTTAACAGTTTGCATAGATTTAGCCTTTTCCTTAATCTTTTTGAAGACGACTTCTGCTTTGTTGCCAAACAGGCGGTCTTGGTTTAAGGCAGCACCCAGTAATTTAGCTTTAACATGATCTGGCAAGTTTTGCTCCTTAAGCCAAGCATGCCTTCTAAGTAGAGACCCAGTGACAGCAGCCCTGCAAGATGCTTCTAAAGAATCAAAACCACATTGCAAAGTATGTTTACCAACTTGTTCTGCAGAATGCATCAAATCCTGTAATTCTGTGTGTTCAGCATAGTTAGAAATCAACATCATTTTATGTTTAAATAGTCCCATAATATGCTGCTGGTACTTTTAACATATGGAACTGGCAATTTAAAGCCCTAATGGCCAAAGTAGCAGAAGTGCATACCTTCTTACCCCATCTGGCCAAGGCTCTAGAATCTCTATCAGAAGGGGTAGGATTTTTGGCAGTAGTAGCCTTAATGCCCTTTGGTCCTTGGGAAATGGTCTCTGGATCCGCAGTAGGATTCTTGAAGAGGAACTTGTGAGAGTCAGGTACTCTAATACCAGTCAGGTTTTCTGGGAGCTGGAGGTAAGGTGTCTGGGGAAAGGCTACATTCCAAGAAAGCATCATCTACAATGTCCAGGACAGGAGGGATAGCTAAAGGCCTGTGTTGAGGCAGGAGTAAGAATTCCCTAAGCTTCTTTTTGGAGTCAGAGTAATCCAGGCTTTCCCAGCAGAAATGCTCCCCAAGAGTGTGTGCAAGGTTTCACTAAAAGAAAAATCTTCTGGAGGGGAAGCAGAGGGAATGGAATCTTCTGCATCAGAATCCTCATAGGTAGATAAGGGCAAATCCTGGTAATCAGAAGAAACAGAAATATCCGATTCCTGATCAGAAGAATCAGAAGGAAAATCAGTTCTAGGTCTCTTAGAGGGGGAAGGCTGGCTTCCCCTAATTAAGGTAATATGGTCTTCAGCCATTCTAAGCATTTGTTTTTTAAGCATATGGGCCTGAGCATGCGGTTTGGACATTGGTTTCCTAGGCATGGTGAGTGTTTTAGGCCTGGATGAAGAAGATGGCGTTGGTTTAAAATGCAAGTCTGTAGGCCTGAATACACCCCTCAGAAGCCAGTGCCTGAACAGCGGCTCCTGACCCATCCAACATAGAGACAACCGCAGGTTCCATAGTCGAAGAAGCATCTCGTAGCATACTTGACTCCGAATGGGTCTCAGTAGAGGCCTACGAATCTGAAGTAGCGGGTATCAGGGGCTGCGAAAGCGCCTCACTGAGTACCGGTGGACTGGTGACTTGCTTAACGGAAGAGTAGTCGGCAGTTTTGGACCTATGCAGTCTGTCACTGTCTTTATCCTTATGTTTTTTTCAGAATATCGGTAGTTCGATGGCCTTCCAAAGTCATTTCTGAGTAGGGGATACAGAGTACCAAAATAATTTGCTGCAAATATAACCCGATGAATAGTTCGGGGGTTGAACAAGGCACAAAACTGACAGCAAGGGACGGCGTGGTCTGTGCCTAAGCAAGGAATGCAGTACGAATTAAAGTCTTTACGAGGTATTTGCTTTCCACTGGTAAGACAATTGTTAACTTTTACTGACATCGGTTAGAGCAAGAAAAAGGATTCCCAACGGGGTACTTAGCTTTTTCGAAGACTTCGGTTCTGAAACTTGAAAATGAAAATTTCAGGAGTTGGCCGACCGGCACTTGCTAACTGCTTCTGCTTCAGGCACCGCACGGCAAGAAAGACTGATGCAATGGCGTCGGCTGCATGTTTTATACCCCTGACGACCTGACGTCATGGAAGAAGAGACTGCATCCGACACAGGAATCCAAGACTCTGGTATTCAGGTCGGCTGATGGTTACCTGCAGGCAGACAACCCAAATGTGATGACTGCAACAGTGAAACACGAAGAACACCACTGATATGGAAGTTGGCCTGGTCGGAGGACCAAGTGCCCCCCCCCTCCCCAAGGAAATGCCCCCCTCCCAATATAGGAAGCATCCATGGTCAATACAGCCTTGGGATGAGGGAGGATGAAAGGACAACCTTGTAATGCCTGCTGTAACTGCATCCACCAGCAAAGATATATTTAGCAAACCTGTGTTATTCTCATCTTTGCTGACATGGATTGAGACACCACTGACCATTGCAATGCTAGCATCCATTGCAGAATTCGTGTGTGTTATCTTGCTAATGGAATTAAAATTATAGCCACTGACATTGATCCCAGGGTTTGCAGAATCGATCTGACTGAAATTCTGGTGCTGCAAATTATTTTCCTGACCTGCATCCTTATAGTTTGTACACCTGATGCAGCTACCAAACATACCGTGTTGAACACTGCCCCTAAAATGTCTGGGCTAGTTCTAAGTGTGACCTGTCATAAATTTATGGTTATTCTGAGATGTGAACAAGTTTGTAACACCTGATCACATGCTTCTATCAGTCGATGTCTGGTCGGGGCAGTAATGAGCCAGTAATCTAAATATGGAAACGTACTGAATCCCTGCAGTCTCAAGTGAAATGCTACTACTGACATGCATTTGATGAAAACCTTAGGGTCTGTGCCGAGGCCGAAGAGCAGTGCTCTGAATTGATAGTGACTGGCTCCCAGCCAGAAGTGCAAGTACCTTCTGGATTATCTGTTCATTTTTATGTGAGACTATGTGTCTTGAAGGTCTATCAAGCACATCCAGTCATCCTTGCTCAGAAAGGGCAGAATGGAATGAATTGTGACCATCCAGAACTGTGTACATTGAACTGACTTGTTCACTACACCAAGATCCAAAATTGGCCTCCAGTCCCCTGCTTTCTTTGGCACTAAAAAGAATCGTTAGTAGGTTCTGGATTATATTTGGTCTGGTGGAACTCTTGATGACTCTTTCTTAGCAGCTTTAGAATTTCTAATGCTGCTGCTTTCCTCTGACTGGGCGTAACATGGGGAATTTTTCTATTACCTCTGGAAATGATTCTTTGCCCCCAAATGTCTTTTGTTATATCTAGCCAGGCTTTCTGGGTGCAGTGATAAGCAACCTCTGATGGTCTCCAGAGGTGAGCAATCGAGCCTCCTTTAAGGAGTGTAGAAATATCTGTCGAAAAAAGAATCTCTAGGCCCCTGGTTTTGCAGGCTGCCTCTACCACGGGGGTGTCACCATCCACTGTAGCTCCCCCCTCTGTCTTTAGGGGAACTATCTCCACGTGTGGCCTGGAAAGGAACCTGGGACTTTTT
The DNA here is from genome assembly GCF_019279795.1 of Protopterus annectens. Lineage (NCBI taxonomy): Eukaryota > Metazoa > Chordata > Ceratodontiformes > Protopteridae > Protopterus > Protopterus annectens. The sequence goes on along the minus strand of NC_056726.1, from coordinate 816,270,930 downwards.
GAACCAAATTTTTCGACCTCCCCATTGATTCCAGGAGAAGGTCCTTTGAGGAATCGAAAAATGCAGGCCCACTGCAGAGAGGATCACTCCATCTTTCTCATACCTGGAGTGTGGGTCCTTCACTGTGGGGCCAAAGAAGTGCAGTCAAAAGGAGCACTGATGAAGGAGGACTTGAAGGGGTCTGCAAAATCACACAGGTGCATCCAAGCATGTCTCCTGATGGAAATACCCCAGCCTACGGCCCTTAGGCTGCCTTCTGCAGCACGTGAGACTAGCCTCATGGACGAATTAGATATAGCTTGTACGGTAGCCAAATGAGAGGTTATTGAAGATTGACCTTCGGCAGTGTCAGTTCCAGAAAGAGATTTTGAAGTCTCATAAAATGTGCCAGAGAGTTCAGTGATCTGAGTGCAAAAGTCACTGAAGCATAAACACGCTTCCCAAATCTGCCAATCACCCTAGACTATCTGTTAGAAGGATGGACAGTAGAACTATGGTCAACAAGTTTCTTTTTTTGTATTTGCCATGACCATGGCATTTACAGGCAACCCCTTACTCCAAAATGCCTTTCTTACTGGTGGAGCCAGAATACAGTCTGGTCTTTTGGGGACTGGTTCAACTGAATCAGGTTCTCTCCACACCCACCTAAAGACTAAATATAGGTGGATGGAGTAACCCAGGAGGTAGACAGGCCAGCTCCAAAAGCCTCCAGAAATACTGATTCCTCCAGAAAAGGGTCTTGGGAAGACCATCCACCTTTCCTGCTTAAGGATCTCAAAATATCATTGGGTGGTGACTTTGGGGACCCCTCTCTTTCATCAAAATCAGTATCCTCAGTGACCAACTCTTTAGAGTCCAAATGTCTCATTTTGCACTTTCTATTCCTACGGACTTCCTTGGTGGTATGGTCCAGTGAAGTATCAGAAGATATATGAATACCCTGCTGGGTAGTCTGGAGGCTTTGAGCTGGCTGTCCCTGTGAGGTAGAAAGATGAGGTTCAAGATGCAAAGACATCTGAGAAGTAGATGTAGGATCCAAGGGAGAAGGCTCCATCTTTCCTGCTGGAGCAGAGAACACTCTCTTCACAACCTCAAAAGCAGATTGTTCTGGAAAGGAAGACAATGGAGCCAAGAAAGCAAGTTTCTGGCCCATTACCACCCGCTGCTCTGAAACAACCCACTCAAGGCAGAAGACAGAGCCAAGATGTCCAGTGCCAAGGAAGAGACAGCTCCTAAAACCTCGGGGTCTACTTCAATCTCCCAGATCTGACAGGGCTGCTTCAGCTCAGAGAGTCATCCAACTCCAAGGATGTTGGAGCCAGTACATTCAGAGCAAAACTCAGATCCAAAGAAGGTGTTTTCTTCGAATCTGAGCTAGATGGACCTGGAAGGCTCAGAAAATAAAGGTTACCAATAATAGCAAAGTAAACTTAAACCTAAAGATCAAACAGTTTTAAGAGTTAATATGTAAACCAGACTTCAAACCAAGAGCTGAAGGAGACCACATCTAGACGCAAAAGTGGCACATGAGATAAGACAGATGTTAGGGGTTGATGCATTGTGTGTAGGGAAGGAGCTCTAGAGATTTTTGGTGGCCACAAGCTAGTGTAATGGCCACATTGGATCTGATCCAAACCCATTAGTTAAGGAATGAATGAAAATCGACATCATCAGATCATTGTTTATGCTTGTGATCAGAACTGAACCAAGGCACATGTCTGTCCTTATGGGGAATCTGCTTCCCACATTCACATTTCCCCTTTGACAACATGGACCTACAATAAAATAAGCTAAAAGAAAAAGGAAGGGTCTCCAATGGGGTATTTACTTGCCATAGATATGACCATAATGAATTCAAAATTCTGCATTTGGACTGGCAGCAAAGAAGTTCCGAGGGTTTTACACTTGTATATCAACTATGTACCTTATATTCCTTGGACATAGGACATATGCCTGATGTACTGTACATGGAAGGAACCAAGCTTTTCTATGCTGGCCAAATGTATGGCGACCCCCTTGGTAGAAAATCCCTACTGTACTTTAACAGTGATAAAGGGGACATCATCTATGATGGTCAAGTACACTTTTATCTTCTCTTAACACCCAAAATGTGGTTATGTTGAAGATGATTAGGACCACATCACTGAAGCCCATCATCCTCACAGCACTTTTGAACTATTTTTGAAATGCTGATTTCGGAACAATTCTAGTTTTGCACAATTCGGTGAACTTGTAGCACAAAAGGCACTGGTGTCATAACGGCTTAATGTGCTACCAACTCTAAATTATTAGAAGTACAATCAAACAGCATTTCTAATATCGCAACTCTTGTCCTCAGTCTCAAGTCAGTAGGTGTGCAGCAGACAAAGGTCAAGCCAAAAAGTTTAGAACTGATTTGCTGCATATGCAAAACTGTAAGCGACAGTAAATCCCAAAAGTGATACCATACTGATTAGATAAGATACTGCACAAGTTGTAGGCTGCAGCACTGCATGGGAGAAACATTTATAAAGTTAAAGATGCAGCAGAGAACTGAAATAAATAGAAAATATTACAAAATATTCTGTAGATGCCACTGAAAATGTGTTAATGTAAAACTGAGTGTTGCACAGCATCAAAACCCAACTTAATGCTTTTTATTTTATGTACATACAGCAAATCAAAGACCACTTCTAAGACAATTTTCAAAACATTCAGCTCTAACTTTTGGATTCACTTTCAATTTAAAACCAATGTGATTTCTGCAAAATGGTGCATTAATGACAAGCCTTCTGATATATCCTATTTTCAAGTACCATAAACATCATCAGGGGAAGCTGATGAACAAACAGTTACAATTTCACAGACTGCAGACATTTAGCAGTGTGATAAGTCCTCACTCACAAGGGAAAGTCACAACACTTGTAGTGGGCTAAGTCTAAAAAATTTCCATGTGAATCTGTTTTGTACCCCCATTAACAAAAATAAATAAAACTGGCCCAATATTTTCCCTGCTGTCTTAGCAGTGCAATCTGCCATATACTTCAGTCATTCTAAACAAAGAACACTAGGGCTCAGCCCAGTGCATTTCATTCCTTGCCACTCAAACGTGACCTATGTAGGAAACAGTTACCAAACAACACCTCAACCCTACTCTCAGCCTAACCTCCATGATGCAGAGAGATTAACTATGACCTAGCAGACCTGTGTTCGATTAGCAACACAGACAATGGCAGAATGGAGAAGAGGATGGCAGTGAGTAGCCAACATCAGCTTGTTCATCCTGAGGGAGGAAGAACAATCTGACTCATAAGACTGGAGAGGCTTACTGATGGGTAAGTGAACCCCTGCATAAGGAGTCTAGCATGCCAGATCTGCATCATTTGCTTGTCACTTCAGACGGGCATTATACGGCAGCACAGCATGCCAATCTGAGTAGCATATCGGTGTCTTACCTCCAGGGAAGTAAACAGGATGAAAGAGCTTAACTGACGAGAAAAAATAGTCTAGAGAGCTCTCATCCATATAGGGCTGCCTGGCTTTCACCAACAGGAGTAATAAGTGAGCCAATGGGCATATCTCACGGACAGGAAGGGGAACATTCTTAAGCATTTGTCTTTTTGGACCAGTTTTCCTTGCAATTCAGCAACTAAAAATCAGCTAACTGTTCTTTTGCACTCTGCAAAAATGTAAAGTTGAACAGCAATGAGACTTTTTAACGCATCATTTCATGGTGTGAAAATGTTATCAGGACACCTTTTTTGCCCAAATAAAAAAAAATGGCTTGAACATTTTTGGTCTAAGCCAAAAAAAAAAGTAGTTATGTACTCACCATAACGTTCCGTGCTGAGAGGATGCCTTATCTGAGACCACTGCAGCTAATGTATCTTGAACAGCATCTCCTAACTCTTTCAGGAGATCTCTCTGAAGTCTACTGAAATGTGATCTGAGGGAGAAAGTCACCAACGAAAAAATATGCTTCCCATATCTGTCTAACGTTTGAGACTCCTTGTTCGGTGGATGGACAGATGAGGAAGTTTCGGAAAGTTCCTTCTTAGTGGCCACTGCCACCACCATAGCATCTACAGGGACGCCTTTTGTAAGAAATTCTTTGTCTGTTGGAGCTGTAATAAATTTATTTGGCCTCCAAGGGACCGGTTCCATTGCATCATTTGGTGACTCCCATGCCTTTCAACCAACTAGTTCCATGAGTTCAATGAAAGGCGGAGACACCCAGGTGGCTGAAGGTTGAGATCTAAAGGCCTTCAGGTACAGACTTCTCATTGGAAGGGTTGATGGGTTTCCAGACAGCTCTCTGTTTAAGGATTTCTAGGATATCTGCAAAGGAGATATCCTCAGAAGGCGACCGTGAGGACCCTTCCTGACTCCTCAAGGTCAGTGTCCGAGGTGACTAACTTGTCTGGTGAGTCCAGGTGCTTCCTCTTGCAAGGTCTCTTCCGGGAAGCCTCCTCAGAAGGGTATGCTGGAGAGGTCTCAGAAGAGAGTTGTTCGCCTAATGGGGCACCCTGAGATCCAGAATCTCCGCTGTCCTGTGGTTGGGGTGGTGCTAAGACAGAAGCTTGTGCTTTAAGGTGGAAGAATATCAGTACTTTTGTATAGACCTGTAGGGGGGATAGCACACTCATCAGCTCAAAAGCCATTCCCCTGGCTCAGAGGACACTTCCGGTTCCAAAGAAGCAGAAGGAATCCCCAGCACCAAGGGGGCCGGCTCCAAACCCGATGTAGGAGCCGAGCTCACCCGCACAGAAGCCCTGAGAGGCAAGCTCGGAAAGCGAAGAGTCTCAGGTCCGAGCATCCCCTCTGGACCCGATCAGACAGCTTCTGCTCCTAGACATCCCAGATGGCACTGAAGATGTCAGAGCAGACCACCGTTCCGAAATCCCCAAAGTGGGTCTCGGCACAGAAGATTCTACTACAATGGGTACCAGGCATTCTGGCTCCTATGTTCCAGCTAGGCTCAAAGGAGGAATTAACGTGGATGAAAAGGTCTTTATTGGCTCTGAAACTGACTGGGTTGGAGCGGAGAATAGTTTTGCCAGGGCCGGCAACTTCAGCAGTCTGCACATCACCCTATCCACATAGTCATCTGATAGGCTCCTGAAGGACCTAGAGGAAAGGGTTGGTATCTCAGCAGGAGAGTCCGGTAACAATTCCGGTAGACCAGCTACGATCCCGAGTCTCTCTCTGCTCTGAAATCTGCGGCACCAAGGAGCTTGGTTTGTCTGATCCAGTAGGTTTTGGGATCAGAGTGAATAGTCTTTGCTGCCTTCTCTGGTGGTTCCAAATGGCAAGAAGAAGATGATCTCTTGGTAGGTTTGTCAATTTTGGTAGATGGAGACTTAGTCTTACTGGAGGTGCTCTGACTTTCTAAGCTTTTGGAGAAAGGAGACGGCAGAGCCCTCTTACAATAATTTTATTTTTTCCTCTCCAATAAAACCCTAGAGCTAAAGGAATGGCAGAAGGTCCATGTTTCTTGTAAGTGAATGGCTCCGAGACAGTACATGCAGATACTATGACCATCAATCAAGGCCATTTTCTGGAAACACTTCTGGCAAAACCCAGATGGCTTTGTTTCCTTTTGGTCTTTAGACATTATGGCAAAATGAACAACAAGCTACAACTATTTTTTATCAATGAAACAGAACTAGAACACACTACAAATCAAACCACACTCTGAAAAGATTATACAAGTATATATAACTTTTAATTATGTACTTACCAATAACTTTAGATGTTTGGGATCCATCACGCCTACATTCTGTACTGATGGGTTCGGAGCCGATCCTCGGCTCCGACTCGGCACGCTATACTATAGAGCGAAGTCTCTAATTGGCTGAGCTATTCTATATCCCAGGATGCACCACCACCACTTCCCAGATCTTGTTTGTCCGCACACATGCTCACAGTCATAGATAGCTGAAATAACATTGCCAGGTGTTTCAAGATGAAAAGGCTAAACTGAACCGTCCGGTCTCTTCTGATCTCCAAGGCAGGGGGAAGGAGGGAGGGTTATTAGGAATGTAGGCGAGATGGATCCCAAACATCTAAAGTTATGGTAAGTACATAACTAAAAGATGTTATGTGATCCTATCTCGCCTACATTCTGCACTGATGGGACAGCGTCCCTAGCACCTGATTCCTGGGTGGCTCACTGGAAAACACTCCTGAGAACTGTGGAACCGAAGGAAGCTCGCCCCCGAGATGCCATATCCAATTTGTAATGAGAAATAAAGGTGTGAGGAGAAGACCAGGTAGCCACAGCACAAATGTCACTAATGGCAAGCTTGGAATGAAAGGCTGTCGAAGTAGCCATAGCCCTTGTAGAATGAGCTTTCACAGAGGTTGTAAGCTCTCTATTAGAAAGAAAATAAGTATGACTAATACAGTCTCTGATCCACTTGGCAATAGTGACCTTAGTGACGGCTTTGCCCAATTTATTGTCTGAAAAGGACACAAACAACTGATCTGTTTTCCGTGTTTGATGTGTCCTATTTAAGTAGAAACGCAATTGCCTGTGAACATCCAATGAATGGAAGGTATATTCCGCTCTGTCTGAGTAGTTGGGGAAGAAAACTGGGAGTTCCAATGACTGTTGGAGACAAAAACTAGAACAAACTTTGGGAACAAAGGATGGATTAGGCCTGAGGGATACTCTATCCTTGTGAAAAACCAGGTACGGTGGTTTGACACACAGTGCTTGGAGTTCCGAAACTCTTCTGGCTGATGTAATTGCCACCAAAAAGGCAGTCTTCCAAGAAAGAAATTTCAAGTCACAAGTTTCTGCCGGTTCGAAGGGGGAAGAGGTCAAAGCACCTAATACGAAATTAAGATCCCACGGAGGAGCGGGATGAGAAATTGGAGGTCGTAGCAGCCCAGCACCTTTCATGAAGGCTTTACACAACTTATTGCTCATCAAAGGTGGGTCTATACTTTCATGAAAATTAGAAATGGCTGCTAATTGAACCTTAATGGTAGAGACCGAAGAACCTTGATTGAATAAGGAAGCCAAAAATTTCAAAACTTCAGACACCGGGGTAGTAATGGGATCTAATCCCCGGAGTTGGGCCCAAACGGCGAATCTCTTCCATTTGCTGTTATACATCTTAGTCGAATTCTTGTGGGCCGAGGACAAGATATGTATGACTTCCAAGTCCAAAACCTGGTTCCTGACTATAGTCGGAAGTGGAGGAGCCAAGCTGTTAACCTCAATGAGTGAAGGGACTGATGAAGCTGTCCCGACTGGTGGATCAAGAGATCTGGCACCTGGGTCCAGGAACCATGGACCGTCCAGTGCGCGTTTCCGAAGAAAGGGCAGCCAGACTTGACGAGGCCAGTATGGGGCAACTAAAATCATCTTGCACTGCAAGTGAATCGCCTTCTGGATTACCCTGGGAAGAAGGGGAACCGGTGGAAAGGCGTACAGTAGGCCGGTGGGCCAAGGTTGGACTAGGGCGTCCTTGGGAAACCCCCCCCGGAACTGGGGTGAGAGAAGAACTGTATACATTTCGTGTTGAGGGGAGTTGCAAAGAGGTCGCAACAAGGAGTTCCCCATCTTCTGAAGATCTGAGTTGCCACTCTGTCATTCAGAGACCACTCGTGTGGGGAGAGAATAGTTCTGCTCAGTCTGTCGGCTATCACATTGGATCTCCCCGGAATGTGTGTTGCTACCAAGAAATGGTTGGTTCCAATAGCCCAATCCCATACTTTCATGGTCTCTCTGCAAAGGGGATAGGACCTGGTCCCTCCCTGCTTGTTCAGGTACCAGACTACAGACATGTTGTCGGACTGAACGGCAATCATGCCCTGGGGGAGGTGACTGTGTAGTGCTTGTAGCGATAGAAGCACCGCCCTCATTTCCAGTATATTGATGTGTAGGGAACTCTCGTCGGGGTGCCACTTGCCTTGGACTGACCTGCCCAGGTAATGTCCCCCCCACCCCGTCTGGGAGGTGTCCGTAGTCAAAGTGGCCACTGGAGGAACGAAGGGTCGCCCCTGATCCAGGTTGGAGGAAAGAAGCCACCAGCGGAGGTCCTGTTTGCACGTCTCCGTGATTATAATGAGGTGACTGAGAGGGAGATCCTGATACGACCACTGGACTGACAGGAGCCACTGGAGAATCCTCATGTGCAATCTTGCTAAGGGAACTAGGAGAACGGTAGCCGACATGGAACCCAACAGTTGTAGGACCATCCTTGCTGGGGCTCGGCGTTTGGAGAGCAATGCTCGGACTTGAGATTGTAATGTTTCTATCCTCTCTGTAGGAAGATAGACCCGCATTTGCTTTGAGTCTATCTCTACACCGATAAATCGTATGCACTGAGATGGCAGCAACACAGACTTTGCCCAATTGAAGGGGATTCCTAGGGAGTTGCCTAGAGAAATAGTGGCTGCTAGGTTTTGTAAGAGTAGATGCCTGGAGGTGGCAGTTAGGAGCCAGTCGTCTAGGTATGGAAACACCTGGAATCCTAGACTTCTCAGGTGAGCAGTCACCACCGCCAAACATTTGGTGAACACCCTGGGGGCTGTGGTGAGACCAAAGGGCAGTGCACAGAACTGGAAATGACTGTCTCCCAGGCTGAAGCGCAAGTGTCTCCTGGACGCCTGATCTATCAGGATGTGATAATAGGCGTCCTTGAGATCTATGGAGCACATCCAAACACCTTTCTCCAGCAGCGGAGAATGGATTGTAAGGTGACCATCCGAACTTGGACTTCTTGACAGAACGGTTGAGCTTGCTGAGATCCAAGATGGGCCTCATGTCCCGGTCTTTTGGCACCAAAAGAATCTTGAGTAAGTCCCTAATCCGGTCTGGTCTTGGGACCGGTTGGATGACTCCTTTTTGAAGCAGCTTTGAAATTTCGATGGCTGCGAGATCCCGTTGACTGGGTGGTGGGTCCGGGATTTTCCGGGATAGTGGGGGGGGGCTGAGAAAAAGGAATGTTGTAACCTCCGGCAATGATCCGGAGCACCCATCGGTCCTGAGTGATATTCTCCCAGGCCTTTAGCTGCCTCAAAACACGACCCCGACTGGCTCCGGAGCGGCGCAGTCGGGCAATCCTTCAGGGATGCTGGAAGGTTGAGGAGCCACGAAAGGACTCGTGGTCTCCAGTGTTGCGGGGGCCTCTGCCGCCTCTGGGACGGCGTCTTCCTGAAAAATTTCCCCCTCCTCTGCCTCTAGAAGGGGGATCATCCTGCTGTGAGGGGTAAGTCTTCTGAGATTTGGAACCACATTTTCCCCCTCTTCTAGCCTTGGGATAAGGCCGGAAGGGAGTGGAAAACCGTGCCCCTACGGCAGTCAAGGTCTTACCCTCTTGTTCACAGCGGGTCAAGGTGTCCTTTACCTTGGGTCCAAACAAGGAGGACCCATCAAAGGGGGCGTCGGCAAAGGAAGACTTGAAGGCCTCTGCAAAATGACACAGGCAGAGCCAGGCTCGTCTCCGTAGAGCAACACCTGTACCCGCCGCTCTACTGCCCCTCGGCCGCATATGAAATGAGCCTCATGGACGAGTTCGATACTGATGACAAGGTAGCCAACTGAGAGCTAACCGTCTGGGCCAACTGCTCAGGTAGGTTACCAGAGAGGGTATCTGAAAGCTCCTTGACCAGATCCTCTGCAGTCTGGTGAAGTCGTCAGGTAATTCAGAGACCTTAAAGTAAAGGCTGCTGAAGTAAGGGTGCGCTTCCCGTACCGATCCATACTCCTGGACTCTTTATTAGGAGGATGGACGGACGTCGAAGCCTCTGCCACATCTTGCTGGGTAGCAGATGCCACCACCAGGGCATCTACGGCCACACCTTTGGATAAGAATTCCTTTTCAGGGGGGGCTGACAGAAATTTATTCGGGCGAGCTGGCACCGGTTCCACAGAATCCGGGTGCTCCCACTCCCTTCGAGAGATCAAATCCAGGAGCTCATCGAAGGGCAGAGACACCCAGGAGGCGGAAGGCTGAGCCCCGAAGGCCTTGAGGAAGACCGACTCCTCAGCGGAAAGGGGCTTGGACTGCCAGTCGCCTTGTTGCTTGAGGATTTCTAAGATGTCTACAAAGGAGACATCATCAGAGGACGACTTGGGGGACCCATCCGCATCATCGAGGTCGGTGTCCGAGGTGAGAGACTCATCAGGCTAGTCGACGTGCTTCCTCTTACACTGTCTCTTCCTGGGAGGTTCCTCTGAAGAAGCCTCGGAAGGACCCCCAGGAAGAGAGGAATCCCCAATGGGGGTGACCTCAGGCCCCAGGGCTCCGCTGTCTTGAGACAGGGGAACAACAAGGGAACAAGTCTCCATGCCAAGGGAAGGTGTTGGAGAGATGGTGGAGGTAGCCAAGGAAGATTTGGCTAAAGCACTCCTCATGGCCCTGAAGGCCGCCCCCCCCCCCGAATCCTGGGAAGGTCCGACCCCCGAGGCCACAACGGTAGAAGGCACTCCCGCAGCCGACGCACCGAGAGGGAGGCTCGGAACCGAAAGCATCGGACCCGAAGCGTCACCCCCGGGGCTGACCGAGGAGGTCCGTGTACCGAACTCAGATCCGAAGGTCGGGGTTGGAGTAAGGGTCGGAGCCAACCAGAAAACCTCCACCAGCTCCACCAGCACCGACTCCAACGGTGCCAAGGCTGTTGGAGGAGGAACCAAGACAACAGGGTGGACAATCGGCTCCGAAGCCGACTGGGCTGGAGCCGAGACTAACTTTTGAAAGACTGGAGACTGAAACAGCCTTTGAAGCACCCTGTCAATATCCGAATCTGACATCCTCGAGGACCGAGAAGAGACCGATCGGGCCCGAGTTGACTTCGCCGGTTCCGAAAGACTGGGGGACCGGCTCTGAATAGTCTCAAGCAGTATCGGCGCCGACGGAGATTCCACCAGCACAGCAATTTCCCTCGGAGCCGATGGGGACTTCGGCGCCGAGGTAGAAGAGTCTGAGTGTGACCTTTCGGCTCCGAAACCATTGGAGCCGAAGAAGGTGACACACCTCTCGATGCTCGAGCGCTCGGCTCCGAAGACAGAGGAGTCGAGGTTGGAGGCACCGAGGCAGACCGTTCCGACCTCGGCTCCGAAGTCCGTGGAGCCGACGGAGAAGCCTGCCTTGATTTCTTTGCTGTCGGCACCGACGGACTGGTCGGAGCCGAAGTCGTCGTCTTCCTGGAAGGAGAGGGGGAAGAAGATAAAGCCTCCTCAAAGGAAGGGGAGATCATCCCTTTCAATATTAATTTGTTTTTCCTCTCGGAGGACACGAGAAGAAAAAGCGTGGCATACACTACACGACTCTTGAAGGTGCTTAGGCCCTAAGCAATAAACACACAGTGAGTGATCATCCGTTATAGACATCTTG
>NC_056726.1:816179600-816254600 GCF_019279795.1 Protopterus annectens | reverse complement strand
CCTGCCCTTGTGGGCCATTTTAAGACTAGCCAATTTCCCTTGGTGGGCATCAAACCCTGTATCTTCTGTTTGTGAGGTAAACACATTTACCATTATATCAAACCCTAACCTTTGGGAAGTCAAGTGGAAGTACATGTAATGCTACCTAACCCAAATCAGATTTCCTGAAACCTGCACCTAAATCTGCTTTTTATCACATCAGTGTAAAGTTGAAACCTCTAATCTTGGTACTTTAGAGCTCTCCAAACATATGACTGCTCTGACATGGCTCAATGAGTTAACAGAATACAACCAGCACACATTCTACTGTACCTGAACCTTTCACCCAAAGTACACTCAATAAGAAGGGGATTACTAGGTTATCAATGCAGGTACCTGTCATTATAAACAGAGATATGTGCAATAAGATGACATAAACACAGGCATCTGAGGAAAGTACTACACAATCACAGAGAGTAAATTCCTGCTGGTATTGCACCTTCCCTAGCCTCAATAAGGCTACTGTTTGACTATGAACTCTGGTAACACTGTTCAATGTTGGAAAGAGTACCTCATGTTAGTTATTAGCTTCTTGATGGAGTCTGAGACGGTCCGCGAGTGCCCAGCCAGTACTGACCATTTGGGAGGATCTTTGGGATTGACAGCCAGTGAACGAGCAGTTTGAATCAGGCCAGCAGAGCTCTCCAGCATGGTTTTGGCTGAAGCGACAATTGGTTCCATGGCCTTGAGTCCCTGCAATCAAAGTACATAAAATAACACTAAACTGCAAAATGAAGAAAAATAGATACTAAAACATCAACTATCTTCTGCTCATTCCCAGAACTCAAATTTGAGGAAGACTTGTAAGAAATCTAGTACAAAATAGCATATGTACATTTATTTTCTATCTAAACTTACCTCGGGGCTGATCTGAGCAGGAATACTTGCAAATTCAGGATTTGAAGCAAATGCTGTCAAATTGTCAACAGCTTCAATCAATGGTATAGTAGCAGCTTGACATTTATCACGGTTCTCTTTGCTGAATGCTCCATCAAGGGCCTAGAATAAGAAATGCAAAGTCATGTTATGCTCCAGCAATGTAACAGCATGAAGAAAAAAAATATTTTATTTCAATTTATTCTAAAGTTCACCAACTTTAGTCAACAGGCATTCCCTTTTTATGTCTTAAATAGTACTAATGGCCAACTTGATGAAACCAGCAGTTGTATGACATCCAGATGGCTGCTAGTAGAACCACTCTTCTCAGAATACTACCTGCTCAGTGACCCCCCCCCCCAATAAATTCTATAGGATACTTGCCCTAACATCTGTGGTGCACCTCAAGAACAATCTGGCATGGAAAATCTTGCCCAATCTTTTATTTTTTCCAATACCCTCTTGGAGTGCTGTAACTGCATACTACATTATGTCAGACAGTAGAATATGTAGCCCCTTGGACCATGCAAACTCAGTACATCAAAAGATCTGAGGAGTGCTTTGCTCCTTAAGCAAAGTCAGACAGAAAAAAAAACGGAACATTGCAGGCTAGGAGTACCACCTCAGTGTTGGACAAAGGGAACAGAACAGCACTGACTGTACATTACCTACACCTTAAGTGGCTCTATACCTTATTTACCCTGCTACCTGGCAAACACCCTGTATCACACCAATGTCTTTCTCAAATAAATGTTAATTGTATCTCAGCATTACAATTACTAAGACAGTGCAGACCTGTGGTTGCTGAGGATAGAAATTTTATAAAACATTAGCAGTAAAATACAGTGACAAAATGTTAAGGTAATCATTCTGTTCTGTTACCAATACCCCCCCCCCATGTTATTGACCCAAACATGAAAGGAAGTCTTGGCTTGGCTTCTATTCAGTCATACTCCTAAGGAGAACGGTCACACACTGTTCAATGCTGCTGCCCCTCTGCTCCTATACACAAGTATTCAATTCTTCCCATCTCAACAACTCTGAATGGTCCATATACACTTGAATATGTGACCAGAGCAGTAAGCTGAAGATCTACAAAGGCCAGCTCACTTTACCAGGGAAGGGATTATAGCCATAACTGAAAATGCCTCCATCGTCTGTCCCAGAGACTTCCCATACTCTGGAACAAACTACCTATCTATATCAAACAAAGCTCCTCATTAGCACTGTTCAAGAAAAATCTTGATGATTGGATGGGAGATGGGAAATTCACCCCTGGGATCACTTCTGTGGCTCTGCTTGGCAGTGGCACAGGAAAATAATTTTCTTGGGTGGCGAAAGCCAGGGTACCTTTGGCTAGGCTTATATAGGCCCTAGGGCCAATAGCCTAGTACCTACCTATGAATCTAAATCTCTGGGATGCTGGCGAGAGCACAAGCACCCCTTGATGTCTGCCCAGAGAACAGCTTCCATACAGTCATTTACCCTGGCTGATCTGGAAAGGTGTTTCTCACCACCAGGAAATGAATGGGTCAGTGTACAATTGGAGAGGATCTTTGTTTTATGGGCAGAGTGGAGAAAAAGATAAAGAAAAAAAAAACTAATTGCATGACTGCAATAAGACTATAAAACAGACATCAAATCATCTTTACTGTTACCTGGTAAAATAACATTAAAAAAAAGAAACTATGTTCAAGTCTTGCAGTGAAATAATCTTTACTGTCTAAAGATTTATTTTACATTTGTTGAATGAGATAGTCTGACTGGATAGATGTCCATTTTCAGCAGAGGCCCAAGGAGAAAAAACTCCAGATAACACAGATAGAACATAACAGACACGAGTCAAACATATTTGTAAAGCTCTCTAATAGGTACTCTCAATATACACAGTGTGTAATAGTATAGAAAAACAACAGGTTAGAGCAAGCTATTATGAGCAAGAGATGCGTATAATATTAATTTAAATAAGGCATTGAATAAGTAGTGATTAATCAGGGTTAGTACAGGGACAAAGCCAGTGCTCTTTAAAATACTGTTTGAGGCCTTTTTTGAAAAGACTTAAAGAAGGTTGGAAGGTAAGGTTAGATGGAAGTGAATTCCAAGTTTTACCAACTGCGTTGGCAAACAGGGAGTTGTTGGCTGAGTTAATGGCTCTGTGGGTTTGGACCAACAGTTTATTGGATGATCGTAGTTGCCTTGAATTACTGTATGGCTTTATGATATTTCTGAGTGCCGGAGTATTTTCAGGGTGCTACAGAATTTTGTGTGCTACTATAAGTTGACTGAAAATAAGTAGGCTAGGCAGTTCTAGCCACCTGAAGACTGAGGTTTTGACAGTGATGTGTCCTTTATGTTGAGCCTATGGCAAATCTGGCAATATATTTTTAACAATGAGAGCTTACTAAGTTCAGTTTTGCTCAAATTGGAGAGTATGGGAGAGGCATACAGAAGGGTAGAGAGTAGGTGTGAGCAAGCGATTGCAGTCCTAGCTAATGGAGTTAGAAAAGGTTTGCTACTATATAATGGGCCAAGTTTATTAACAGTTTTTATAATTTTGATATGCAGATCAAATTTAAGCTTATTGTCCACTATTACTCCTAAAAGCTTAGTATGGCCATCTGGAGAGAGAGAGAGAGAGAGAGAGGTACCATTATTGGATGTTATGGAGAAGGAAAGTGGGGTTGATCTACTGGTGGGGGTAAAGAGAAGCAGTTTAGTTTTGTTGGGATTTAACGGACTGTGATCAGAGAGCCAATTTTCAACTGTGTTAAATGTATTTTGTGCCAACGTTTGCAGGTCTAAAGGGGAGGAGGCTGTAGAGAACAGGATAGAACTGTCTGCATATTGAATGCAGGTTGCATCAGGGATGGCAGTATGAAGATTGTTGATGAAGACAGGAGAGAGTAGAGAAAGTACAGTTTTGTACCTACCATAAATGTAGATGTCCGATAGGTATGCATCTGCAGTCATCACATATGGGTTGTCCTGCCTCAGGAAGCCCTTCGGTCAGCCGGATTCCAAAGTCTGGGTCCGGCGTCGGCTGATGTCGCCCCTTCCCCGACGTCAGAGCGCCTGGGGTATAAAAGCGTCAGCCGACGCCATCTTCCTCAGTTTTTCTTGCCCCAGATGCCAGGTGCCCTCTAAGGAAGGCTAAATTTGGAGAAATGCAATAAATTCCAAACATGCACAAAAATATATACATATATAAAAACAAATACACCATAATAGATAACCCCAGCTAGCTATGAGAGGGGAATGTACCCAAGAAATACCAAAGAGGGGAAGGAGGGAGGGTAAACCTGACTGCAGATGCATACCTATCGGACATCTGCATTTATGGTAGGTACAAAACTGTACTATGTCCTTCAAGGATGCATCTGCAGTCATCACATATGGGTAGAATACCATAGCCAATCTGGGGGTGGAGGATCTATGTAAAGGATGTTGTAGCTAAAATGCCCTGCAGGACTGCCGTAGCAAAGCCTGCTCTGGATCTGGAATATAAAGGTAAGTTGTAATGCTTGAAAAATGTATGCACGGAGCTCCATGTAGCAGCTTCTAAAATGTCCTTGGTAGCCACCCCTCTTAAGAAGGCTGTGGAGGTGGCTGTGGCTCTGGTCGAATGAGGTCTAATGTTAGCTGGCACAGTTTTTCCATGAAAGGAGTAACAGAAACTAATGCAATTCCCTATCCATTTTGAAATTGTCGGTTTTGAAATTGCTTTTCCTTGTGCACCAGCAGCATGTGCTACAAACTGGTCAGTTTTTCTGTAATTTTTAGTTCTGTCCAAGTAGTAGCGCAACTGTCTGTGTATGTCCAGGGTGTGCAGAAGCTTTTCCCTTTTGTTTTGTGGATTTGGAAAGAAGGTAGGCAGGTGAATAGCTTGGTTTAATGAGACCCTAGATACCACCTTTGGCATAAATGAAGGATTGGTTCTCAATGAGACTCTGTCTTGATGAAAAATAAGAAATGGCTGTACTGCCATGAGGGCCTGTAACTCAGATACTCTTCTTGCTGAGGTTATGGCCAGAAGGAAGGCAGTCTTCCAAGAGAGGAACTGTAGTTCTGCAGATGCTGCTGGTTCAAAGGGAGGCAGTGTTAGTTTTTCCAACACGGTTAAGGTCCCAAGTAGGCAGTGGTGGTTTCCTTGGAGGATTGATGTTTTTAATTCCTCTTAGAAACTGTCTTAGCAGAGGATGAGAGAAGACAGGTGGATCAGTATTGTACTCTGCTGAAATTGCTGAAGCATGAATTTTAATGGAAGAGTAAGACAGGCCATTGTGGAGCATTTCTGCCAAATATTCCAGGATATGTGCCATGTTCATAACTGTTGCACCTAGGCCCTTTGAGGTGCTCCAGGTGTGAAATCTTTACCATTTTGCTGAGTATGCCTTTCTTGTGGAAGGCCTGCGAGCTTCCATGATGATATCCTTCACTCTCTTGGATAGCTTATCCTGGTGATGAGTCAAGGTATTTTCCAGGCAGCTAGTTGTAATGTTTTCAGGTTGGAATGCAGAGTTTTGTAATTGTGCGGTGTCAGGAGAAGCGGCCATTGTGGCAGAAGCCATGGTTTTGTCCGTGACATGCTCTTTAGCAATGGGTACCAGTGCTGTCTTGGCCAGTCCGGAGCTATCAGAATCACTCTTGGCTGCTCTGCCCTGATCTTCAGTAAGACCTTGGTCATTAATGGAAGAGGTGGGAATGCATACACTGTTAGAGCTCTCCAGCTGAAAGAGAGGGCGTCCACTTTCCATGCTTGTGGGTGGTATGTCCTTGAGCAGAATTTCTCCAGCTGATGATTGTGTGGGGAGGCAAAGAGGTCTATGTCCGGTCTCCCCCATGATTGTGTTATCTGATGGAAGATGTCTGGGTGCAGCATCCATTCGTGTGCATCCATGATGTTCCTGCTTAAGCTGTCCGCCAGTATATTGTCTTTTCCTGGTACAAACTGGGATTGCAGCTGTATATTGAGAGTCAAGGAAAGTTCCCATAGATTCATTGCCAGTCTGCAAAGAGGGTAGGAATGGGTGCCTCCTTGCTTGTTTATGTACCACATAACTGTAGTGTTGTCTGTCCTTATTAGCAGGTGGCCTTGATGTAGGAATAACTTGAAGGCCTCGATTGCATGTATCGCTGCCAGCATTTCCTTTTGCTTTATGTGCATGCGTAGCTCTTTTTGTGACCATAGTCCTTGAATGAATCTTCCTTCCATGTGCGCTCCCCATCCGTGGTCTGAAGCGTCCGTTGTAATGGTTTGGCTGGCTATTGGTTTGCTCAAGGCCAAACCCCTGTTTGACTGGCTTGCTTGAGCCCACCACAGAAATTCCCTTTGAAGGCATGGGATGAGTGGTATCAAAGTTTCCAAGCTGTGACTGTGCTGAGTCCATAAACTCCTTAAGTACCATTGAAGTTTCCTCATATGTAGCCTTGCTTGAGGAATCAGAAGAATGCAAGAAGCCATGTAACCCAGGGCCTGCAGGATTTTCCTTGCAGTCAGCTGAGTTTGTCTTGACAGGTTTTTGAAGTAATCCGGTAGTTGGTTTTGTTTTTCTTCTGTGAGGAAAGCCATTTGGGTGATTGTGTCTAGATCCGCACCCAGAAAAGTTATTCTTTGGGATGGTACAAGTCTTGACTTGTGAATGTTGACTGTATATCCCAAGGCCTGAAGAAGATAGATGGCATAATTCAAGTGTTTTACCAAAATTTGTTGGCTGCCCGCTTGTATAAGGCAGTCGTCCAGATATGGGTATATTTGCATCCCCTGAAGTCTGCAGTGTGCAATTACTGATGCCAGGCATTTCGTGAATACTCTGGGCGCAGTAGATAAGCCAAAGGGCAATGCTGAGAATTGATACTGCTCTGAACCTGCAAGAAATCTGAGGTGTCTTCTGCAGCTTTGTCTGATAGGGACATGCAGGTATGCCTCCTTGAGGTCCAGAGTTACCAGCCAAGACCCCTTGCCCAGTATGGGAAGGAGTTGCTGTAGAGTCAGCATTTTAAATTTTGGCACAATGAGATAAGTATTTAGTGCGGACAAGTCGAGAATAGGCCTCCATTGCTTTTCTTTTCTTGGAACAAGGAAGAGTCTGGAAAAAAATCCTTGGCCTTGTTCTGCGAGAGGAACCTTTTCTATTGCTTTAATTTTCATTAAGTTGGAGATTTGTTTCAAAGCCTCTGCCCTTTGATTTGGTGGCAGGTCTGGCATGCCTTTTCTTTTCGGTAATGTGTGGAAATGGAACCTGTATCCTTTGTCTATTATTTGTAGTGTCCATTTGTCCCTTGTAATAATGTGCCAATTTTCTGAAAATAAGGAAAGCTTTCCGCCCAGAGGTGCTTCCAATTGAGCCCTGGTTGGCGGTGTCAAAGTAAAGTCATTGAGTCTGTCCTTGTGCAGCAGTTGTAGGCCCTGCACTACCTCTCTGGTTGGGATGCTGCCATTGACGTCCTCTGTAGGAGCCTCTAGCTTGCCCTCTACCTCTGGCACGCCTGTTCTGGACTCTCTGAAATCTGTCTGTGTCTGGAAAGGACCAGTTCTTGGAAGGCCAATTTCTGCTGAATCTTGGTGGTTGGACTTGCATAAAATCTTTGACTGTTTCTACAGATTTTGCCTTTTCTTCAAATTTCTTTAAGACCTCCTGAGCAGTGGAGCCAAATAACTTTTGCTTTTCCAGTGGAGCATCCAGAATCTTTGCTTTAACATGGTCTGGCAGAGATTGTTCCTTCAGCCAAGCAAACCTACGTATGACTGCACCTGTCATAGCTGACCTACATGAAGCTTCCAATGCATCATAACCACACTGCAAGAAATGGTTGCTAACCTGTTGAGAGTTATGTACCAGATCCTGAAGTGATTTGGGATCTAGGGATTCAGGTGAAGACAGCTTTTTATGCAATTCATCTAACAAATATTCTTGGTACTGTATCATATGAAATTGACAGTTTAAAGCCCTCATAGAAAGGGTAGCAGAAGTATACACTTTTTTACCCCATCACTTTAAAGCCCTGGACTCCCTTTCAGAGGGGAGTGGATTTTTTGTAGTGACAGCTGCAACCCCTTTAGGGCCCTGGGAGATAATTTCTGGATCAGCAGAGTGGGCCTTGTAAAGGAAAAGATGTGATTCCGGGACCCTGTAGTACCTATTGGGTTTGGCAGGAGCCGGAGGGAGAGAGTCAGGGGTTGTGCTAGATTCAGAGTACACATCATCAATGACATTCAAAACAGGGGGAATAGCCAAAGGTCTACGCTGAGGCAAATGCAAGAAGGTCCTTAATCTCTTCCTGGAAACAGAGAATTCCTGGCCCTGCCATTGGAAATGCTCCCTCACAGTGTGCAGAGTTTCCCCAAAAGACAGTTCTTCAGGAGGGGAGGCCGAAGGGATAGATTCCTCTGCATCTGAATCCTTGTAGGCCGAAAAAGCCTCCTCCTGGTAGTCCGAGAGAGCAGAGCCATCAGAGGCCTCATCTGAGGAGAGGGGATCAGAGGGCTCAACCCTGGGCCTTTTTTCTGTAGGAGGTTGAGAGCCCCTGTCCGGATGAGGCTGAGAGCCCCTAATTAATGAAATAAGGTCCTCTGCTAGACTAAGGATCTGAGAACCTGTAGTGGGTCCCTGAGGGATAACCCTGGGAGGCATAGATTTTGAGTGTTTAGCACCTTTAGCCCTAGAGAAAGCCTTAATAGACATGGATGCAGGAGGCCTGGCTGCACCACGTGCTGGTGTAGTTTTGTCTAAGGGAATGGTGTCGGAAGGTTCCTGGACACCAGATTCCAATGGAGATTCAACAACCGATACAGTAGTGGCCTCCGGGGCCGAGGTTGTCGGTTGTATGGTTTCAGTGGACAGTAGTACCAAGGACTCGGTTTCAGCCGAGACCAAGACACTCCCGGTAGGCCTGGCCATGGTTTCAGCTGAAACCGCAGACCGTGTGTGTCGGTCCTTGTCCTTCCGTTTCTTTATTAAATGTGAAGTCGGAGTCTCCGACGGCATTTTGTAAACAAAACTAGCCCCAAAAAATTCCTCTGCAAACTCCTACTGACGTCTTAGAGTGCGTTGGTTGAAGGAAGCACAGGCGGAACAAGCCGAGACGTCGTGGTCTGGGCCTAGGCAAGGTAGGCAGTAAGAGTGGAAATCCTTATGAGGTATTTGTTTCCCACAAGTTAAGCAATTATTAATTTTATCTGACATCGGCTGAGGCAAGAAAGAGTCCCCAACGGGGTACTTAGCTTTTGAAGTCTTCGGTTTAGCTGAATTACAGGAGCTGGTTGACCGGCACTTGCGAACTGCTTCTGCTTCGGGCACCACACGGCAAGAAAGACTGAGGAAGATGGCATCGGCTGACGCTTTTATACCCCAGGCGCTCTGACGTCAGGGAAGGGGCGACATCAGCCGACGCCAGACCCAGACTTTGGAATCCGGCCGACCGAAGGGCTGCCTGAGGCAGGACAACCCATATGTGATGACTGCAGATGCATCCTTGAAGGACATCCTAGAATAGAGCCCTGAGGGACATCAAGAGTGAGAGAGAGCAGGGTTGACAGTCTGCCCTGCCATAATACAGCCTGTTGTCTGCCATTCAGATAGGATAAAAAACACTGAAGAGCATGGTTATCTAGAGAGATGGATTTTAGGGAATGGATGAGTAATTTGTGGTTGACCAGATTAAAGGCCTTTGACAGGTCTAGAAATAGGGCTGAAGATAGCCTGTTGTTGTTCCTATTTTGGAACATGGTGTTTGTAGAAGAAAGGAGGGTGGAGGTGGTGCTGTGATGTGGCCTAAAGCCATGCTGAGAGTTGGCAAGCAGACCGTTCTGAACGAGGTAGTCTATAAGCTACTTATGAACGCACTTCTCCATTAATTTGGCTAGTGGTGAGAGAATGGCAATGGGTCTGTAGTTGGACAGTTCTGTTAAACTTCCACCTTTATGGTGAGGGATAAAACATGGGATATTTTCCAGATTGAGGGGACAGTGCCATCAGTTAGTGTTCTACTGATTAGGATAGAGTTGGGGAATGTGGTATGGTGTCGGCAGCTTTTTGTAGGTACTCTGCAGGAAGGAGGTCAGCAGAAAGGGTGGTTGGTTTTAGTTTTTTGATAAGGGATCGGATAAAAGTGGTAGAGACAGGTTGGAAGTTAAAGGTGGGGATGAGAAGTGGGTGTATTAGTGGTAGAGAAGCAATAGTTGTGTAAAATCTTACGAAAACCATAAATGTCCTTCTCTTCCATGTTGCAGTATTCTAGATGTGGGATTTTCTGTCCTCAGGTGACTCTTGCATTGGCCCCTATACAAAAGCTTCAGCTTGGCTGTTGCAGTGTGCGTGAGATGTCACATGTAGGGCCATAAATGTGATGTCTACACACACAATCCTCAGAACTTGAAGGCCAGCAGGCAGAGAATAAGGCCCAGCAGGAGGAATCCCAGTGGTTTTCAGGTGTGTGACCTGGTGTCCTACTGTAGTATGGATAGGACAGGTAAAGATAAAGGACCTGGGGGAATTGGTGGGTGGGAAGGAATACTGCAACATGGAAGAGAAGGACATCTATGGTTATGGTAAGATTTTACACAACTATTCCATGTCCTTTTACTCCTACGTTGAAGTATTCTAGATGTGGGAGCATACCACAGCTTATGCGGATGAGAGGGTGGTGGTAGATGGAGAGTTCTACAAGACCCTGCAGGACTACCCTGGAGAATCCTGTCCTAGCTATAGAAATTTGGTCAAGTATGCAATGCTTGGTGAAGGTGTGGATAGAGGACCATGTGGCTGCTTCCATAATGGATGCTGTGTCTGGGCCTTTCATGAAGGCCCTGGAGGTGGCCACAGCTCTAGTGGAATAGACCTTAATTCCCACTGGAGGTTCCTTTCCATGGTGGGAGTAGCAGAGGCAAACAGCTTTCCTAATCCAGCATGCGATGGTTTGCTTGGAGACTGCCTTGTCTAGGGCTCTGGGTGAAAGGAGACAAAGCTGGTTAGTTTTCCTAATGGCTTTGGTCTTGTCCAGGTAAAACCTTGGTTGCCTTGCATGTCCAAGGAGTTCAGAATCCTCTCTCCTTCATTAGTGGGTGACGGGAAGAAGGTGGGTAGATGGATGGATTGGTTTAGAGACAAGTCATTGACCAACTTGGGCATAAAGGAGGGGTTGGTTCGCAGGGGCACCTTGTCTTTGTGGAAGATTGTGTAGGGGGGACAGGCCATTAAGGTCTGCAACTCAGACACTCTTCTGTCTGAAGTGACGGCCACCAGCAGGACCGTCTTCCAGGTACACATCTGTAAGAAGAGGCTCCAGCGGGTTCAAAAGGATGTTGGGTTAATTTCTCTAAGATGCAGTTAAGGTCTCAGGGCGGGGGATAGGTTTCCTAGATGGTCTCATGTGCAAGACCCCTTAAAGAAAAGCTTTATGTCAAGCCTGGCTAGCAGCAGGGGGGGGGGGGGGTCCAGGGGCAGGCAGGCTGATATAGCAGAGGTGTACTTCTACAGAAGAATAAGAGAGCCCACTTTTTATCAATTGACATAGGTTCAGAACCAGGGGGACCTCCTCAGAGCAAGGGTTCCTTCCCTTGTGCAGGCACCATTTAGTAAATCTTTCCCACTTAGCCAGGTAAGATTTTCTGGTGGTAGGTTTCCTTGCCTCCCTTAGGACAGAAAGCACGTCCTCTGAGTAGTGGTGTCGGAAAGGGATCGAAAGTTTATCACCCACAGAGTCAGGGTCAACATCTAAGTGTGGGTTTAGGAGAGTTCCTTTGTCTTGTGTCAGTAAGTCCACCTTGTAGGCTAACATGAAGTGATTGCCCTTGGCTAGATTGTGAAGTAGGGGGAACCAGTGCTGCCTTGGCCAGTAGGGAGTCACTGACAAGATTTTTGGTTTGTCCTTCTGTACTTTCAGGAGGATTTTCTGAATCAGTGGGAATGGGGGGGAAGGCATAAAGAAACTTCCCCTCTCAAGAGATGCTGAAAGCATCCACTGTCCATGCTAGAGGGGAGTGGGTTTTTGAGCAGAAGGTCTGCAGTTGCCTGTTCTGGGGGGAGGCAAACAGGTCTATTTGTGGAGCACCCCACCAGTGGACTATGTGTAAGAAGACCTCCCTGTTAAGCCATCCATTCGTGCTGAGGCGAGGAGGTCCTGCTCAAGAGATCTGCTTGGTGGTTGTCTTGTGAGGGGATGTAGGCTACCTGCAGGACAAAGTTGTGATGACAGTCCAGGTCTCATATCAGCAGGGTTAGTCTGCACAGCTGATAGGCCTTTCTTTCTCCCTGTCTGTTGAGGTACCACATCACCATGGTGTTGTCGGTCACGCTCAGGAGCAGCCCCGGAACCAGAAGGGGAGTAAAGGTCTTTAGAGCTAAGAAGACTGCTGTCCTTTCCCTGACATTGATATACTTGGCCTGTAGAGAGGGATGACACTTTTCTTGAATCCTGTAAGATGCCAGAGTTGCTCCCCAACCTGAATCTGAGGCATCTGTATGCATTACTTGGTTTGTGGTGGGGGGATTGAAGTGGGAGCCCTGGGTTTAGTTAGACTTGCTGGATCCACCAGCTGATTTCCGCTTTTAGACAGGGGAGGAGGGGAATTACTTGGTCTAGGGGATGTAGGTGTTGGGAAGAGATGTTTTTGAGGTACCACCGTAGCTTGCGCATGTGCCTTCTTGCCAGTGGTAGCATGAGGTTGGTCGCTGCCATTAAATCCAGCAGATGGAGAACTTGCCTTGCTGTCACCTTTTGGGACAGTAGGGCTTCCTGGAAGTGGAAGTAAGAAAAAGAACATTGTCCTGCGGGAGAAAGGCCTTCATTTTGTCTGTTCTGATTCTCCAGCCTAGGAAAACCTTGTCCTGGCCTGGGATCAGGGAGGATTTGGGGAGGTGGATGGTGAACCCTAGATTCTGCATAAGGGTCATAGTGAAATGTAGATGCTTTGATAGAGCATCTTTGGACTCTGCCAGAATCAGGATGTCGTCCATATATGGGTAAATCTGTATACCCTGAGTTCTGCAGAAGGCAATTGCTGGGGCTAGGCACTTTGTAAAGACTCGGGGGTCCATGGATAAACCAAAGGGCAATGCAATAAACTGGAAATGAGAGGCAGGTCCAGAGAAATGCAGGAATTGTCTGTGGGAATTCCTGATGGGTATGTGTAGGTAGGCTTCCTTTAGGTCCAGGGTGGCCACAAAAGCTTTGGCTGGATTTAGAGACAGCAGGGTGGGGAGAGAGAGCATTTTGAAGAAAGGTACCTGAAGGTGAAGATTTAGGTAGGACAGGTCTAAGATGGGCCTCCAGGGCCAGTCTTTCTTGGGGACCAGGAAGAGACAGGAGTAGAAACCCTTTCCTTCTTGTCCTGATGGGACAGGTTCTATGGCGCCTAGTTTTAGAAAGTCTGCCAGAACTTGTGACATGAGATGGGCCTGTTTTTTTTTTGGGGGGGGGGGGGGGGAGAAAGGAATGCCTTTTCTGGGTGGTTTTTCTTTCCAAGATAGGAAATACCCTTTTTGGATAATGGTTAAGACCGATTGGTCTGTAGTGATGGATTGCCAAAGGGGAAGACAGTGGGAAAGGCAGGCCGAGAGGGGTAGGTGGGCAAGGCAGTCATGCATTACTGGGGCTTCCTCTGTTCTGAAAGGATTGTCTGGGTTGATGTGGTGGAGCAGAGGGTCTGGAGGTGGTAGGTCTTCTAGCACCTCTCCTAGACCTGGAAGAGGAGGCAGAGGGTTGAGGATTACGTCTCACAATGGCGGCCTTAGCAGGGTAGTTCCTATAATACTTGGGGATGGGTGATACCAGTAGATGCTTGATGTCCTGTAGTTCTTTGCTTTTTTTCCTGCATATTTTTAAAAGGGTCTGCAGATTGTTTACCGAAAAGGACATTGTGGTCCAGAGGGGCATCCAAGATCTTAGACATGAAATCCTCAGGGAGGTTCTGGAGTCTTAGCCGTTAGTACCTCCTGAGGACAGAAGCAGATGCTGCAGACCTGGCGGATGCTTCTGCAGCATCGTAGCTGCATCTGATGGAATGCCTGGCTACCTGTTGGGTCAAAGAAAGTTTGGAGATAACGTAAGTCTTAATGGGACTGTCAGGCAAAAATGTCTGCAGGGAGGAGGCTTGAGAGACCAAGTCTACTGCATACTTGGTCATGCGGGTCTGATAAGTTATGGCTCTGAAAGTCCAAGTGGAAGAAGTGTATACCTTCTTTCCCATCCTATATGGATAGGATGGGAAAGAAGGTATACACTTCTTCCACTTGTTATCTTTATCTCTGGGTAAGAGGGAGGCAGAAGGCAGCAGTCTAGATTGCTTATCTGCAGTGGTGGCAATCACAGCTGGGCCTGCCAAGGGTGGTATAACCAAGAATTTCTGGTCCTCTGGTACTTTATAGAAGCGGTCAGAATGCTTAGGGGCTGGAGGCTGGGGCCTTAGAAGCTGAGTTGAAGGCATCCAAGTAAGCAGGCAGAATGGGGGGGCCACCAAAGGGGAGGGTGATTCTACTTGCAGCAGCTCAAAGTACCTTTTTTGGGTGTCAGCCATTTGGGACGTATCCCATTTACAGTAAATCTTTCATCTTGGTGATGGTCTCACTAAACGTAATATCCTCCGGAGGGGAATGCTGTTCCAAAATTCCTCATCAGAAGAGTAATATTCCTGGGGAGAAGCAATCTGGGAAACATAAGAAATGGACTCTTCAGAGGATGAGAAGGAAGAAATCATGCTCCTCTTCCCTGACTTGAGAGGTCATGGGTGGGAGGGAAGAAGCAGAAGCAGGCCTAGGGCTCAGAAGAGGCAGCGTGGAGGTGGCTGAGGCTGAAGGCCTGCATGAGAGAGGAGGTGAAGGCCTGCTAGTCTGGTTTGGCTTCTACAGAGTTGGAGGTATGTTTAGTTTTCTGCTTCTTTTTCGCCGGGAAGGAAGTAGAGAGTGGTCTGGCATCGGGTTTGGATAGTAACACATCCGAAGCCTGGATCCTGGTCGGAGGTACCACTGAAACTGGTTCTCCCTCGACATAGACGGTAGTCTATGTCTGTATAAGCTCCAAGGACATGCCGGCTGTCTCCTGCGAAAAGGCTTCCTCAAGGGACGTCGCTGCAGTCTACAGGTCATCCAAGCGTGCCTCAACCCCTAGATCAGCAGCTGGCGGTGTGTTGGGAAGTGGAGCGGCAGGCAAGAAAGGCCTAGGAAACATGGCCTTCTTGAGTGGAGGTTTGGGTGCGGCCTCCGATGCAGGATCCATTTAACCGCTTAAGTTGCTGGTTCTTCAGGTAGAGGTTTAATGCGGCCAGATGACTGTGCAGGATCTTAGGAACAAACGATTGACAAATTGCACAGGAAGAGTGATAGTGTTCCTGGCCTACGCAAAAAAACACACCTGTCATGGGCATCTTAATGGGTTATCTGGTGACCGCACTGGCACTTTCCCTGTTTTCCTGACATCAGCTAAAGGCTACAACAACCAAGTGTAAGCAATAACAATCGGCAAAAAATAAAAAAAATTAGAAACCCGACGGGTTACTTATCTTTAAGAAGCAACGTCTGTGAAGAGGGAATCGTACGATGCGAATGTCTGCGGCTGAAATGTTCTGAGGACTGTGTGTGCAGACATCACATTTATGGCCCCTGGTTTATGGCCTACGTGTGACGTCCCACACACACACTGCAACAGCCAAGCTGAAGCTTTTGTATAGGAGCCAATGTACGAGTCGCCTGAGGGCAGAAAATCCCACATCTAGAATACTGCAACAAAGGAAAAAGAGGACATTTAATAGTTTCAGTGAAAAGGTTATTAAAGGCAGTGGGCAACAGTTTGAGGATTTATGGGTGTAGTTTGATGGAGTTGGGGTAGTAGATTGTCCTGGATGAAGAAGTCTGGTAATACTTGCCCAAAACTTTTGGGGATTGTTTTGGTGTTTAAATTGGAGGTTCTGGTAGTAGTTTTTTGACCAGTTGACCGATTTAAGTTCTTTTAGGCAGTTAGTAAGTTAAAGTTTTTATTATTTCTGATTGCTTTGTAGGTAGTCTTGTGGTGGGTTTCTGCCTTATGCTTAATAATATAAGTTAGTGAATGATCACCAAGGTCATTGGGGAGAGTCACAGCTGTATACAAGCTTGGGTGGCTATTGACAAGTACCGAACCTAAGATACTTTCCCTGTTGGTGGGTTTACTAATCTTAGCGGGAGAGGTTATTTGTGTGAACCCAAACAGATTTATATGGGTGACAGGGGATTCAGCTGAGCAGGTCCACCAGTCTGTGTTAAAGTGACCAAGAACAATGTTTTTTGGGGGGTAGGTAGTGGATAACCATTAGAGAATATCTTCCAGAGTGCTTATTTTATTGCCTTGGGGAATGTAGATACAGACAATATTTATACTCTTATTAATGTTAATTTGCAGTTTGGTAATGAGGATTTCTGCGTAATTAAATGGGGGTGGTTGAACTGGACCTCTATTAACACAATGTATTTTTGTAAAGAACTGCTATCCCACCTCCCTTCTTAGAGGTTTGGTCCAATTGCTGTATGTTGTAGCTCAGAGGTAATACCTCATTATCGGCAGTAGTAGGTTTAAGCCAGGTTTCGGTAAGACACATTATGTCTGGGGAATGAACTGCTAAGAGGGCATGCAGGTTGGGGATTTTATTATTTATACTTCAAATGTTCAAGTGAAATGTCAGGAGAGAGTTTGCAGGACAGTTAAGGGGTAAGTTTATTGATGGGGTTGGTGTTGTAGGTCATACTGTCACCAGGTGGAGACGGGCCAAGGTTAGGATGGATGTCTATATGTAACAAGGTTATATTGAAATCTGATTATGAGTTTTAGAAACTTGTGAATAAGTCTTGGATAGTGCTTGTCCCTTGGATTAGATTTTAAGGTTTTAATTGCATGAGGAGGTAAAGTGGATGAAGATTTGGATGTGTGGGGGATAGTTAGGTGAGCTAACTTGTAGAAGAAGCCCGGGGTGGTAGTTTGACATTTTGGGTAGTGAAATCTATGGCGTTGTTGGTTTTCATTGGCAGTGAGGAGATAAAGGATGGGCATCAGGGGGAGTAGAGAAAATACTAGTGTTTTTGTTGATCCTAGCATAGCAAGGGGCCTGACCATTATAGGGCACAGTTTTCAACCAATATTTGGTAGGAAAGGAAGGAGAAAAGTTAGGTTGTAGAGAGGAAGGGCCACTTGGTGGTGTATGAGATGCTGGTTGAGAGGAAAAAGCAGGGGGAGTGGCTATGACAGTATAATTTTAACAGTACTAGGGGCGGGTGGAAATAGGGGGCAGGGTGGGGAGCTGAACAAGCCAGAGAGCAGCGAGGGTGAGCAGAGCAGGGCTAAACTGGACCAGAAGATTTATACAACAATTAAGTAAAATGTAAGTTTATAATGGGTATGCAAGTTATTTACCTTACTACATTTTAAAGATGGCTCCCAGAGGAATGGGTACTGATAGAGCCTCCTATGAGACTGGCTCGGGAGAGGGGAGATAGCAATTATCAGTGTGAGATTGGGTGGTTAGAACTGGTTGGAGGGAGTCCAAAAAGTAAAGAAAAAAAAAACAAGTAAAGAAAAAAAAAACAATCAGGAGCCAGGAAATGTTAAGTAAGACAATACACTATGTTTGAGCTTTACAGCTTACTGAAACCAAATGTTGCTAGCAAGCTCCAAGGATGAGTAGAGCTAAGGGAATTCGGACTGAACTAAAGGTTTGTTTTGGAATAGTTTTAACCCTAGACACTGGAGCTCACCCATTTGCATACAGAGGGAATAAGGAACTTGTACAATTAGTAGAGTATGTTCCTATCTAATGGCCAACTTCATTAAAGCTCTCCAAGTTGGAAGCTGAATGGAGCTCAATGCAGCTGTGCTCATCTCACAATGATAGTCACAAAATAAGAGAAAATTTTTAAGATCTTTGTAACAATACAACGCAAAGTAAACATTCTTGTAATAATCTGAAACACAAATCCTGCTGCTGCTGTCACAGCTTCACTAAATATTACAGTACCTTTTGTCACTAACATTTACTTATTGTGAAACAACCTTCTCTTTATAGCAAATTTCAGTGAATATTAAAAAGAAACATTGTTTCATGTCAAATAAACTGTGCCACAAAAGCATTTCACATTGAGCAAGCTTCTGCATCTTCTCCAGAAGCAGGCACCAACTAATAACCATCTGTCTAAGCATTACAGTGTTGTTTCTTACTTCAGTAACTATGTTCTAACTCACCGCCATACTCATCAGCAATTAAGCTAAATCTTGAGGTGGGGGGGCAAAGACAGCACACCGCATATGAGGACTTAAGAGATCATTTTTTTTTATAAGAGGAGTTCCACTTACCAATTACAATATATCTGCATAGTCCCATCAGATGAAAAATTTGACAACCTAATGGAAATTCAACACAGACTACTGCAAATCGTGAAACTTGGTCATCTTAGTAAAATAATAGCAAAGATCAAAACTTATTACACTGAGTTTTTTTTTTTTTTGCAGGTGGGGCAAGACCCCTTTCATCCCTGATGTTAGAAGGCTGCACCCCCAATACCACCCTTAAATATAAGTACTGTCATTTGGAGAAGAGAGAGAGTACTCCTAGATACAGCAACATTAGTATATATTGCCCTGCACTTGAATTCTCTCATTTCTGAGGAACACACAGTCTTCATACAAAGGGAGCACTAAAAGTTTTTAAATTGTAACACTTGTAGTTCATATTTGTTTGCTTCACTGGACTCATGTCAAGTCAGTCACTAAATCACTGAATACCATATATACAAATACAGTTTGCTGAACTCCACTTCCAGTAAACATAAATTGCAAATTTCTGCAGGAAGGCAAACTCCTATTCATTAAAAGTAGTCTTCAACAAACTGTATTCACATAACTGGCATTCAGCGATTTTGTTGTTGATTGGCTGTCACATTCCTTTTTTCTTTCTAATAAACTACAGAGAGCACGGTGCAACACTATCACTTTAGGAATCTTGTATTTGACATCACAAATCTTAAAATACACAATTTGGAAAAGGTGGAAACAATGCATCAGTGCTCTATATTTATGCTGTAAAACATTTTGTATATCTTTGCATTAGGCATCTGACTGAATGCATTTGCATCATTTAAAAGACATGATTGGTCAGGCCAGTGACAAAAAAAAAAAAAAAAAAAAAAAGTACAGACAGTACTATCCCCATACCCCTTCATTGGTACTGGTGCGGTTTGAAATGCAAAGTGACATCTCACCTTAATTGTTTTCACTAGATTAGCAGTGCTGTTGGCCACCTCCTTTGCAGACTGGACAAACTGGCGCTTGGCAACTGGATTTGCTGTTTTAGAGGACGCTAGGCGGCAGGCATTACAAAGTGCTGAGGTATGTTTAGCTACGATGGTGGCAGCAGAGAGAACCTGGAATAAAAATTAAAGGAATTACACATGAGAAAAAGTCATAGCCACAAGCTGTTGGTATGAAGCACTTTTTGCTTACTGTTACACTGAAATATGTGGAAACCAGCAGCATAATACAAACATACTGTTGCAAAAACAGGGACATGAGTATTGGGGAAATTAATATGCAGGAAAGTGTTAGTTTCAAGTGTACTGCAAATGTAACCATCCAAGGTGGAAATATGAATTACATTGCAAATACCAATTGTACTTCTGGATTAAACATTCAGAGTCAAAATTATGAGTCAAACAATACCGATTGTACCTAACAAACATCTGACCAAAGAGTAGCCAAAACATTGATGTAAAAGTCAAAACATCCACAATCAATATGGCTGAGTTTGGAAGCCAACTGGTGTACAATATAGGACTTAAAAAGAGGATGAAATGGGGTTGTTGAGATAGTGTATATCGATAAGGCAGTATAGCTGAGAAAAGGATATTTATTTATACAATTTGTTAAATGAACTGAACCTACTGGACCAACTTCAGTCTTAGCCCAAAATGAGAACACACCAAGTAGAAAAAAATGAAGTATACAATCAAAGAGCACACTGAAATAAAGGTATAGTTAATACTTACATCAGTTAGAGCAGGAACAAGAGTTAGAGAAGAGATGCTATACCAAAAATGATACTCTGTATTAGAAATTAGGGAGATCAAATTATGTGACCCGAAGCAGAGCTTTTACAAGCAGCTTGTGCTGTGGAAGCTTCCTTAATTTGTGCTCAAAAGGAGAAGGAGTAAGAAAGGTCTTTAAGATTTGTGGGAAGTTCCCTACAGACTTTGGCTCCAATGGTGGGAAAGGGAGTGGTTAGAGGCGACAGATGGAGCTGGCAGTTTCTATTGGAGGCAGATGCTACAAGAAGTTTGGCAATGCTCAGGCTGAGAAGCTGATGCTGTTGACATTATCCTCAGACTATGGAATGAGAATGACAGAAAATTCTGATGAATTTGACCAGGAGGTCTGGATAGCCAGATGGAATGGATTAACCAATCTGGTTAACAGACAGAGAGAACTACACAATGTACTGGAAAGGGAAATGCCAATATAGCGGCTCCAGTCAGGATGAATCTGGAAAAAGTTGAGCAACATAAATTGGCAAAGAGAAGGTCCAAGTTATTAGTAGTAGTAAGCTGGGAAAGTACAGTTTTGTACCTACCATAAATATAGATGTTAGAGTGCGCATACAGCTGCAGTCATCACACTTGGGTTATCCTGCTGTCAGACGGGCCCTCGGTCGGCCGAATTCCGAAGTCTAGGTCCGGCGTCGGTTGTCGTCGCTTCTTCCTTGACGTCAGTGTGGCAGGGGTATAAAAGAGGCAGCCGACGCCATTTTCTTCAGTTTTTCTTGCCCCAGATGTCAGCTGCCCCCAGAAAGGAAGGCAAAACATGATGTCATGCAAACATACATAAGTAGATAAATCAAAATAGTAGTTGCAAGCAAATACACCATAAAGGAATACCCCAAATAGGTTGTATGTTAAAGGGGTTTGTCATAAGCCCTGTCCTAAGAGGGGATGGAGGGAGGGTAACCTGGACTGCAGCTGTATGAGCACTCGAACATCTACATTTATGGTAGGTACAAAACTGTACTATGTTCATCGTGCATACAGCTGCAGTCATCACACTTGGGTAGAATCCCAAAGCTAAGTAAGGGTGGATGGTACTAAGCAGAATTAGGAGGGGCTAGAATGCCCTGCAGGACTGCTGTGGCAAAGCCTGCTCTAGATTTTGAGTATAGTGGAAGGTGGTAGTGCTTGGAGAAAGTGTGTAATGAACTCCAAGTAGCTGCTTCCAAAATGTCCTTGGTAGGGACCCCCCTGAGGAAAGCTACTGAGGTAGCTGCAGCCCTGGTGGGGTGGGATCTGATGTATACAGGCACTGATTTTCCATGAAATGAACAACAAAAGCGTATGCAGTGGGCTATACATTTTGAAATAGTCTGTTTGGAAATGGCCTTTCCTTGAGCACCTGTAGCATAGGACACAAAGAGCTGTTCAGATTTTCGGAATGACTTTATTCTGTCCAAGTAATAACGAAGTTGCCTGTGAATGTCCAAGGAATGTAGTAGCGCCTCTCCTTTGTTCTGTGGATTTGGATAAAAGGTAGGTAAATGAATAGTCTGATTCAAAGCCACACTGGATACTACCTTTGGCATGAAGGTAGGGTTGGTTCGTAAGGAGACCCTGTCCTGATGGAAAATGATGAATGGTTGCACAGCCATGAGGGCCTGTAGCTCCGAAACCCTGCGTGCTGAGGTAATAGCCAGAAGGAAGGCTGTTTTCCGTGACAAGTATTGTAGCTCTGCTGAAGAAGCCGGCTCAAAAGGAGGCAGTGTCAGCTTCTCCACACGGTTGAGGTCCCAAGCTGGAGCTGGTGGTTTCCGTGGGGGTTTTATATTTTTTTGCCCCCCTGAGGAACTGCCTTAATAGAGGATGTGAGAATAAAGGAGAATCCGTATTGTATTGTGCTGAAATTGCTGAAGCGTGGATCTTGATGGAAGAGGAGGAGAGGCCACTGTTTAACATCTCAGTTAGGTATTGTAAAATCTGAGGTATATTTATTACCCAAGGATTCTGACCCTTTGCTTGATTCCAGGAACAAAAACGTTTCCATTTGGCGAGGTAGGTTTTTCTAGTAGAGGGTCTCCTGGCCTCCAAGATGACATCCTGTACTTCCTTGGAGAGGAAAGTTTGTTAGTAAATTAAGGTATTCTCTATGCAGCTAGATTTAGAGTTCTGAGCTGGCTGTGAAGGGTCTTGTAGTTGTGCTGGGACAACAGAAGAGGAACTTGAGGAAGGATCCATGGTGGTGAGTGTGACAGGCTCTTTAGGAGAGGATACCAGTGCTGTTGTGGCCAGTCTGGAGCAATGAGAATCATTTGTGGCCTCTCTGCTCTGGTTTTTAATAGGACTTTGGCCAGTAGAGGTAGAGGCGGGAAGGCATAGACTGTCAATGTTGTCCAATTGAAAGAGAGTGCATCCACTTTCCAGGCCTGTGGATGATAGGTCCTTGAGCAGAATTTTTCCAACTGGTAATTTCTGTGGGTAGCAAATAGATCTATGTCTGGCTGTCCCCATGCCTGAGTTATCTTTGAGAAGACTTGAGGATGCAACTTCCATTCGTGTGGGTCTGTCATATTTCTGCTTAAGTTGTCTGCCAGTGTGTTTTCCTTCCCTGGCAGGAATTGTGCCTGTAGTTGAATTTGTAATTCCAGTGCTGTGTTCCACAGGGTCATGGCTTGCCTGCACAGGGGGTATGAATGCGTTCCCCCCTGTTTGTTTATGTACCACATGACTGTGGTTTTGTCTGTCCTTATTAATAGCTGGCCTGGATGCAGTAGGTCTTTGAAGGTCATAAGAGCATTTTGCATGGTTAGCATCTCCTTTTGGTTGATGTGTAGGTGGCATCTCTTTTTGGGACCATTTTCCCTGAATACACTGACCTGCCATGTGTGCTCCCCAGGCGTAGTCTGAGGCGTCTGTTGTGATGATTTGAGTTGCTTGTGGTAAACAGAAAGGAAGACCTGTGTTTCTTTGGCATGCTTGAGCCCACCACAAAAATTCCTTTTGAAGACATGGAATGAGTGGTATAATTGTTTCAAGGCTGTGGCTGTGCTGAGACCATAAGTTTTTTAGGTACCATTGTAGTTTCCTCATATGCAGCTTTGCAAATGGTATTAGTAGGATGCAAGATGCCACGAACCCCAGATCCTGCAGGATTTTCCTTGCAGTTAGCCTGGTTAAAGTTGCCATTTTGTTGTAGTATTGAGACAGTTGCCCTTGTTTGTCTGGCGTGAGGTAGGCCATCTGGGTTGTTGTATTTAAGCTGGCACCCAGGAAAATTATCTGTTGAGAAGGTATTAGTTTTGATTTCTTTTTGTTTACTGTGTACCTCAGGCAGTTTAACAGTTTTATTGCAAACGCCAGATGTTGCAATAGAAGGTCTTTTCTGTCTGCTTGGATCAGGCAGTCATCCAGATATGGGTAGATTTGGATTCCTCGTTGTCTGCAGAAGGCAATTACTGATGCCAGGCATTTCGTAAACACTCTGGGTGCAGTAGATAAGCCAAAGGGCAATGCAGGGAATTGGTAATGGGTTGAACCTGCAAGAAATCTGAGGTATCTTCTGCAATCTTGTCTGATAGGGACATGCAGGTATGCCTCCTTGAGGTCCAATGTTACCAGCCAAGACTCCTTGCCCAGCATGGGAAGAAGCTGCTGTAATGTGAGCATCTTGAATTTTGATACCTCTAGATATGTGTTTAGAATAGATAGGTCTAAGATGGGTCTCCAATTTTGTCCTTCCTTGGTACCAGAAATAGTCTTGAATAAAAACCTTGACCTTGTTCTTTTGCAGGTACCTCTTGAATTGCTTTCATATTCATGAGAGTGGAAATTTGCCTTTGTGCCTCTGCCCATTGATTTTGTGGCAGGTGTGGCATGCCTCTCATTTTTGGAAGGGTGTGAAAGTGGAATCTGTAGCCTCTGTCTATAATATCCAGAATCAATTTGTCCTGTGTAACAATGTGCCAGTTTTTTGAAAATAAGGCAAGTTTTCCACCCAAAGGTGCTGCCATTATATCTTTGTTTGGCAGGCAAAGGGGAAAGTCATTGCATCTGTTTTCTAAATGACTGTGGTCTATCTTCTCCACCTCTGGGGGCTGGTGTTTGCCACTGTCTAGCTCTGTAAGATCCTTGAGGTTGTCTTCTACCCCTTGGGCATCTGTATCTGCCCCTTTGGGGTCTGTCTGTGGCTGGAAAGGACCAATTTTTTGAAGGCCAGTTTCTGCTGAAGCGTGGAGGCTGCACCTGCAAGAAATCTTTAACTGTTTGCATAGATTTCGCTTTTTCCTCCATAGGTTCATAGGTTCATACTAGGCTATCTGCCCGAGGGCATTTACAAGCCTAGCCCATAGTTTTGTGGCTTACGCCACCCCTTTAGTATGGGGAACTATACCCATTATTTTGCTGTGCCTCTGTCGAGCAGTGACACTGAGGTAATCCCTGGGGTATATCTGCGATCTCCCATCCATTGGTCAAGATTTCTCTTGAACAAGGCCAGCGAGGTGCTCTGCCTCACATATACCGGGATTTTATTCCACAGCATAGGGAGTCTTTGGGTGATGAATCTATCCTTCCAGCACGTCCTATTAATAGCCGTGTCGAGGTTTAAGTCTCCCGCCCTTGTGGCTCTGACGGATCTAGATTTTTTGAGGTGAAGCATATTCATCAAATCTGGGTTTGACATGGCCTTGTATGTTAGGCAAAGGTCACCTATGAGCAAGCGGTAAGCGACTGAATAGAGCTGGAGTTCTTTCAGTCGGGCAGCATAGGACAGATGTTTGAGACCCTTTATCCTTTTGGTGAGGAACTTTTGTGGCCTCTCCAGCTGCTGCAAGTGTCGGGTCAGATACATTCCGAATGGGGCATTGTACTCAATCATTGGTCTGATGAGTGATGAGTATAGGGAGACTATGACCTCCCTTGATCTAGATGAGAATCCCTTCATGATAAGGTGGGCAATGTAGAAGGTCTTCCTAACTACTTTAGCTACATGGGTGTCGAATGACAGACTACTATCAACCTGGGTCCCCAGGTCCCTGATAACTTCTTCTGTGCTCAGTGGATTGCCACCTATTTGGTAGCTAGGGGTAACCTTGTTTTTCCCGAAGGGTATGACTATGCATTTTGGCATTTAACTTTAGGCCATGGCTCTGGCACCAGTTATCCGTTTCTGTGAGACCCTTCTGAAGGATATCTGTGTCAGATGTGTTTTCTACTATGGCGCCCAGTTTGCAGTCATCTGCAAACTTTGTCAGCCATAACCCTCCTGTGTTTGCTTGTACTTGGAAAAGTAGATGCCAAACAAGAGTGGGCCCAGGACTGAGCCCTGTGGTACACCACTTGTGACAGGCTTTGAGTCTGACATGGCGCCAGCAACTCTGACCCTGTGGGTTCTGTCACTCAGCCAGTTTGCAACCCATCTTGTGATGTATGGGTTAACATTTAAGCTGATGAGTTTTTCAATGATACCCGAGTGGGGTATTGTATCAAGGCCTTCGCCAGATCGAGGTAGGCTGTATGGACTGCCTTTCCTCATCAATGGCTTTGGTGACTGTTTCAAAAAGTCAACCAAGTTTAGAAGGCATGATCTGCCTTTGACAAAGCCAAACTGGGATGGATCCAAAGTCTGCAAATTCCTATGTCTTTATTTATGAGGTCCATTATGATCCTCTCCATGGCTTTGCAGATAAGGCTCGTTAGGCTAATGGGCGGTAATTTCCAGGGTCGGTGGAGGCACCGCCTTTGTGAAGTGGGACCACAGTTGCAGTGCGCCACTCCTGGGTGCGTATCCAGAGGTAAGACTATGATTAAACAGCTGTCCTAGCTGTGGGTTTAATTCCTCATTGAGTTAAGTGGAGCACACAGCCGGGGACACCATCAGGTCCCATGGATGCTGTGTTTTTGCTTTGGAGAGAGCAGTTCTCACTTGGGCATTGGAGATGTTTGGGGGCTGCAATCGCTTGGTATAGATATCTCTCCTTTGGGGAGGGAGACGTTTGCACTGAACCTGTCAGCCAGTATGTTGGCAATGTCTGTAGGATCAGTAATCTTCACATCATTTTGAACTAGTTCTGAGCATATCTGGGAGTTTCCTCCCAGGTTTCTAACATAGCTAAAGAAGGCCTTATGATTGTCTTTTGAGTCTTTAGCTATTTTTCTCTCAAAATTTGCTTTGGATGATTTTATGAGAGCTCTTAGTTTTTACTTATAGTGATCAAGGGTGTCTTACCTTTTAAGGATTTTGCTCTATCTTGTAGTAGCTTCCTCCTTTTGTTGTAGAGTTTGTTTATGGCTGGGGTCCACCAGACTGGACGCTTGCCTTTGGTACAAAGAGTCTTTGTTTTGCTTGGGATTGCCTTATCCATGCAGTCCTGCAGGTGCTGGTAGAAGGCATTTGTAAGTGATTTAGCGGCTTGAGTACTGTTTTCCGCCGGCTCGGGGGCCTTAAAGGAGACCACACTAGTCTTTAGAAGTGTGAAGTCGGCTTCGAGAAGTTCTTTACTGTGGTCTTTTTTATTTCAGGTGGGGGTGGGATGAGGACCTCCAGCAAGATTAGTTTGTGATCTGATCTCACCAGTGAGGGGTATACTTCCAGTGTTGAACATTGTGCTCCCATGTTCGTGATGATGAGATCAAGTATGTTTTCTCCTCTTGTGGGGATGGTGACTAGTTGTTCCATGGCATTTGAGTTTATGAATTCCAGGAACTTTTGGGCTAGGGTGTTTGGGCTTGAGTAGTGTTCCCAGTCTATATTAGGGTAATTGAAGTCACCTAGTATGATGGTGTTTGGTGATACATTTATCCCCTCTAGTGTTTTCAGGAAGGCCATGTGAGGTTCCTGAATAGTACCTCCTCAGCTTTAACACCGAATAATACATCTTTTTGTAGTGGTGCATCTAATAACTTTGCTTTGACATGATTTGGTAAGGTTTGCTCTGAGCCAAGCATGTCTACGTATGACAGACCCTGTGACAGCAGCTCTGCATGAGGCCTCTAAAGCATCAAAACCACACTGCAAGGTATGTTTCCCTACTTGTTCTGCTCCATGCAACAAATCTAGCAACTCTTTCAAGTCTGGTTGTTCTGTATGTGTCATTTTGCCTTTCAGCTGTGATAGCAAGAACTGTTGGTATTTTAACATATGAAATTGACAGTTTAATGCCCTCATGGTTAAAGTGGCTGATGTATACACCTTTTCCCCCCACCTTTCTAATGCTCTGGAATCTCTCTCTGAAGGCAAAGGGATTTTAGCAGTAGAGGCCTTAATCCCCTTGGGACCCTGTGAAACTGTTTCTGGGTCAGCAGTATGGCTTTTATAAAGGAACTGGTGAGAATCAGGAACCCGGTAATATCTGTCTGGTTTAACAGGGGCTGGAGGTAATGAGTCTGGATTTAGACTGGCTTCTGCGTACACATCATCCAAAATGTCTAAGACAGGAGGAATAGCCAGGGGCCTATGCTGGGGAAGTGGTAGAAATTCCCTGAGCCTTTTCTTGGAATCTGAGTAATCTTGGCCTTCCCAGTGGAAGTGCTCTCTCAATGTATGCAGGGTTTCCCCAAAAGAGTAGTCCTCGGGGGGGGGGGGGGGACCGAGGGAATAGACTCCTCAGCATCAGTCTTCAAATGGGGAATAGGCGTAATCCTGGTCCTCAGAATGGTCTGAGGTAATAGAAGCCTGGTCTGAGGAAGGGTAGTCTTCCTCCAACCTGGGTCTTTTATCTGAGGGGGGTTGAGAACCTCTGATGAGAGTAATCAAATCCTCAGCCACTTTAAGCATCTGTTTTTTAGGCATGGGGCCTTGAGAGGGGGTCTGAGGACCTTGTTTTTTAATTTTCATTGCAGCTTTAGACTTAGTGAATGATTTAATAGAGGAGGTGGTAGGCCTGAAAACGCCTTCAGTAATGGCAGGCCTCGCTAAAATTTCGGTTTCCCCGCCAAGAGTGGCGTCGGTATCTGCAGTGGGAATGGAGACCGAGGATCCTGCGGCCTCGGGTACTGAAGTCGCCGGTAAAATAGTTTCATCGGTAGTCAAGGGCTGCGTAGGCGCCTCGCTGAGAACTGGTAGTCGGCCTAAGCGTGATCTCAGTACTCGGTGCAGGCCTCGGATGTCTATCCTTATCCTTGCGTCTTTTGCCTAAAAACTGGCGTCGGTGCATCCGACGACATGATATAATTACATTTTTTGCCAAAATAATGAAGGGCGAACTCTGCCCGGCGCTTAATAGTGCACTTGTTAAACCTAGCACAAAAACGGCAGGCCGAGACGTCGTGGTCTGGCCCTAAGCAAGGTATACAGTAAGAGTGAAAATCCTTATGCGGTATTTGCCTCCCACAAGAAATGCAATTAACAACTTTGACATCGGTATGAGGCAAGAAATGTTTCCCCAACGGGGTACTTAGCTTTAAAGAAGACTTCGGCTGAAATACTGTTCGTAAATCTCAGGAGCTGGCCGACCGGCACTCGTGAACTGCTTCTGCTTCGGGCACCGCGCGGCAAGAAAGACTGAAGAAAATGGCGTCGGCTGCCTCTTTTATACCCCTGCCGCACTGACGTCAGGGAAGAAGTGGCGACAACCGACACCGGACCTAGACTTTGGAATTCGGCCGACCGAGGGCCCGCCTGACAGCAGGATAACCCAAGTGTGATGACTGCAGCTGTATGCACGATGAACATCAGAAGAGAAGAGGAGGGTAGCAGTGTTGTCTAGGAGGCATATGACGAAGTGGAAAAGCAACTGCAACAGACAAAAGGATGGGTTGTTGTATTTAAGGTGAAAAGTGACAGTAGCAGCTAAGTATATCCCCTCTGAGGCATCAGTTCAAGTAATTCAGATCATCATATAAATACCACCTCTGGTATCCCCTAAAAACAGGCCACTAGCCTACTGGGATGAACCCTCTCAAATAAATAAAAATCATGACCAACATACCATTTCAAGAGCTACACTGCTAGGGCATTGATTACAACTACCAATACAAAAATGTGAGTAATGGACCCTGGATGTAGAGGATTTCTAGAGAAGGGCAATACTTGGAATTGTTAATTTAACAGTTAGGGTTTGTAGATGCTTGCAAAAGTAGACATGGCTACAGTGAGTGTAAAGAAAGAATGGCGATGGGGTGGGAAGGAGACAGGAGGAGAGTGATATAAGTTAGGTAGACATTACAGATGGAAATGGACTGGAAAGTAGAGTTAAGGGCACATATGGAGTAGTTCTACTTTAGCAATATACAGAGGTCACTGATGGTGTTAGCAGCTAGGTGGTGAAAGCTACACTTATCAATCTTGATAATTAAATAAAGGAGGAAACTGGCTGAGGAAGCGAGTACACAGGAGATGGAAAGAGGTGGAGAAAGGTAAGAACCCAAGCACTGACGGGTTGCCAATTGAGG
The DNA here is from genome assembly GCF_019279795.1 of Protopterus annectens. Lineage (NCBI taxonomy): Eukaryota > Metazoa > Chordata > Ceratodontiformes > Protopteridae > Protopterus > Protopterus annectens. The sequence goes on along the minus strand of NC_056726.1, from coordinate 816,225,306 downwards.
TGTGGAATTTAGTGAAGTATACAGTGACTGACATTTGGGGACTGTTGGCTAAAGGAGAACCGCACCCACAGACAAAAAAACATGTTTATTTCATCATGTCTTGACCTTTCCTATATTTTAATACTACTTTTGGACTACATGTACTTTTTTATATTTTAAATGTAATTTCAGAGTCTGCTCCTATGGGGTCTGGCATCTTGATTTTTCAGTTTACCTCTTGGTTTCCCGCAATGCAATGTTGAGCTTTAAAATATTACATCATACCCCATAAGTTCCTGTCAATGCACTGACTTTACATGTCGTTCACTTATACCCCACTTTCTTTTAGTTAGTCGGGTTTAATTACCATTTCTTGCTTTTCAATGACTACTTATAAAGATAAATACAATCACACAAAACAGCACTCTCAGTGCCTGTTAGCTCTTTTTCTTTCTAAAGTGGCCAAGGAAACAATAAGACATGGTGAAATAAATATGCTTTTTTCAGACTGTGGGTGCGGCTCTCCTTTAATAGCACAATGAGGAGAGAGGCTCTGCCTTCTACAAGGAAAGAATAGCTGTGCAAAATCTTACCATAACCATAGATGTCTTTCTCTTCAATGTTGCAGTATTCTTAACATGAGGTATTCACTACAAAAGGCAGTCCCAATGTTCAGCCAGTATACAAAAGACAGACTACTGCAGGGTTCATGGGATGTCGCACGTAGGTCTGCAGCCAGTGTAGGCACAAAGGTGATGTCTGCACATATCCTCAGAACTCATTGTCCCAGTAAGAACACAAAAGGAGGTAACCATACATCCAGGGAAAAAGACAAAAAACAGGGGGAAGGTGGGAGGGATAGAACACTGCAACATAGAAGAGGAGGACATCTATAGTTATGGTAAGACTTTACACCACTATTCTATGTCCTACTATTCTTGTATTGCATTATTCTTAACATGAGGGAGAGTACCAAAGCTCATAAAGGAGAGGGGGAAGGAGCAGAGGCGCTTTCTAAAAAGGCATGGAGAATGGCTCTAGGAAAGCCAGCTCTAGATTTGGGGACGACATCTAGTTTATGTTTAGTGAAGGGTATGAACAGAAGACCAGGTAGCTGCTTCCAAGATGGAGTTGGTATCCAAACCTTTGAAAGAAAGCACCTGAGGAAGCCACAGCTCTCGTAGACTAAGCCTTGACAGAAGTAGAAAGGCGCTTACCATGAAAAACATAAAAGGAAATAGCCTTAGAAATCCAAGTGGAAATGGTCTGCTTAGAAACAAGCAATCCCAGAATCCTGGGATGAAAAGAAACAAAAATATGATCAGATTTCCTGATGGCCTTAGTTTTATGATGATCAGATTTCCTGATGGCCTTAGTTTTATGATGATCAGATTTCCTGATGGCCTTAGTTTTATGATGATCAGATTTCCTGATGGCCTTAGTTTTATGATGATAAGATGAATGGGAATGTGAAGGTAGGCATCCTTGTTGTGCAGGGAGACCATAATGGCTTGTGGAAGGACGAGGGGAAAAAGTATGCAGAGAAAGCATGCAGAAGGTTGGGACCTTTAAAAATGTGTTGAGATGTGAAAGGTCAAGAATGGGTCTCCAAGGGTCACCTTTTCTGGTAACCAGGAACATCCTGGAGTATAAAGCTCTTCCTCTTCAGTGCAGTGGAACTTATTGAATAGCTCCCTGGGATTTCAATACTTGCAGCACCTCTGGAAATAATTGCAGTTGCTCTTGAGGTGGTTGAGGAATGACCAAGAAAGATGAAAAAGTTTTCCACACCATGAAATACCCTTTGTGGATAATGAAAAGGACACACAAGTCTTGAACTGTATGCTTCCAGACTGAAGGGACAGGGAAAGATGCACAGACAGAGGAAACTGAGAAAAGGTTGGTAGTCAAAGCCTATTTGGCTTGTCTGGAAAAATCTTTTTTGGGGCAGGATAAAGTTGAGAGGGTTTGAAGCAGTAATAATCTTAGTAACCCTCTTACTGCTGGAAGGAGTACTGTGAGCTTGTTTCCTAACACAAGGAGTTTTAGCTGGGTAATTCTTTTGGAATTTAGGAATCAAAGACACAAAAACATATTTTAGGTCCTGTAATTCTTTACCTTTCTCCTGCAATGACTTGAACAAGTCTGCTGCTTCAGTCCCAAACAAAGCCTTATTATCTAAGGAAGTGTCTAGTAATTTAGCCTTAAAGTCATCTGGAAGTGGCTGAAGCCTCAACCAGGAGCATCTCCTCAAAACAGAGCCAGATGCAGTCTCTCTAGCAGATGCTTCGGCTGCATCATAACTGCATTTAATAGAGTGGCGTGCAACCTGGGAAAAAGCCCCCAGAACTAATCAAAGCTGTGACCCAACTTCTGAATCTGGAAAGTCAGAAAGAAGCTGAGTAGCCTACGAAAGGAGAGCCACAGTACACTTGATCATATGGGTTTGGTAACTGATAGCAAAGAAAGCTATGGTGGCCAAGGTATAAACCTTTTTTTCCCCAACCTTTCCATGATCTTACTCTATCTGAAAGGAGAAGAAAAGTGGATGGCAACAGTCTAGGTGGTTTATCAGCAGCCACAGAAACCGTTACTGGATCCTACTGATGGACATTTGCATAGAAATTTACAGTTCTCGAGAACTTTATAGTACCTATCTGGCCTTTTAGAGGCAGAGGGTTGAGAGTCCGGAGTCTTTGATGCAGACAAGAAGTGATCAAGAAAAGCTGGTAAAACAGGAAGCTCAGAAGGAGAGGGAGAATTCACCCATCTGAAGCAAGTCATAGTATCTTTTCTGCACCTCAGAAACATGAGAGCACTCCCACTTAAAATACTCCCTCACCCTCGCAACAGTCTCCCCAAAAGGGAATACTTTCACCAGGAGACTCTATGGCATTAGAGTCTTCCTCAGGGAGGCATATTCTAAGAGGGGACGCAATCTGAGTGGAATAGGCAAGGGTTCATCCTCTGAGGAATCCTCCTCCTCAAAAGAATCCTGTACTCTGATCCTTTTCTGTGGTGAAGGAGTTAATGGAGGGCTAGGAAGAGAAACCTGAGGGTGCTCTAACAGCCATAAAGACACTGAACAAACTTTGTAAAAAATCTTGCCAATCAGCAGGTCAGTCATGAGGAGCAAAACATGTTTGGTTTTACACTTCCTTTTAAGAGGAGGATTGGCCCTATGAAAGGTAGAGGGACCCCACATAGGCCTTCATTCAAAGATAGTCACTGGGAATTCCTCCCTTACTAAAACTTGGCAGAATACCTCGAACCCTCTGAAACTATGAGCCTTGGTTTCCCCTGTCCATCCGAAGCAGACATTTGCAAAGCCTCCGACGAGGTGCCAATGGCAGGATCCCTTGTGGCCTCCGATGTGGTGCCCATCTTAGAATCCTAGCCAAAATCCGGATGCGTCTCTGGGCCTTCACTGGCCTCAAGAGAAACGTCCAGAAGAGGAGGCACAGCTGAAGCTTCAGGCCTAAGTTTCTTAGCCTTCTTCACAGCAGGCTCAGCAGAAGGTCCAAAACGTACCCTCCATAATGTTGCACGCTAACCTATTCAATCTCTGATTCTTGACATAAATATTGAGAGGAAAGGCAGCTATGTAGGGTCTTAGGAATGAAAGCTTTATAGAGAGAGCAACACTTATGGTCGTGATTGGGCATTAAAGAGAAGAGACACTGATTGCAACTGTCTTCATGTGGAATACGTCTTACACACTGGCATTTGCCCTTTTTGGATGACATGCAGACCTGAAAGCAAAAGGCAGCAGCAAAAAATAAAAATACTTCAATGGGTCACTTATCTGAATCTCTTGTAACCAGCAAACAACTCGGGCTAGCAGACAGACGATTATAGATGGTCCTCAGACTGGCGGCTGAGAAGTTCTGGAGGATGGTATGTGGGGATGTCCCATATACCCTGCAGTAGTTAAAATTTTTTGTGTACTAACCGAACATCAGGGCCGCCATTGGCAGTAAATTCCTCATGTTAAGAATACTACAACATAAGAATAGAAGGACGCAGAGGCAGAATAGAAGGACATAATGGCAGTTATTCAGTTATACTAAAATATGGTAAAAATCCACTGCTCCCGTCCTGTTACATGGCTTATATCTATTTTAAACTGATTACAACTGTATTACGATGAGAGGGGGTACAGAGGGTAATGTTATTTGAGGATGATATCGAGATCACTCTTATCCACATTCAGTAGGATTTTTAAACTATGAGGCCTCCTATATGAATCTGGAGCCAAAGCTGGATATAAAATTAATCAAATTCACAGACTCACTGAATTTTACGCCCAAAGTTACATCTTGGTAACACATTATAAGTACTTATGAAGGAGCACTATGATAAGAACCTAGGGATGTGGTTTGGAAGCACTGTACAGGAGCCATTCAGAATTACATATGAAGCTGCTTCTAAAGATAAAAGCTCCTTAAAACGAGCTAGTATACTACCACCAGAATTAGATCATACGAGTGCAGTTCCAGTGGTGGTGCTGTGGTAGCGTTGTCGCCTCACAGTAAGACATTGTCCTGTTCGCTTCTCAGCTAAAGCGTCTTCTGTGTGGAGACATGCATGAATGGGTGTACCTTCGTTGAAGGCTGTGCATCAGGGTTGGCAACTCTGTACATAAAAATCTACTGCCAATCATTAGCGGACCGGAGTTCTGCTTTGACGACCCCTAACCGGGAAAAGCCAAAAGATACAACAACAAAAAGTGCAGTTCCTAAAACCATGGGCACTGCCTTAGATGCTGTATCTGGGACACCCATTTTGGTGGGTACCTCAACTAGGACATGTTAAAAGGATAAAACAAGAGATGACAAGATTTTTCTGGGAGAGTAAGAGACCTACAGAGTCGTGTGAGAGACAGTGGTGCTACCAAAAGTGAGATGAGGATTAGGAGCTCCTGATAAGACTTATTGTCAAGTCAGGTTGATATGTTACTTAGACTAATAAACCCTCACTACAAGTGGAAATTAATGTTGAGAGTAACAGATGAAGGGAATAGCAAGAGCGATGTCATCTAGTGGGCTTGTTACTAGAATACCAGTTTAAGGGTTGAGTCAGTCCCTTGTTGCAGGAGAAAGAAGTGCTGGCAAACAGCCTTTTGGAAGGTGATGAAGCAGTGTAGGAGGAGGTACTGTGTATGGGGGTACTACAGATGACAGGGAGACACAACTGGTGTTATGGAGAAAGACTAGGAAACTACAAGGGAGATATCACAAGCAGATGATGATGGGGAAAAATTTAAGACACGGGAGAAGCAGTTTTACTTATGTCAGAGGGTGAGATGGGAACATGAAGAAGCAAGGTTGTGGAAGAAAATAAATGAAATAAATGTGAGGAGATGTTAGTCCCAAGTCTGATAATTTTGGATATAGACTTGAGAGAGACAAACAGATTTGTTCTAAAGGAATTAAAAAAAAACTGCTTATAAGGAACTGAATAATATGAAAGAGGCCAAGATTAAGAAAATGAGAATGAGAGCTGGATGAAGGAAACAGGAATTATGATTTCAGGCCAAGACTGGCAACAGGTTAATCACTTTCCCACATATATGACAAATCAAGGAGGTTCAGGATTTTTACCTGAAGTGTCTGTATACAGACTTCCAATTCCCCGAGCAGGACTGTCAGGTTATCAGAGGCAAATGAAAATTTGCAGGTGTGTCACTGTGATATAGGAAATGCGGGTATTTTTTTTTTTTAATGTATACATCTAACTCTACAGCATTAGCTCCTAATCAAAACATTGGTGGGGACAGAGTAGGAGTGTCCAGAAAACTATTTCACTGGTTGGTCAGCTACCACACAATACCAAGTTCTAAAAGCATTATCAAAAGCAAAATAATACTGTATTGATGGGTCTGACAATATCCCTAGATGCATCTTAAATACCATGAAGCATAATTTAGCCACCCCCAACAACACTATTCAACCTTCATACAAGTTTTATACCAAGTGTATGGAGAACAGTTACTGTTATTCTCCTGCACAAAGAGGACCCTTCATAGACCCAGGCAATTACAGACACAAGTCTGACCAGCCTTATATGGAAAGTCATGGAAAGACACATCAATGAAGTAATCAATAAGGACATAAGGAACCCCGAAACACTGGACATGTCAGCATGGATTTGCCAACAGCAACCTAGTGGACTTTTCTGAAAATGCCACCAAAACAATGGATAAAGGCAAAACTGTGCACACTGCATACCTTGAACAGACCCAAAGCTTTTGACACAATCTCCCACTCAGGCATAGTAGAAAAGCTAAATATATTGGGAATAAACCCTGTGATAACAAGCTGGATTGCCACCTGGCTCAAAGATAGGACGCAGGAGATCAAAATAGGGGAAGCAACTTCCACAGAGAAACCATTCTCAAATGTAGTCCTCCCAGGATTCAGTGCTGGGACCTCATCTGTTGCACCAACAGCAAAGGGCTCTGTCTGTCTAAATCTGTAGATGACTGCAAGCTAGGAGCAGTCATTGCAGCCCCAAATGACCTGATCATTTCGCAGGAAGGTTTTTTCCCCAAATGAATAACTGGTGCCAAAAGCATGGACTGAAACTAAATACCAAAAATGCACTACTGTAACCTTAAGTAAGTCATCTACCCATGGGAACTATCACATTTTCTATATGCCCTTAGGAGTTAACCCAGTTGTACAGGATATGGGAACTTCTGCAGAAAAAGATCTAACTTTTGACCATGTCCACTTTCGTAAGAAAGCCATTCCATACTGCACAGCTTATAAACAAAGGTATTTTGTCTAGATCCACAGATGTTACTGTTTCCCCTTTACTCAGTCTTCAGTCAGGCCAGTCATTGAGTATAATGTCTCCCGTGGCTTGCATCTGTCCATACATATGTTGCAACTGGAACACCCACAGAGATATTGTACGAAAAATGATACAAAGCCTACATGAACTAACTTCAAAGCCCATGTCACTATATACAGTATCCTACAGACCAGTGTCTGGCATACAAGGCATCTTCTAACCCAATACCGATGAACTTACTACTGCACATCAGCAAGTCAAATGGCATCAGAAATATTTGGTCTAGAGATCTAAACCTCTTCTGCAACATCAAGAAAACAATTTGGAGGGACAGATGAATCTTGCAGAGGATACTGCTACTCCAGAAAAGACACCCCATCCACATAAAACAAAGCCAATCCCTGTCCACATTAAACTACAACTTGGATCTATGGATTAGTTTTAGAAAGCCTACCCCATGAAGGCCCCCTTAGGTTCATAGGTGTGTACTAGGCCAACAACCACTGTGGCCTTTTTAAGCCTACCCATGCAATCCATATCTCTGATAAGATCTGGTACCCCTGATGAGTGTAAGCAGGGGCTTGGGAGATGAAACATTTACAAGAAGGGGCCTTGGAGATGAACTATTTACAAGCTGCCTGTGCCCATTAGAGACATGGGTGCCAAACCAACAGAAGGGGCTGTCTCTGGGATACATACCTGTCTCTTCAGTAGATTTTATATACATCACAGGAAAGGTTTAAATTTTTAGAATGGGTACTTCTGGTGCTTTTTGTTTGTGGACATGCAGAGGACATGTTACTTATGCCCTGTATTCTTTTAGTGATGAACCTCTGCGGACATTCCAGTTATTGGATGTGCCTGGTTACATACATAACAAAGAGGCAATGGACTCAATGACAGGTCTGATGAATGATGAATACTGTGGAACAATTACTTCCTTATACCCAAATGCCATACCTTTGTTTATAAGTTGCATAACACAAAGAATTCCTCACTATTATAGACACGTGATGGTCACAAAATCCAAAGCACGATGATGTATAAAAGAGGTTTTTAATGTAGAAAAAAATATAAAAGATGCTTCTACATTAAAAACCTCTGTTTTACATCATCATGCTTTGGATTTTGTGCTTGTTGGAACCTGACCTGCCAGACTTTTCACATTTTGTGGTTTGCTTTTGCCTTTTGGTTCTACACATGGTCAAAGGTTAGAATGCCCTGTGTGTGTGTGCTCCCCAAGCCCCTAACTACTGGGTCAACTCTTAGGGGGTGTGTTGTCAATATGAAAGTTACTAAGGTTGGATGACTTCCCAATGGATGCTATTATGACTATGCATTTCTTGGCATTTAGTTTTATTTCATGGCTCTGGACACAAGTTGTCTGTGTCAGCCCCTTCCTGGAGAACATTAGTGTCATTGGTGATTCTACAACTGCTCCTAATTTGCAATCATCTGCAAATTTGGTCAGCCAGAGGTCCTTAACATTGGCCGTGACTTCAGAGAAGTAAGGAGGGGTCCCAGGACCAAACCCGGGGGACTCCACTTGTGACTGGCCTCTTTGCAGAGGTGGACTCTCTAATTCTAACTTCCTGGGACTTTGTCTATGAGCCTGCTGACTATCCACTGGGTGACACAAAGGTTTTGTTCCCTGTAATGATGGACAGAAGCAGTTCCTAAATGCTTTATCCCACATGCATGGGTCCCCTCAAATTATCTATGGTATGATCCCAGTTATTCTCATGAGGGGTAAAACACAATTATTAACCACAGCATGAGTAGGACCAAACTAACACCAAACAGGATAGGTTAATTCAAGCACCATAAGGAAAACTGTATAAGCTTAATATGGTCTGCAAGGGTAGTCAGTCTAGTACTTACCCATGAATCTGTGGCCGAGTGGAATACCCAAGGAGGCATAGAATTCAGTACAGATAATATTTACGTTGGCCAAGAAGGGCATAACTACAACACAGAGAAGGTAAGAGCCACCAACTATCGGGAAAGTAGAACTGGATATGGAACAGGAGTTACACAATGAAGCTATGTGGGATATGAATTAGAGAGAAAGTCACTGGAGAAAATGGGGCAGACGGTTTGAATGACAAGGGCAACAAGAAGAGAGACAGGTAATGAAGGTAACTAGCATTAGGTGGTTAAGAAAGAAAGCTCCAATAGGGAAAAGGGCTGTCAATGTTGTTGAAGGAAAATAAGGGCCATTTATGGTTAGTATTCAGTGTGGTTTTATCTTTCCCCAGCCACTGAATAGGAAACTGTCCTAGTGGATAAAATGAATAGGATTACAAATGTATACAGGTTTGAATGGATGGCTAATGGCGTACCAAAGGAAATAAAAGTTAAAATTTAGTTTTAATATAGCTACAACACTAGAGGTATACATTACCTGGACACGGCAATTTCCCATACACCTATAGGTTTCAAATCTAACATATTTCGTAAGAGTATTTTTTGTAATTCTTACCCTCATTGTAGAAGCAACCATTCACTTTCACAGAAAAAGAGCTTAGTCAAAGGACAGGTTATAAGAATTGAGTGATGTGAGGCAGGAATTTTTCACATTAACAGATCTGTTTTTAGAAACGGGTTATCCCAAACAGATGGTGGAACAAATTACTGAGGTTGTTTACACAGGATGGGGAAAAAATATAAGCCCCTGTTAGGAAACCGCCCATTAATTAATATAGCCCCCCACAGATCCTGGTGAAATGAACATTTATGAGCATGCATGTATAGTGCAATACAGTCCTACAACATATGAAGTGAAAAACATATTAAAAAAGGACTGGGGTATATTTAGGGTAAATGTGCTAACTGCAGTGGGAGATAAACCAGTTTTTATCAGCAAGGTGGGCATAAATATTAAACATCTTATAGAAAAAGTTGAATTTACCGATAGAAGGTGGTTGTGGTACAATACCTTGTGGGAGGTGCTCCCAATGTACTAATATTTTCAAAGCACCTCAAACCCACCTAGCTACTAAGATGGCATCTAAAGTTATATTCAAGAAAGGAAATTGTTTTACCACCAGAATGGTGTACACCTTGCTCTATGTGATACGTGCAATGGATCCTAAGTTGGGAAAACGGAGAGGGCATTGAAAAGCAGAATCTATGAGCACGTACATGATGTTAAAAACAAGAAGGATACAAGTGCAATATATAGGCATTCCCCTCACATGTTCTAATTTTAAAGGTTTTAAATTTGGTATTTTGGATACTTGGAGGGGGGGGGGGTGACTGGAAGAATATATTAAGTAAAAAAAAGCTGGTTTGGCAACTCAGACTAGCAGCTAATTTTCCACCAGGTATAAATGATTCCTTGACAGTACTTCCAGCCCTGAAAGAAAAATCTATGAAACTAAGTATTTTAACATGCATAACTGTGCCTGCATTTTTAAATATATGCTGAAGGTTTTTACTATACAAGTGTTTTATTTGTAAAAAGCTAAGTTGGCTTGAATATCAACACCCTGTGTATTTCATTTTGCTCATGTGACCATTTTACATGCGCCTTTTTTGACAATACCACTGGCTCAATTCAATTTTATCTATTATGCAACATGCACTGGTATAAAAATGGTTCTTGAATCAGTGTGCTCTATTCTGAAGTCTTCTATGTGAAAGACTAAACAGCTTAATCTTGGTGTGTTTTTACTGTGCTTGTTTGGTGCATTTTCCATTTGGTTCTTGGTCTTCTGTTATTCGCACTGCACCAGACATTTGGATTTTGACATTTTACACTTATGTCTATCGCCATTTAATGGATTGCCTTATACTTGAAAAGCAAAAAGGGCAATACTGTTAACCCAATTAAGTTCTTGCAATGGCTACTTGCATCTTGAATTTCAAACATTGAAAAGAAAGTTCAAAAATGCGTTAAATATACTGCAAAGCATTTAATGCAGCAGGACTTTCTTTCATAACCTTGCTACATCTGAAATTATCTTCCCAGGAAGAGAAGCTAAATTTTTAATGGAAAATAAATAATTTGTTAAAACACTCACCATAACACGACAATGTTCAAGTCACAGAAATGAAAACGCAAACTATTTTTACCCAGTTATGATTTACTTCTGGCTTAAACTAAAAAAATTGGGGGTTATTCTAATTGTACAATCAAGAAAACATGGAGGCATTAGCACCAGATTAAATCCCAAACTGCAACACTACATGTATACCTGGTCTTAAGTGCTCTTTGGCAATACTGATGTTATGTATGATATTATCTAAAGAACAACCATGTCTCTTATGGATGGCTTAATCTTTTCTTTTCAATTTCTTTCTCTATTGGTATAAAACAATTACTACCTGTTCACATATTTAATAAACAAATCAAAATCCATACAGCCCCCAACTGTACATCTCATCTTTAGCAAGATTATATTACCCAAATGTACTTCCCACTCTTAAAATACCAGACAACTGTTCTTAAGCTATAGGTCTCAGAACAAGCTTAAGTATGCATCAACTGGGTGATGTAACTCACTCACCTGAGACTGGGTGCAAGCTGGATCAACCAAGTTTGCGCAGGCCATCTGGATTGCCTGGTTTGCTCTAGCAAACTGTGCAGGATCCACCAGCCCTTGCTGTCCAGCACGACTATTAGGATCGGACACTCCTACCAGGTAAGCAGCCTAAGAAAGAAAAAGAAAAAAAAAGACAATTCAGTGATCACATACTTAATATTAAAACCTTTCAACACATGTTCTTCCCCATTCTAAGCTCCAGACAGCCTTTTTCTAACCACACAACAAGCAACTGTGACCAAGTAACACTGGGAAAAGATTAAAACTAAGCCGTGTTCTTAATCAAAGCTACACATGGTGATTACAAGGTGTTAATAATGACAACAAACTATCATCTAAAGGGCCCATCTCTGTATCGGAAGAATGCAAAGTACCTGTAATCACGGCTGCACAGGAAAAAAACACTCTCCAAAGCCAAGAACACAGCATCTATGGGACCAGACAACATCCCAGGCTGCGTTCTACATGAACTACAGAACGAACTGGCACTCCACCTAAGTACCATGTTCAATCATAGCCTAATCTCAGGCTTTGTGGCCACTGAATGGCGCACAGCAACGGTTATCCTACTCCACAAAGGGGGAGCCACCACGGACCCAGGGAACTACCGCCCCATTAGCCTGACGAGCCTGGTCTGCAAGGCTATGGAGCGTATCATCATGGAACTTATAAACAATGACATTGGTAAATCTCCAACCTCTGGACCCTACCCAGTTCGGGTTTGTAAAAGGCAGATCATATCTCCTAAACCTGATAGACTTATTTGAAGCAGTCAGCAAAGCCGTAGATGAGGGTAAGGTGGTTCACACAGCCTATCTACATCTCGCCAAGGCTTTTGACACCATCCCCCACCTCTGGAATTAGACAAACTCACTAAACTAGGTACAAATCCCTATATCACAAGATGGGCTGCCAACTGGCTCACTGACAGAACCAACAGTGTGAAAGTAGCAGACTCTAAATCCAACTTCAGACCAGTGACAAGTGGAGTACCACAGGATTCAGTCCTAGGTCCTTCTCCTGTTTGGTATCTACTTCTCTGAAGTACAGGCTAACACAGAAGGTCTTTGGCTAACAAAGTTCGCAGATGACTGCAAACTAGGAGCCATAATCAAAACTCCTAATGATGTGGACATCCTACAAAGGGCCACATTGAGACAGATGCCTGGTGTCAAAGCCATGGCCTCAAGCTCAATGCCAAAAAGTGCTTTGTCATCCCTTTTGGTAAAAACTCTGTACCCATGAACTACCACATAGGCAGTAGTCTACTTACCACTGAAAGTGTGATAGGAGACCTTGGGACACAGGTGGACAGTAGTCTCTCCTTTCATAATCACATCGCCACAGTAGTTAGGAAATCTTTCTATGTGGTACACCTCATCACAAAAGGTTTCTCATCCAGGAAAAAAAGAGGTCATTGTTCCCCTCTACTCATCACTCAGACCCATTATAGAGTACAACGCCCCTTTTGGTATGTACCTCACAAGACATCTACAATTGGAAAGGCCGCAGAAATACCTCACAAAGAGGATTACTGGCCACAAAGAGATGCCGTACAAAAAACGTACAGTTGTGTACCTACCATAAATGTAGATGTTCGAGTGTATTCACTGTTGCAGTCATTACAATTGGGTTATCCTGCTGGCAGTCGGCCTGAGTTCCAAAGTCTAGGTCCGGCGTCAGTTGATGTCGCCTCCTCCCGGACATCAGTGCGTCAGGGGTATAAAAGATGCAGCCGAGGCCATTTTCTTCAGTTTTTCTTGCCCCAGATGTCAGGTGCCCCTAAAATGGTAGGCTCACTAATGCCAAAAAGCATGCATAACCAAAAAACAACTTTTCCTTCATCTACAAGCAAATACACCACATAGGTTGTATAGAATAGAGAAGTACAGAGGAGTCCCAGCAAGGAAAAGGGAGATGGAGGGAGGGTAACCTGGACTGCAACAGTGAATAAACTCGAACATCTACATTTATGGTACGTACACAACTGTACTATGTTCATCGTGTTTCACTGTTGCAGTCATTACAATTGCGTTGAATCCCAAAGCTATGGTTGGGGAGGCTGGTGCTAAATAGGATTAGGAGAGGCTATCAAGCCATGCAGAACTGCAGTGGCAAAGCCTGCCCTGGATTTAGAATAGAGAGGTAAGTGATAGTGCTTTGTAAAAGTATGCACTGAACTCAAGTTGCAGCCTCTAAGATGTCTTTGGTTGCTACTCCTCTGAGGAAGTGGCTGCTGCTCTGGTGGAATGTGGCCTAATGCCCTTAGGCACTGATTTGCCATGCTGTGAATAGCAGAAACGAATGCAGTGGCCTATCCACTTTGAAATAGTCTGCTTTGAGATAGGCTTTCCTTGTGATCCTGCAGCATATGCTACTAGAAGTTGTTCAGTCTTTCTGAAAGTTTGGTTCTGTCCAAGTAGAAGCGTAGCTGTCTGTGAATGTCCAAAGAATGTAGAAGTCTCTCACCCTTATTCTGTGGGTTTGGGTAAAAGGTTGGCAAGTGAATTGTTTGGTTAAGGGCCACACTGGTCACTACCTTAGGCATAAATGTAGGGTTTGTCCTCAGAGAAAACCTGTAAGGATGGAAAATGATAAAAGGTTCCACAGCCATGGGTGCCTGTAACTCTGAGACTCGTCTAGCGGAGGTTATTGCTAGGAGCAGAGCTGTTTTCCAGGATAAGAATTTTATATCAGCTGCAGAGGCTGGCTCAAAGAGAGGCAGTGTAAGTTTTTCCAAGACATAGTTGAGGTCCCATGTAGGTATTGGTGCCTAATTGGGGGTCTTATGTTTCTGGCCCCTCTGAGGTACTGCCTTAAGTAATGGTTGAGAATAAATAGGTGGTTCTGTATTGTAATGAGCTGAAATGGCAGAGGCATGAATTGTAATGGATGAAAAGGAAAGGCCTTTATCCAGCATCTCAGTTAAGTGTTGCAAAATCCGAGGAATATTTGGAACAATTGTGTCAATACCTTGTGCCTGGTTCCAAGCACAGAATCTCTTCCATTTTTCTGCATAAGATTTTCTGGTGCAAGGCCTCCTGGCCTCCAAAATAACATCCATAACTGCTTTAGAAAGAGGTGTGTCTTGAATGGCTACATTATCCGCCATGCTGCCAGGTTTAGGGTCCTGAGTTGGCTGTGCAGTATCTGACTGTCTTGTTGAGTCAATAAGTGAGGAATCTGAGGTAGTGTACAAGCTGGGCATTGGGACAAGCTCTTTAGGATTGGGTACCAGTGCTGGCGGGGCCAGTCTGGGGCAATCAGAATCATTTTTGGCTTCTCTTGTCTGACCTTGAGGAGTACCTTGGGGAGGAGAGGCAGAGGAGGAAAGGCATATACTGTTAGGTTTTTCCAGCTGAAAGATAGAGCATCCACTTTTCATGCTTGCTTGTGATAAGTCCTTGTGCAGAATCTTTGTAGTTGGCAATTGTGAGGAGAGGCAAATAGGTCTATGTCCGGGCATCCCCAGTTCCTTGTTTTCATGCTGAAGACTTGTGGATCCAATTTCCACTCGTGGGGATCCATTAGGTTTCTGCTTAGTTAGTCTGCCAGAGTACTTATTCTTCCTGGCAGGAATTGTGCTTGCAGATGTACTTGGTAAGTCAATGCTGTGTCCCACAAGTTCATGGCTAGTCTGCAGAGGGGGAAGGAATGTGTGCCCCCTTGCTTGTTTATGTATCACATGACTGTGATATTGTCCATCTTTATCAGTAGTTGTCCGGGATGAAATAGATCCTTGAAGGCTGTCAGGGCATTTTGAACTGCTAGCATCTCTTTTTGATTTATATGTAGATGCATTTGACTTGCGGACCATGTGCCCTGAAAACATCTTCCTGCCATATGGGCCCCCAGGCATAATCTGATGCATCTGTTGTCAGTGTCTGCCTGGCTGTGGGTAAGGTAAATGGCTGCCCTATGCTGTGGTGACAGGCTTTTGCCCACCATCAAAACTCCTGTTGCAGGCAGGGAATGAGGGTAATTATTGTTTCCAGGCTGTGGCAATGTTGAGTCCAAACACTTTTTAGATACCATTGAAGTTTCCTCATATGCAGTCTTGCATACGGAATTAGCAGAATGCAGGATGCCATGAAGCCCAAAGCCTGCAGAATTTTTCTTGCAGATAACTGGGTCTTTGTTGCCAACATTTTGAAATAAGTAGTCAGTTGTCTGTGTTTGTCTGGTGTGAGATAAGCCATCTGGGCAGTTGCATTTAAGCTTGCACCCAGGAATATTATCTCGAGAGGGTACGAGTTTTGATTTATTTTCGTTTACTGTGTACCCTAGGCCTGCTAGTAATGTTTTTACAAATGCCAGATGCTGTAGTAGTGTCCTTGTTCTCTGCTTGAATAAGGCAGTTGTCCAAATAAGGATATATTTGAATTCCTCTTTGTCTGCAAAAAGCAATTACTGGTGCCAGGCACTTTGTGAAGACCCTGGGCGCAGTAGATAAGTCAAAGGACAGTGCATAGAATTTGTAATGCAATTAGGCAGCTATAAATCTGAGGTATCTTCTGCATGATTGTCTGATTGGGACATGTAGGTATGCCTCTTTCAGGTCTAAAGTCACAAGCCAAGCCTTCTTGCCCAGCATGGGCAGAAGCTGCTGCAGAGTTAACATTTTGAATTTTGGAATGTCCAGGAATGTGTTCAGGATAGACAGGTCTAGTATTGGTCTCCAGGTTTTGTCCTTTCTGGGGACCAAGAATAGCCTTGAGTAAAATCCTTGTCCCTGCTCTTGCTGTGGTACTTGCTGAATGGCCCTCATGTCCATGAGGGATGAAACTTGTTTTTGTGCCTCTGCCCATTGATTGCGTGGCAGGTCTGGCATACCATTTGGCCTTGGCAGGGTGTGAAAATGGAACCTGTAACCCTGGAATACGATATTTAAGACTCATTTGCCCTGAGTGATCATATGCCAATTTTGAGCAAAAAGTGCTAGTTTTCCCCCCAAAGGAGCTGCCAGAAGATAAGTGCTTGGTGCTGGCAGGGGAAAGTCATTGAGACTGTTTCCTGTATGGCTGTGATTTTTCTTCGCCGCTTTTGGAGGTTGAAGCACCCCATTGTTTAGGCCTGTATGAGCCTTGAGGCTGTGATCTGCCTCTGGGGTGTCTGTATCTACCTCTTTGTGGCCTGTCTAACTCTGGAAAGGACCAATTCTTTGCAGGCCAGTTCTTGCTAAATCTGGGAGGCTGTACCTGTAAGAAATCCTTGCTTGCTTGCATAGATTTAGCTTTGTCCTCCATTTTCTTCAAAACCTCTTCTGCTTTAACACCAAACAAGGTATCATGTTGTAATGGAGCATCTAATAATTTTGCTTTAACATGATCGGGCAGATTCTGTTCTTTTAACCAAGCATGTCTCCTAATGACAGAACCTGTAACAGCGGCCCTGCAAGAGGCCTCTAGAAAATCAAAACCACATTGCAAAGTATGCTTCCCTACTTGTTCAGCAGTATGCAATAAATCCTGCATTTCTTTGTTTTCTGCGCATTCTGAATTTGTCAACATTTTTTGTTTAAGCAGTGACATTAGATATTGCTGATATTTAAGCATATGACATTGACAATTTAAAACTCTTACAAGCCAAGGTAGCAGAAGTATAAATCTTTTTCCCCCATCTGTCCAGGGCCCTTGAATCCCTATCAGAGGGTATAGGGTTTTTTGCAGTGGCCGCCTTGACCCCTTTGGGACCCTGAGAGATTGTTTCTGGGTCTGCAGCAGGGTTTTTATAAAGAAATTTATGCGAATCAGGAACCCTGTAGTATCTGTCTGGCTTAACAGGAGCTGGTGGCAAAGAGTCAGGAGACAGTCCAGACTCTGAAAATACATCTACAATGTCTAAAACAGGAGGAATAGCAAGGGGCCTGTGCTGAGGTAATAAAAGGAAGTCTCTGAGCCTTTTCTTGGATTCTGAGTAATCTTGGCTCTCCTAGTGGAAATGCTCCCTCATAGTATGCAGGGTTTCCCCAAAAGAATAATTCTCAGGAGGAGAGGCTGAAGGAATAGATTCTTCAGCATCAGAATCCTCATAGGGAGGAATCAGAGGAAATGGAAACCTGATCTGAAGATGCATATTCTATCTCTTGCCTAGGCCTCTTATCAGGAGGGGGATGGGAACCCCTGATCAAAGTAATTAGGTCTTCGGCCATTTTAAGCATCTGTTTTTTAGGCATGGAGGCCTGTCCAGGAGAATGCCGTACTTGTTTCTTTGTCTTTAGAGCTTTTGTCTTTGCCTTTGAAGCTGAAGTTGGTATTACATACAACTGTGTAGGCCTGAAAACACCCTCAGAAGCTGCCTGCTCAGTGGCTCTGAACCCATCTGAGGGAATAGTTTTCGAGTGTCCAATACCTTGATTTTCCAGCGGCCTAGTCGGCTCCACGTGAGAGTCGGAAGCGGCCTGTGGCTCTGAGGTAGCGGGCATCAGGGGCTGCAAAGGCGCCTCACTGAAAATCGGCGACAGGCCTAGTGGAAGCCTCGTTGGTTTTGGACCTCGGGTGCCTGTCCTTTTCTTTGCACTTTTTATAAACTCGGGTAGTCGGTTGCTCCGATGGCATTATATAGTTAAATCTTCTGCCAAAATAATGAAACGCAAAATCGTACCGATGCTTAACAGTGTGTTGGTTAAATCTAGCACAAAACCGACAACTAGCAACATCATGGTCAGGGCCTAGGCAAGGAATACAGTAAAAATTAAAATCCTTATGAGGTATTTGCTTCCCACAAGAAACACAATTATTAACTTTTTCTGACATCGGTCTGGAGCAAGAAAAAAGTATCCCCAACGGGGTACTTAGCTTTAATGAAGACTTCGGATCTGAAATTCGAATTTGAAAATCTCAGGAGTCGGCCGACCGGCACTTGCCAACTACTTTTGCTTCAGGCACCGTGCGGCAAGAAAGACTGAAGAAAATGGTGTCGGCTGCATCTTTTATACCCTGGCGCACTGTCAGGGAGGAGGCAACAGCAACCGACGCCGGACCTAGACTTTGGAACTCAGGCCGACTGCGGGTAGCCTGCCAGCAGGATAACCCAACTGTAATGACTGCAACAGTGAAACACGATGAACATCTCCAGCTTTACTCTGTCGCATATCGCCTTCTCAGAGGCGATCTCTGCCTAACATACAAAGCTATTTCAAACCCAGAGCTGTTGGACATGCTCCACGTAAAGAAATCCCAATCCCTCCGAGCTACATGCTCTAGGGACCTAAAGCTTGTCACCACAATAAACAGAACATGCTGGAGGGATAGATTCCTGTCCCAGAGACTTCCCACACTCTGGAACAAACTACCTATCTATATCAAACAAAGCTCCTCATTAGCACTCAAGAAAAATCTTGATGATTGGATGGGAGATAGGAAATTCACCCCGGGGATCACCTCTGTGGCTCTGCTTGACAGGGGCACAGGAAAATAATTTTCTTGGGTGGCAAAAGCCAGGGTACCATTTGGCTAGGCTTATATAGGCCCTAGGGCCAATAGCCTAGTATCTACCTATGAACCTATCTGGGGCAAAGAATTAGCATCTATGAGAGGATGCCGAAAAGTTCTAAGCCCGACCAACTTTCTAAATTTTGAGTGTTATTTTCCCTCCGTAGCTGAAGAGAGGCTTACTTAATCTTGTAAAGTGCCAATCTGTAAAATCATAATGCTATGTTTTGACATTATTTCAGATCAATGATTGAACCATGTCAATGAAAAGTGTAGAATTTTCAAGTGTGGAACTCCGAGCCACAGTGAAGCTCCTATTCCTACAGAAGAAAGTTCCAAAGGAAATTCATGAATGTATGATGCAAACATTGAGTGACAAGTGCCCTTCTTACTCAACTGTGAAGAAGTGCTGTGCAAACTTTCAGCACAGAGATTTCAAGACCAAAGATGCAGCAAGGTTTGGAAGGCCTCGAACAGTGTCATCTCCTGAAAATGCTGACTATGTCCATGACCTGATTTTGGTCGATTGGCAAATATTGGCTAAAACAATTACGGACACCCTCCAGATATCCAGGGAATGTGTTGGGTTTATAATCCATGAACAGCTGGTTAAGGAGAAGCTGTAAGCCAAGTGGGTGCTCAAATGTTTGAAAGCAGACAAGAAGATGTTGAGTGGACACTTCTAAGTTGATTCTGTGGAATTTTCGTCTAGCTGGTGCCAACTTTTTGGAACAACTAGTTACAGATGATGAAACTTTGTTACACCATTAGGATCCTGAAACAAAACAGTCCATGCAATAGAGGCACTCAGATTCGTCAAAGAAGTTAAAGAACCAAACGTCACCAGGAAAGGTCATGGCCACAGTGTTTTGGGATCAGGAAGGTGCTGTAATAACCATCTTCCAAGGGGCAAAACAGCTAATGCAGAATACTACTGTAACTTGCTCTGCTGATTAAAGAAGGCACTGAAAGAAAAAAGGAGAGGGAAGCTGCAAAAAGGAGTTCTCTCTTTTTGGAAGACAATGCACCTGTTCACAAGGCTGGCAAAATGCTGGATGTTGTGACGAATTTGTGGTTTGAGTGCACAGACCATCCACCCTACTCAACAGATCTTGCTCCATCTATTTCCTGTTTCCAAATCTTAAAAAGGAGCTTGAAAGGGTGGCAATTTTTGAGTGATTCAGAGGTGACTGCAGCTGTGGTGCAGTATTTCAGTAACCAGAATTCAGACTTTTTTTTGGTAGGGTTACAGAAACTTCAGACACGATGTGCCAAGTGTGTTGAACTTTGGGGAGAATATGTTGAATAACTTGTAAGTTACATAGCTCCACTTCATTCTCTTCTTGGTTGGGCTTAGAACTTTTCAGCACCCCCAACAATTGCCACTCGTAGTAAAGAAATATATTCTGTGCCAGCATAAAGTGCAGTTATCAGTCTGATTCTAAGAGTACTGTGCAGCCATTACAGTTTGCAGGTTAGCATTTGAAAATGTTCACCACTATCAGAAAGAAGTGAACACATTCGGCTTATGAAAACTATAAAACAATTGCTCAGATGGGACTAACCTAGTCAACAAAAAGCAAATAAATACATTACAGTTCAAGGTGTGCTAACCTCCACACCAAGCACAAGTAAGGCTTGCCTTTTAAATGGTGTCAAAATGTTTTCAAGCAAAGTAATTTCCATTAACTCACTATTCCTCACTGCACCTTCACACCTAACATCTTGCACACTGACAGCGCTGATTCATATGCCACATTCTTATAATTTGCATGATGGGATAGGTGTATCTGCACCTTTATGGCTACAGTTTAAAAATATTCATTTCTAAGTTAATGAAGACAGTCCAAAATTAATCTATATTCTCAAAGTACAAAAATTCTGTGGAAGAGAATAAGTAGCAACTTGGGTGCTGAAGGATATATTCACGGGAGGGTTGAAGCCAATGGACAATTCCAGCTCACCACAACAGGAGGAAATGGGCAGTCCCACTGCTGTAGTACTGTCCTCTAGCATTACTAGGTATTTGGTATGCACCATTATGATCACGGACTTGGCTTTGCTTTGATAACCTGGCAAGTGTCACTTCTACAGCATATGTGCTGAATCGCAAAGGCTAGACCACTTCCTCTGTTTCGGTTTTATTATTCATGGTATTAACAGTTGACCAGATCCATGAAATGCTTGAAACATTTTTCATTTAGAAGCAAAAAAACACGAAAAAAAAATGCAAACCGCTAATATCAGCCTGAGGAAGCCATTTTGTGAAAGTGTACTCACATCTTGTAGTGTACCTGCATTTGCATTTCTAGTTGTTTTTACGTGTTTGTTTTTTCTTCTAAACTAAACATTTTTTCAAGCGTTTTGTGGTTCCAGTTATCTATTAATACTTCTTTGCTCATTACTGTTCAGCTAACCATATTTATCACTGTACTGATACCACATTGCTTCCTTTATTATTCAGCCTGACATTACAGCAACCAACACCCACAAATAACTGATCCCACTCTATTTGAGATTCAGTCAAGGCTTCAGCACTCTGTGCCATGGAGCTAAAAGAAAATTTTCTGCTCATTAACATAGCTTTAAGCAAAGCAGTTTAACAAACTCCTTAGATTTGCTTGGAGGCAGTACACTGTGTTCATTTGCTACATTACAGAAATTACAGTTGTATACACTTACCATAAATGCAGATGTTTGAGTGTATTCACTGTTGCAGTCATCACCTATGGGGTTATCCCTGCTGTGGTAGACCTCGGCCGGCCCGAAAACCAGAGTCAATGTTTTTCTGCGTCGGCTGCTGTCGCTTGCTGACTGACGTCAGGTCATCAGTGCTATAAAGCAAGGCAGCCGACATCATATCAGTTTTTCTTGCCCTAACCAGTCAGAAGCACAAGGAAATATGGTAAAGTGGTCCTGGTGGCTGAAAGCCACAGTGGGAAACTTAAGTCTCCATAAGGAAAGAGGATATAAGGGGGAACACCCCCTGTGGCAGCAAGTAGTAAGTGGCAGGCAAGTGTGCAGATGGTTCTGGGTTCTAGTACAAGGTGTGCAACCTTTGTTAACTGTCAGGCCCGAGTGGCCTAACAGATAAAGAGGGAGGGGAACCTGGCCTGCAACAGAATACATTCGAACATCTAAATTTATGGTAAGTGTACACAACTGTACTATGTTCTTAGTGTTTCACTGTTGCAGTCATCACCTGTGGGAGGATTCCCAAAGCGGAGTAGAGGGGTGGAAGGATAGGTTAGAGACCTAGGCATGGGTCAGTATGCCCTGCAGAACTGTAGAGGCAAACCCTGCCCTAGCCTTAGAGAAAAGAGGTAGGTAGTAATGCTTTGTAAAGGTAATGGACAGAGGTCCAAGTGGCAGCTTCCAAGAAGTTCCTGCTGGGAACTTCTCTGAGGAATGCTGTGCAAGTGAAGGCTGCCCTAGTGGAATGGGCACAAATAGACTCTTAGGGGGTGGTTTTCAATGAAGTCTGTAGCAGAAATGGATACAGTGTGATATCCATTTGGAAATGGTTTGCTTGGAAATGGGCTTCCCCTCTGCCCTGGGGCAAAGCTGACAAGAAGCTGGTCTGTTTTTCTGAAGGGTTTAGTATGGTCCAGGTAGTATCTGAGCTGTCTGTGCACGTCTAGTGAGTGCAGAATTCTTTCCCCCTTGTTTTGAGGGTTTGGAAAGAAGATGGGTAGATGTATGGCCTGGTTGAGGGTCACATCAGATGCCACCAGGGAGACCTTGTCTGCATGGAAAATGAAGGGCTCCAAGCAGTCATCCAGGAGAGATATCTCAATTCTGCTGAAGCAGCAGGTTCGAATGGTGGTAAAGTTAGTTTTTCTAAAACATAATTCAGGTCCCAGGCTGGCGTGGGTGGCCTTCTTGGGGGGGGGGGGGGTCTGATATTAGAAGTGCCTCTCTGAGGAATTGTTTAATCAAAAAATGTGAGAAGAGGGGCTGGGTCTGTATCGAAATGAGCTGAAATGGCTGAGGCATGGATTTTAATAGAAGAGAAGGAGAGGCCACTACTAAGTAACTCGGCTAGATAGTCGAGAATAAGGGGGGTGGAAGGTTGTAAGGTACTGCCCCCTCTGGACTGGCTCCAGGAGCAGAATCTTTTCCATTTCCCTGCGCACGATTTTCTGGTGCTGGGTCTTCTAGCCTCTGTGATAATGTCTAGGACCTGTCTGCTTAACAGGGGCTTCTTGTTTGCTTTTAAAGTATTAGCCATGCTGACAGTTTGACAGTCTGCAAGTCTGGGTACCACCACCCCCCCCCCCCCAGAGACAAGAGGTCTGGGAACATGGAAAGCTGCCCGACAGGTTGTAATGCCAGGCTGCGCAGTAAGGGGTACCAATGCTGTCTGGGCCAATCTGGAGCAATGAGTGTGGCCTTTGGCCTCTCCTCCCTTACCTTGATCAGTACCTTGGGGATAAGACACAGAGGAGGGAATGCTTACACAAAGAGGGAGTCCCAGGAGAAGGTCAAGGCATCCACCTTCCACGCTAGGTGGTGATACTCCCTGGTGCAGAATTTTTTCAGCTGGTGGTTGAGGTATGAAGCAAAGAGATCCACCTCCGGAGTTCCCCTGTCCTGAATGATTTGCAAAACGATTCTTCTGTGAAGCTACCATTCATGGGGGTCCAGTAAGTTTCTGCTTAGATGGTCTGCCAGGGTGTTGTTGATCCCTGGTAGGTACTGGGCAATTAGGTGTAATCCCATGGAGGAAGCTGTCAGCCAGAGGGTTCATGGCTAGCCTGAACGGAGAGTAAGATTGGGTAACACCCCCCCCCCCCCCGTTTGTAGACATACCACATTACTGTGGTGTTGTCTGTTATGATAAAGAGAACCCCTGGCCTGAGATGGGGTTTGAAGGATGTCAGAGCCTTTTGTACTGCCACCATTTCTTTCTGATTGATGTGTAAGGGAAGGGGCTGGGCATTCCAAAGACCTTGGGTGCACCTGCCTGCTAGGTGAGCACCCGAAGCAATGTCTGAGTCGTCGGTGGTGATGGTCTGCCCCAGTTGGGCGGAGGATGAAGTGAAGACCCTGGTTCTTGGCACAGGCTGCTGCCCACCATAGAAACTTGGCCCTTATACAGGGGATCCGAAGTTTCTAGAGGCTAAGTGTGCTGACACCAAAGGTTTTTTTACATACCACTGAAGTTTCCTCATGTGAAGCCTGGCAAGTGGAATTAGAGGGATGCAAGATGCCATGTACCCCAAGACTTGCAGGAACCTCCTCGCAGTGAGGTGACGTCTGGAAGCTAGCTGGTTAAAGTAGAGAGGCAGAAAGCTCTGCTTTTCTGGGGAAAGGAAGGCTATTTGTGATGCTGAGTCCAGCAATACACTTAAGAAAATTATCTTCCTGGAGGGTGTTTGCTTTGATTTCTTTTCGTTGATGGTGAACCTTATGGAAGTTAAGAGGGTTTTTGAGCAGGTCCTGAAGCAGCTTTTCTTTGCACTCTGCCTGCATGAGGCAGTCGTCCAGATAAGGGTAAATCTGAATATTTCCCGGTCAGCAAAATGCTATGGCTGGGGCTAAGCATTTGGTGAATACTCTGGGTGCAGGAGATAAACCAAAGGGTAGCACAGAGAAATGAAAGTGTTGTAAGCCTGCTCTGAAGCGCAGAAATTTCCTGCAGGATTCCCTTACGGGGATGTGGAGGTAGGCATCTTTTATGTCTAGAGTCACTAGCCAATCATTTTTGGTCAGCACAGGCAGCAGCTGCTACAAAGTTAGCATTTTGAATTTGGGGACCACCAGGGAGGTGTTCAGAAGGGATACGTCCAGGATGGGGCGCCAAGTGCCCTCTTTTCTGGGAACAAGGAATAGTCTGGAATAAAAGCCTTTGCCTGTTTGATCTGAGGGGACAGGTTCTACTGCCCCCTGGGATATGAAAGTTTGGACCTGTTTCAATGCCTCTGCCCACTGATTTGGAGGCAAGTCTGGGTACCCTCTTAGAACTTGAGTTTGCTGAAGGAGAATTTGTATCCCTGAAAAATGATCAAGACCCAGTGGTCCTTTGTTACAGAGAACCAATTTTCTTTGCAGAGGGAGAGCCTTCCTCCTAGCTTTTGTTGAGTGAAAAGAGGGCAGAGGGGGGAGAGGCAGTCATTGAGGGTTTTTGCCATAGCAGGATGGCTTAGAACTCCCTGCTTTTGGGGCTAAAGTGGTCCACTGTTTGGCTCACTGCTGGCCCTGGGATAGGGGCGTGGGTGGTCTGTCCATGCGGGGCTTACCTTGGCCCTATCTGCTAGATGCAGGGAAGTACCAGTGCTTAGAGGGAATCTGATCCCTCAGAGTCCTGTTCTGTCAATTTCAGGAGAAGGGTGTCTTCTCCTATTTGAAGTTGTGGCCTGAATACCCCTGAAAAGGGGTATATCCGCCATTTTAAACATTTGTGCTTGGGGTGGTGGAGCAGGAGCAAGATGGTGGCTAGAAGATTTTCTAGGAGTGGCCTGACTTCTAGGCCTGAGAGTATCCATCGTTCTGAGAGGGACGGTAGTTGGAAAAGACATTTTTTTGTCTAGATTCGGTAGTGCGAGAGACCTCCTTGGAAGCTGGTGCATGCGTTGCGGCTCTGGACCCAACCAATGCAGAGAGTCAAAGGCTTGGAAGTCAAAGTAGATTTCTGCAGCATACTCTGAAAAGGGCTCGGTAGAGGCCTGTATAGATATCGAATTGGGCATCAGGGGCTGCGAAAGCTCCTCACTGAATTCCAGAGAACCAACGACCTGCTTAGCGGTAGAGGCGTCCGAAGGCTTAGCCTTGTGAGGTCTGTCTATCTTTATCGCTGTGTTTTTTCAGAATGTCCACGGGTTGTTGGCTGATGGACAACAATTTGGAATGCGAAGACGGAAGACAAAAATACCGGTCTACAATAAGAGCTCTATGGCGAATGGTTCTCGTGTTAAAGAGGGCACAGAACTGGCAAGGGGGACGTCGTGGTTTGGGCCTAAATAAGTGACGCGGTATGAATGAAGTCTCGGTGTGGGATCTGCTTTCCCAGGGGAGACCATTGTTAACTTTTTCAGACATTGGTTAGTGCAAGAAAAAAGGATCCTCAACAGCGTACTTACCTTTAGACGTTTTCAGCTTAATTCAAAACTCTGGTAGTGACCGACCAGCACACTTGCAAACTGCTTCTGCTATGGGCTCCACGGCAAGAAAGACTGATGTAATGACATCGGCTGCCTTGCTTTATAGCACTGATGACCAGACGTCAGTCAAAGCGACAGCAGCCGACGCAGAAAAACACTGACTCTGGTATTCGAAACGGCCGAGGGCTACCACAACAGGGATAACCCCACAAGTGATGACTGCAACAGTGAAACACGAAGAACATCAACTGTTCAGCCATGAAGGTAGTCTATCATAGGTTCATAGATATGTACTAGGCTATCTGCCCAAGGGCATCTATAAGCCTAGCCAGAATGTGTTGGCTTTCGCCCCTCCCTTAGACTAGTTCCCTATGCCTCGGTCCAGCAGAGCCATTAGTTCCCTGTGCCTCTGTCCAGCAGAGCCACTGCAGTGATCCCTGGGGTAAACTTTCTGTTTCCAATTCACTAGTCAAGGTTTCTCTTGAAGAGTGTTAGTGAGGGGCTCTGCCTAATGTAGATTGGAATCCTGTTCCAAAGCATGGGGAGTCTCTGGGACAGGAATCTCCCTCCAGCACGTCATATTTATCGTTGTAGTGAGGTTTAGATCCCTAGAGTGTGTGGCTCTTGGGGATTTGTTTTTTTTTTAGGTGGAGCATGTCCATCAATTCTGGGTTGGACATAGCCTTGTATGTCAGGCAGAGATCACCTCTGAGTAAGTGATATGCAACAGAGTACAGCTGGAGTTTCTTCAGTCGGGCTGCACAAGGGCATATGTTTGAGGCCAGTAATTGTCTTGGTGAGGTACGTCTGTGGTCTTTCCAGCTATTGCAGGTGTCTTGTAAGGTACATTCCAAATGGGGCATTGTACTCTATTGATGGGTCTGACGAGTGATGAGTTGAGGGGCACAATAACATCTTTTGCTCCGATGCGAACCCTTTTGTGATAAGGTGGACCACATAGAAAGATTTTCTAACCACCTTGGCAATATGATTATCAAAGGACATATTACTATCTACTTGAGCCCCCAGATCCCTTATTACATTTTCTGTATTTAGGGGACTACCACGTATGTGGTAGTTCGCGGGTACTTGTTTTCCAAAGGGAATGACTATGCACTTTTTGGCATTTAGCTTGAGGCCATGATTTTGACACCAGGTATCCGTCTCAGTGAGACCCTTCTGGAGGATGTCTGCATCATCTGGAGAGTCAATTATGGCCCCCAGTTTGCAGTCATCTGTGAACTTTGTCAGCCATAGTCCTCCTGTGCTTGCTTGTACCTCTGAGAAGTATATAACGAACAGGAGGGGTCCCAGGACTGAGCCCTGGTGGAAGCCATTTTGTAACTGGTTTAGAGTCGGACCTAGAGTCTGCAACTCTCACCATGTGGGTTCTATCCATGAGCCAATTGGAAACCCATCTCGTGACATAGGGGTTTATTGTTCAGGCTGGTGAGCTTGTCTATAACACCAGAATGGGAATGGTGTCGACGGCCTTAGCGAGGTCTAGGTAGGCTGTCTGGACCTCCTTTCCCTTGTCTAAAGCCTTGGTAACTGTCTCAAAGAAGTCCACCAGGTTTAGGAGGCATGATCTGCCCTTAAAGCAAAACTGGGTAGGGTCCAAGGTTTGGAGGTTCCCAATATCTCTGTTAATGAGTTCCATGATGATGCGTTCCATAGCCTTGCAGACCAGGCTAGTCAGGCTTATAGGGCGATAGTTCCCGAGGTCCGTTGTGGCTCCACCTTTGTGGAGCGGGATAACTGTTGCTGTGCGCCATTCTATGGGTATGTGGCCTGCAGAGAGGCTGAGTTTGAACAGTGTGTTTAGGTGAGGGGTTAGTTAATTTTGGAGCTCGTGTAAGACGCAGCCTGGAACACCATCGGGTCCCATTGAAGCTGTATTTTTTCTTTGGATAGGGCTGTTTTAACCTGTGTGTCAGTGATTGCCGAGGCACTACATTCTTCTGGTATGGTTATGGGCCCTTTAGGGGGTGAAGTTTCCACTAAACCTGTCTGCCAGAATGTTGGCAATATCAGTCAGTTCTGTGTACTTTCTGCCATTCTGCACTAACTCAAAGCAGATCTGAGAGTTTCCACTTAGGTTCTTGACATAGCTAAAGAACGCTTTGTGGTTTTCTTTGGAGTCCTTGGCAATTTTTCTTTCGAAGTAAGCCTTGGATGATTTTATGAGGGGATCGTAGTTTCTTGCTGATACTGATCAGGAATGTCTTTCCTTCTTGAGATTTTACTCTTTTCTGCACTAGTTTTCTCCTTCTATTGTATAGCTTATTTATAGCAGGGGTCCACCAGACTGGTTTCCTTTTCTTAGAGGAGTGAGTCTTGGTTTTGCTTGAGATAGCAAGGTCCATGCATTCTTGCAAGTGCTCATAGAGTGCCTTTGTAAGGGATTCAGCAGCTTGGACAGCGTTGTCCTTTAGCATGGAGACTGTGAACCTTTCCACCTTGGTCTTAGGTAACGTGAAGTTTGCTTTTGAAAAGTTTTTCACAGTGGTTTCCTTGACTGGGGGTGGGGGCGGAATGTGGATATCCACAGTGATTAGTCTATGGCCTGATCTAACCAGCAAGGGTTTGACCTCTGGTGTAGAACACCAGTCGCCCATGTTGGTGATGACCAGGTCCAATATGTTGTCACCTCTGGTGGAGGTGTTGACCAGTTGATTCAGGGCTTTCGAGTTTATAAATTCTAGGAAGCGTTGGGCAAGGGAGTTAGTACTTCTGTAGTTCTCCCAGTTAACGTTTGGGTAAATGAAATCACAAACAAACAATGAATCCAAAAAACTGAAAAGTCCTGCACCTAAGTCTTTATGCCAAAAACAGAAGAAATCCAAAAATATAAATATGGCAAAAGACACCACAGCAGAGGCACGAAGTAAAACCAGCTGAAATATTATTAAAAATCCAGTAGTTTACCCGCCTTTTTCTCAGAACAGGTTTTAAAGGCACAGTTTCATTAACTAAATCCCCACCTCTTATATTTTATGCATCACTTGTAACACCATTCATTGAGGGGATATGCCAACTGTAGAACTAAGAATATAGTTTATTCAGCTACATGTCAACAGCATAGTTCATTTTATGTTGGTAAGATCAACTGCATGCTGAAGGAGAGAATTTTTGGGCACTTATATGACATTACACATCATGACATACGAAATGCCTTAGCACTGCATATCTCAGAATGTTCAGACCATTTTTTTAAGTTTATGGTGTTACAAGTGATGCATAAAAATATAAGAGGTGGGGATTTAGTTAATGAAACTGAGTGTGGTGAATCAAGGTGGATCATAAGACTTGGGGCTGACGAGTCCTGGTTTAAATGCAACTGTGCCTTTAAAACCTGTTCTGAAAAAAGGAGGGTAAACTACTGAATGTGATTGGACAACAGTACGTTTAAATGTTTTTTTTAACTGTTTCTTATTGTCTGATGAAGGGCATGTTTTACTGAAAGCGCTTACTTCTGTTTTTAATAAAATTTCAGCTGGTTTTATTTCAAGCCTCTGCTGTAGTGTCTTTTGCCATATTTATATTTTTGCAATTGAAATCACCCAATATTAGGGCGTTTGGTAGGACCTTCATATTTTCCAGTGTCTCCAGAAACACAGAATGGAGATCCTGGGTCATGGTGGGTAATCTGTAGCAAGCTACAATTTGAACTGGAGTTTTGCCCGTTGTTAGTTGCACAAGGATGATCTCTGAGGCATTGTGCTGTACCACTAACCTGGAGGTGTGGGTATCCTTGATGAATATGGATACACCCCCCACCTTTTGTGTTTCGGTCCGGGTTCTGTGGCCGAAAAGTATGGTATGAGTTATAGCTTGGTAGTGCTGGGGTACTCTCTGCAGCCTTAAACCAGATTTCTGTTACTGCACAGATATCGATGTTCTCCATACTGAGGAGTGCCTCAAGTGCATGAATTTTGAGTTTTAGACTTCTGGCGTTGAGTAGCATTACCCTCAGTTTTTGGTTACTTGTGCTATTTACGGTGGTGGGTTTGTCTTTTGAGCCTTGCCTAAAAAAAGGCACTATGGGGGCAGCAAAAGCCTTGGCCAGTATTCGAAAGCCTAAGGGTGACAGGTGCAAGCCATTTCTTGCGAAGCAACGTGGCTTATCGAGCATGTCATCCCAGGTGGACAAATACTGGATCCCCTTTGAATGACACCAGAAACTTAGCCAATGGGTGAAATTGATAATTTTTTCTTTATACTGTGGCATCATTCTTGGTGAGGGCAGGATGTTACTCAGGGTCAGTGTCATACCGGCCTGGGCTATGTGATCAGAGAGCTCTTCCATGTCTATTTACATGTAGTCCAGGGAGGTACATCTCAGGTTATTCACACCAACATGGACAATGACAGAGTCGTATTTGTACTTGCTCTGGAGTGACCCACGTGCTTGTGCTATGTGGTGGATCCTGGCGCCTAACAGGCAGCTAACTGTAACCTTCTCCTTGTCCAGCCTAGTTAGTGGGACATCATTGTGCCTGACTATAGAGTCACCTATTACTAGTGTGTTGGGTATGTTATTTTGCCTTAAGGGCTGTGACTGTGCCACATTGATTATGTGAAGTATGTGTTTCATGGTTTGTGATGGGGTGTGGAGGTTGCTTGGGTGTCTGCTTTGGAGGTCTCTGTTGCTTTTGCAGATTTTTATTCAGAGCCTCAGAGTATGTTTTCATGCATATGTGTGTTATTTGCCGGTGTTAGTTTAGTAGGTCTATGTGAGACTGGTGGTGTTTTGCAAGTATTTTCCTTCTCTGCTTGACTGTCAGATCCAGTCTTGGGTTGAAACTGCCCTTTGGACATGCCTGAATAAAAAAAGTCAGCTGTTTTACTGATTAGCTGGTAGGGACGAATAGAGAGTCTTGTCCTTCTGGACAGTATAGGGGGTCTAGTGCTAGAGTTAATTAGTGCTTGCTATAGGTTCATAGGTAGGTACTAGGCTACTGGCCCTAGGGCCTATATAAGCCTAGCCAAAAGGTACCCTTGGCTTTCGCCACCCAAGAAAATTATTTTCCTGTGCCACTGTCGAGCGAAGCCGCAGAAGTGATCCCTGGGGTGAATTTCCTATCTCCCATCCAATCATCAAGATTTTTCTTGAAGCGTGCTAATGAGGAGCTTTGTTTGATATAGATAGATGGTTTGTTCCAGAGTATGGGAAGTCTTTGGGGCAGGAATCTATCCCTCCATAAACAAGAGATGAAAGTTTTTACTACGTATAAAATGCATTTTCCCAAGTAGATGAACACTAAGATTACGAAGGGTGGAATCACTGCAACTCATTATTGCCAACAGCATCTTTACTGTCAAAGCTTGCAAATTCAAACTGTCGAGCCAAGTCAGTACCAGTATGTACACATGTGCATATATACATAAGTGTGTGTGTGTGTGTGTGTGTGTGTGTGTGTGTGTGTGTGTGTGTATATTTGTTAACAGAGGTAAAGCACTGAAAACGCACAGACTCTGTTCAGGCACAGCCAAGATCCACAGTTACACAACATGAAAAAAGTAAAAAAAAATACAAGCTATTTCTAGCTAGAGCAAGAATTATAGGCAGTATACATTTACATATAAAAAGAAGCACTGCAGTCAGTGACATAAGGATGACAGAAACATAGCGAGTTAATACAGTACAAAAGTCAATTACATACAGGTAAAGTGCAACAAGCAAATAAGTCCTAGGATTTGGGTATCCGAGTGGAAAGTACAGTTGTGTACACTTATCATAAATGTAGATGTTCGAGTGTATTCACTGTTGCAGTCATTACATTTGGGTAATCTGCTGGCAAGTTGCCCTCAGTCGGCCTGAATTCCAAAGTCTTGGGTCCTGCGTCGGTTGCAGTCTTCTCTTCCATGACGTCAGATCGTCAGGGGTATAAAACATGCAGCCGACGCCATTTTCTTTAGTTTTTCTTGCCCCCGATGTCAGGTGACCCTAAAAAGGTAGCAATATTATAAATAATTTATATATATATATATATATATATATATATATATATATATATAAAAATATATATATATATATATATATATATATATATATATATATACATGCATCAATATAAACTTTACTTTTATCTACACCACATAGGTTGTAGAAGACAGAGAAGGAAAGATAAACTGTAGAATGACATGGGAATGGCGGGAGGGAAACCTGGACTGCAACAGTGAATACACTCGAACATCGACATTTATGGTAAGTGTACACAACTGTACTATGTTCTTCGTGTTTCACTGTTGCAGTCATTACATTTGGGTAGAATCCCAAAGCTGTGGTTGGGAGGCTGGAGCTATGCTAGGTATGAGTGTGTGCCCCCTTGCTTGTTTATATACCACATGACTGTGCTGTTGTCGGTCTTTATCAGTAGTTGTCCTGGATGAAATAGGTTCATAGGTTTATACTAGGCTATCTGCCCTAAGGCATTTATAAGCCTAGCCCAAAGTTTTGTGGCTTACGCCACCCCTTACATGAAAAAATACTGTGCCCATTAGTTTGTTGGGCCTCTGTCCAGCAGTGACACAGAGATGATTCCCAGGGTAAACCTATGATCTCCCATCCATAGGTCAAGATTTCTCTTGAACAGAGCCAGCGAGGTGCTCTGCCTCACATGGACCGGGATTTTATTCCACAGCATAGGGAGTCTCTGAGTGATAAATCTATCCCTCCAGCATGTCCTATTTATATCCGTGCTAAGGTTTAGGTCGCTTGCTCTAGTGGTTTTGGTGGATTTCGATTTTTTGAGGTGGAGCATGTCCATTAATTCCGGGTTGGACATGGCCTTGTATGTCAGGCACATGTCACCTCTGAGCAGACGGTATGCGACTGAATAGAGCTGGAGTTTCTTCAATCTGGCAGCATATGACAGATTTTGGAGTCCTTTTATCCTTTTGATGAGGAACTTTTGGGGTCTCTCCAATTGCTGCAGATGTCGGGTGAGATACATCCCGAATGAGGAATTGTACTCTATCATTGGTCTGATAAGTGAAGAGTACAGGGGAACAATGACCTCACTAGATCTGGATGTGAATCCCTTCATGATCAGGTGGGCAATGTAGAAGGTCTTTCTAACCACTTTAGCAACGTGAGTGTCAAAAGAAAGGCCACTGTCAACCTGGGTCCCCAGGTCCCTGATAACCTCTTCTGTGCTTAGTGGATTGCCACCTATATGATAGCTTGGGGTTACCTTGTTTTTCCCGAAGGGTATGACTATACATTTTTTGGCGTTTAACTTCAGGCCATGGCTCTGGCACCAGCTATCTGTTTCCATGAGTCCCTTCTGAAGGATATCCATGTCCGATGCACTTTCCACTATGGCCAGTTTGCAGTCGTCTGCAAACTTTGTCAGCCAAAGTCCTCCCATGTTGGCCTGTACTTCTGAGAAGTAGATGCCGAACAATAGGGACCAAGGACCGAGCCCTGTGGGACACCACTTGTGACCGGCTTGGAGTCTGACATAGCGCCAGCAACTCTAACCCTGTGGGTTCTGTCCTTAAGCCAGTTTGCAACCCATCTTGTGACATATGGGTTTACATTTAAGCTGGTAAGTTTTTCTACAATACCCGAGTGGGGTATTGTGTCGAAAGCCTTTGCAAGGTCAAGGTAGGCTGTATGGACTGCCTTTCCCTCATCAATGGCCTTGGTGACTGTTTCGAAGAAGTCGACCAAGTTCACAAGGCATGATCTGCCCTTGATGAAGCCAAACTGGGTCGGGTCCAATGTCTGTAAGTTCCCTATATCTTTGTTTATGAGCTCCATTATGATCCTCTCCATAGCTTTGCAGACTAGACTTGTTAAGCTTATGGGGCGGTAATTACCAGGGTCCGTAGAGGCACCGCCTTTGTGGAGTGGGACCACAGTAAGTCCTTGAAGGCTGTTAGGGCATTTTGAACAGCTAACATCTCTTTCTGGTTGATGTGTAGATGCATTTGATTTGATGCCCATATGCCCTGAATGCATCTTCCTGCCATGTGGGCCCCCCAGGCATAATCTGATGCGTCTGTTAAGGTTTGGCTGGAAGGGGCTAGAGTGAAAGGCCTTCCCATGTTTCGGTGACAGGCCTTTGCCCACCAAAGAAATTCGTGTTGCAGGCAGGGAATGAGAGGAAAGTATAGTTCTGAGTTTTGAGCAAGTGCTGGGCTGTGAAAAGTACAGTTTTGTACCTACCATAAATGTAGATGTTCGAGTGTTCACACTGCTGCAGTCATCACTATTGGGTTATCCAGCCATCAGGCGGTCCCGCAGTCGGCCCGAGTTCCAAACTCTTGGTGCGGCGTCGGTTGCTGTCGCTTCTTCCCTGACGACAGTGAGCCAGGGGTATACAAGATGCATCCGATGCCATTTTCTTCAGTTTTTCTTGCCCCAGATGTCAGGTGCCCCCAATAGATAGGCAAAACATATTGCTATATAGAAATACACATATAAAAATAAAACAAAACCTTCAGTCAAAAGCAAATACACCACAGAGGTTGTATAGGATAGAAAGGAATAGATAAGTCCAGCTAGTTCAGAGGGGATGGAGGGAGGGTAACCTGGACTGCAGCAGTTTGAACACTCTAACATCTACATTTATGGTAGGTACAAAACTGTACTATGTTCATCGTGTCGTGTTACACTGCTACAGTCATCACTCTTGGGTAGAATCCCAAAGCTACAGATGGGTGGTGGAACTAAACAGGGTTTGGAGAGGCTAGTAGGCCCTGCAGCACTGCAGTGGGAAAGCCAGCTCTAGTTTTAGAGTATAGAGGTAAGTGATAGTGCTTGGTGAAGGTGTGCACTGAACTCCAACTGGCAGCCTCCAAAATACCCTTGGTTGTTACCCCTCTGAGGAAGGCTGTTGATGTTGCTGTAGCCCTGGTGGAATGGGGCCTGATGTTAACAGGCATAGATTTCCCATGGTGTGTGTAGCAGAAACGGATACAATGTCCTGTCCATTTTGAAATGGTCTGTTTTGAGATAGCTTTTCCTTGAGATCCTGCAGCATAGGATACAAAGAGCTGGTCACATTTTCTGAAAGCCTTAGTTTTATTCAAGTAGTAATGTAATTGCCTGTGAATGTCCAAAGAGTGTAGGAGCCTTTCCCCTTTGTTCTGGGGGTTTGGATAAAAAGGTGGGCAAATGAATGGTTTGGTTTAAGGCCACACTGGATAACACCTTTGGCATAAAGGAAAGGTTAGTTCGTAAAGAGACTCTGTCTTGATGAAAAATGATGAAAGGCTCCACTGCCATTAGGGCCTGTAGTTCTGAGACTCTTTGTGCTGAAGTTATTGCTAGCAGCAGGGCAGTTTTCCATGATAGGAACTGTAGATCAGCAGTGAAAGCTGGTTCAAAGGGTGGAAGTATTAGCTTTTCCAGAATAAAGTTAAGATCGCAAGTTGGTGTTGGTGCTCTCCGGGGCGGCCTTACGTTCTTAGCCCCTCTGAGGAACTGTCTTAGTAATGGATGTGAAAATATAGGAGGATCCGTGTTGTAGTGAGCTGAAATAGCTGAAGCGTGGATCTTAATAGATGAGAAGGAAAGTCCTTTGTGCAACATCTCAGTTAAATATTGAAGAATCTGAGGAATATTTGGGACAAGGGGATTTTGGCCTTTAGCCTGGTCCCAGGCGCAGAATCTTTTCCATTTGTCTGAATAGACTTTTCCTGGTGCTGGGATTCCTGGCCTCCAGAATGACGTCCATCACAGCTTTAGAGAGAAGTGTTGACTGGTTATTTAGGCAATTTGCCATGCATCCAGATTTAAAGTCTTGAGCTGGCTGTGTAGAATCTGATTGTTTTGCTGAGTGAGCAGGTGAGGAATTGTAGGCAAAAGCCATGGTGGGCCTTGAGCCATGTTCCTTAGTACTGGATACCAGTGTTGGCGTGGCCAGTCTGGAGCAATGGGCATCATTTGTGGCCTCTCTAATCTGGCTTTCAGCAGCACCTTTGCCAGAAGAGGCAGTGGAGGAAAGGCATACACTGTCAATGTTATCCAACTGAATGAGAGGGCGTCCACTTTCCAAGCTAGTCTGTGGTATGTCCTTGTGCAGAATTTCCGTAGTTGGTAATTTTGGGGGGGAGCAAACAGATCTATGTCTGGGCTCCCCCATTTTTGAGTTATCATTGCGAATACTTGCGGATCTAGTTTCCACTCGTGAGGATCTGTGATGTTTCTGCTTAGATCGTCTGCCAGTGTGTTTTTCTTTCCTGGCAGGAATTGTGCTTGTAGTTGAACTTGATAGGTGAGTGCTGTGTTCCACAAGGTCATTGCTTGTCTGCATAGGGGGTAGGAGTGTGTGACCCCCTTGCTTGTTTATGTACCACATCACTGTGGTGTTGTCCATCTTTATTAGGAGTGGTCCTGGATTTAGGAGGTCCTTGAAAGCTGTTAGGGCATTTTGTACAGCTAGCATCTCTTTTTGGTTGATATGTAGATGCCTTTGGTTTGCAGGCCATTTGCCCTGAATACACTGTCCTGCCACGTGTGCTCCCCCAGGCATAATCCGATGCATCTCTTGTTACAGTTTGCCTGGCTGTGGGTAAGGTGAAAGGCTGACCCTTGTTGAGGTGACATGCCTGAGCCCACCATAAAAACTCCTGTTGAAGGCAGGGAATGAGTGGGATTATTGTTTCCAAGCTGTGGCTGTGTTGAGACCATACACTTTTCAGATACCACTGTAATTTCCTCATATGCAGTTTTGCAAATGGTATTAGTAGTATGCAAGATGCCATGAATCCCAATGCCTGCAGAATTTTTCTTGCAGGCAGTTGGGTCTTTGTTGCCATCATTTTGAAGTATTGAGTCAGTTGTCTTTGCTTGTCTGGCGTGAGGTAAGCCATCTGGGCCGTTGTATTTAAGCTGGCACCCAGGAATATTATGTCTTGTGAGGGCACTAGTTTTGACTTCTTTTCGTTTACTGTGTACCCTGGGCAACTTAGAAGTTTTTAGACAAACGCCAGATGCTTTAATAGAATGTCCTTGCT
Organism: Protopterus annectens; assembly: GCF_019279795.1. Classification (NCBI taxonomy): domain Eukaryota; kingdom Metazoa; phylum Chordata; order Ceratodontiformes; family Protopteridae; genus Protopterus; species Protopterus annectens. The sequence goes on along the minus strand of NC_056726.1, from coordinate 816,188,472 downwards.
TTCTGCTTGAATAATGCAGTCATCCAGGTATGGATATATTTGAATCCCTCTGTCTGCAGTATGCAATTACTGGTGCCAGGCATTTTGTGAAGACCCTGGGCACAGTAGATAAGCCAAAGGGCAGTGCAGAGAATTGGTAATGGGTTGAACCTACAATAAATCGGAGGTATCCTCTGCAATTTTGTCTGATAGGGACATGCAGGCATGCCTCCTTGAGGTCCAACGTTACTAGCCAAGCCTTCTTGCCCAGCATGGGAAGAAGTTGCTGTAGGGTTAGCATCTTGAATTTGGGTACTTCCAGGTATGTGTTTACAATTGAGAGGTCCAGAATGGGTCTCCAGGCTTTGTCCTTTCGGGGAAATAGAAACAGTCTTGAGTAAAATCCTTGTCCTTGTTCCTGTGTAGGAAACCTGCTGAATGTCTGTCATGTCCATGAGAGCTGAAATTTGTTTTTGAGCCTCTGCCCATTGATTTGGTGGGCAGGTTTGGCATTCCTTTTATCCTTGGTAAAGTGTGAAAGTGGAATCTGTATCCTTGAGATACAATATTTGGGACCCATTTGTCTTTTGTGATGATGTGCCAACTGTCTGCAAAATTAGAAGTTATGTACCTACCATAACGTTCCATGTTAGTTGTCTTTTCTCGCCTTCTTTCTAGCTGGATGGGTTCGGAGCCGATCCTCGGCTCCGACTCAGCACTTGCTAAGCTCGAGAATCACTTTTACCAGCTTGAGGCAGCCCCATATCCCATGATGCAAGGCGGTAATTACCCAGATCTCGTTTGGTATCTAGAGGAAAAACTGCCTATAAAACTTTCCACTAAGGAAAGAGGAACAACTAACCTAAAAAGGCTGTAAGGGAAACCAGGTAATCAGGACAAGAACTATCTGGTGTCCAAGGAAGAAGAATCTTCCAGAGAAAAAGGGGAGATCAAGGTCTGTCCAGGCTAGGGGGACAGGAGGGAGGGACGCAAGAAAGAAGGCGAGAGAAGACAACTAACATGGAACGTTATGGTAGGTACATAACTTCTAAATGTTAAGTTGTCAATCTCGCCTTCATTCTTGCTGGATGGGACCGCGTCCCTAGCACCTCTATCCTGCGTGGCTCAATGGAACAGACTCTTGAGAACAGTGGAACCAAAGCTTGCCCTGTCCCTGGAGGCCAAATCCAATTTGTAATGAGAAACGAAGGTATGAGGAGTGGCCCAAGTGGCTGCTGCACAAATAGTATCCAAGGGTAGCCTAGCCTGAAAAGCTGTAGAAGTGGCTAGACCTCTTGTGGAATGAGCTTTAGGTTTTGAGTGCAGCTGTTTTCCCCTAAGCTGATAAATGTCAGAAATGGTGGAAGATAGCCATCTGGATAAGGTCACTTTAGAAACAGGGAGACCTTTTTTATTTTCAGCATAAGAAAGGAAGAGCGGATCAGACTTCCTAAATTGCTTTGTTCTGTCCAAGTAATATCTGAGTTGGCGATGAACATCTAGGTAATGCAATTTTTGTTCCGCCCTGTTAGAATAATTTGGAAATAATACAGGGAGATCAATGGATTGGTTTAAATTTGTCTAAGAAGCAACCTTGGGCAAAAAGGATGGATTGGTTCTCAAGGATACTCTGTCCTTGTGGAAGACCAACTAAGGGGGACGAACACAGAGGGCATGAAGTTCAGACACTCTTCTAGCCGAGGTAATAGCGACTAGAAAAAGTGTCTTCCAAGAAAGAAACTTTAGTGAACATGAAACGGCCAGTTCGAAAGGGGGAAGTATCAAGGATGTCAGCACTAAATTTAGGTCCCACTGTGGTGGAGGATCTCTAACAGGGGGTTTAAGAAGGAACACTCCTTTGAGAAAGGCTTTACAAAGTTTGTGGGACATAATGTTGTGGTCTGCAAACCCGACATGGAAATTCGAGATTGCTGCCAACTGAACTTTGACTGTGGAAGACGAAGAACCTGAGTGAAAAATTTCCGCTAGAAAATCCAAGACCGACTGAATAGGGGCAGTAAAGGGGTCTATGTTCTTAGATTTTGCCCAAAAGGAGAAGCGTTTCCACTTGCTAGAGTAAATCCTCCTGGTAGAGGACTTAAGAGAAGCTACTATGATATCTCTAATGGGGTTAGAGATCATAGGAAGCCTGGCTAAGGAAGGAAGTGGAGCAACCAAGCTGTGAGGTTGAGGGAAGGAACGGACCAGTGCAGTTGTCGGGTCAGAAGATCTGGAACTGGGTCCAGATGCCAAGGCTGCACCAAAAGATGGCGATGAAGGAATGGGAACCAAATTTGTCGAGGCCAGTAAGGGGCAATGAGAATCATTTTGGCTCTCAAGATGGTAGCTTTCTGGAGTACTTGTGGTATCAAAGGAAAGGGAGGAAAGGCATAAAGGAGTCCGCGGGGCCAATCTTGGGTAAGAGCGTCTCTGGGGGGATGGCCCGGAAGTGTGAAGAGAGAGAAGTCTGGGCATTTGCTGTTTTGAGGTGTAGCAAAAAGATCGCAGCATGGGCGGCCCCACTTCTGAAAAATCTTCTCCACTACGGATTGGTTGAGAGACCACTCGTGAGGCATTAATAGCTCTGCTCAATCTATCCGCTACTATGTTGGTTTTCCCGGGGATATGCGTTGCTACCAGAAACCGATGAGAGGAGATCGCCCATTGCCAAAGTCTGAGAGCTTCTCGACACAAGGGGTAGGACTTGGTTCCGCCCTGCTTGTTGATGTACCACACAACGGACATGTTGTCCGTGTGAACTGCAATAGTCCCTAAAGGGAGAAAGTCGTTGAGGGCTTGCAACGTTAAAAGCACTGCTCTCATCTCTAGGACATTTATGTGCAGGTGGTATTCGAACGGTTGCCACGTGCCATGAACCATCCTGCCCTGATAATGACACCCCCCCCCGATCAGGGAGGCATCCGAAGTGACCGTGGCTACCGGGGCCGGGGGAACAAATGGTCTGCCCTGATGGACTAGAGGAGAGGAAGTCCACCAGGATAGATGGTTCTTGCAGGTTTGTGTCACCAGGATCTTGTGACGCATGGGAAGCTGCTGGAAGGACCATTGGGTAAATAACATCCATTGTAGGAGACTCATGTAAAAACGGGCCAGAGGAAGAAGTGTGATGGCAGCTGCCATGAGGCCCAACACTTTCAGGACCAACCTGGCTTGTACCCTTTTGCTGGATAGGATGATCCGAACGTGGTTTTGGATATCTAGGATTCTCTGACTTGTTAGGTTTGCTGACATCCGAGTAGTGTCTATATTTGCGCCTATAAAGGTAATAGATTGGCAGGGTGATAAGGAAGACTTTTCGAAGTTGACTGAAATTCCTAACTGACCGCAGAGACGTAGAGTGTAATCTCTGGCTTGGAGAAGTTGATGCCTGGTGGTGGCTGAGAGGAGCCAGTCGTCGAGATACAGAAACACCTGGAATACTTGACGTCTCAGGAGAGCCGTGACCCACTGCCATGCATTTGGTGAACACTCTGGGGGCTGTAGTGAGACCAAAGGGCAGGGCTCTGAATTGAAAATGACTGGTCCCCAGCCGAAAGCGGAGAAAACTTCTGGAGCGTCTGGATTTTTATGTGATAGTACGCATCCTGAAGGTCTATGGAGCACATCCAGTTGTCTTTGCCCAGAAAAGGCAAAATCGATTGAAGTGTGACCATCCGAAATCTTGTCTTTTTGACAGACTTGTTGAGCCTGCTGAGGTCTAATATTGGTCTCCAGTCTCCCGTCTTTTTGGGGACCAAAAAGAACCTTGAGTAGATTCCGGACCCTAAAATGATCTGTTGGTACTGGCTGGATGGCCCTTTTTTTTAGAAGCTTTGAAACCTCTAGTTTTGCAATTTCCCTTAGACCGGGTGGAACGTCTGGAAGGAACCTTTTGAGGGAAGGGGCTTTCCTCGAAAGGAATCTTGTAACCCTCGGATATGATCGACTGTACCCATTTGTCTTGAGAGAGGGAAAACCAGGCTTCTGGGTACAGCGACAATCTCACCCCCCGACTGCCTCCAAGGGTGGACAGTCGGGCAACATCTCAGGGATGCTGGAAGGGCTTGTCAGAGAGAGGCTCTCTGCTGCCCTGGTTCTGCGGAACACCTCTGCCCCTAGGGCGGCGTCTATTGTTATTACCCCCTCTGCCTCTGGGGGTAAATTGACCACGTGCGTCAGGTGTGACTCCCTGAGATTTTCGGAACCACATTTCCCTCCCTTCTGACCTTTGGGGTAAGGTCTAGAAGGGGTGGAGAAACGGACTCCTATGGCAGAAAGAGTCTTGCCGTCTTGCTCGCACCTGGTCAAAGTGTCCTTCACTTGAGGGCCAAACAATGTTGTCCCATCAAAGGGAGAGTTTGTGAAGGACGCCTTAAAGGGGTCTGCAAAATTACAGAGCCGCATCCAGGACTGACGTCTGAGAGCCACTCCTGTGCCTGGAGCTCTACTCGCCCCATCGGCTGCATAAGAAATGAGCCGCATGGAGGACTTGGTTATGGAATTAAGGATTCCCAGCTGAGAGGCAATCTTTTCTTGAGCCCCTGCCGCTGACTGATCCTGTACTACTTCACCCAATTCTTTGAGGATGTCTCTCTGAAGTCTGGTGAAGTGACATAAATAATTCAGCGAACGCATAGCAAAGGTCACTGAGGAAAACAACCACTTGCCATACCTGTCCATGGACCTAGATTCTTTGTTAGGAGGATGGACTGGCACGGAAGGATCTGCAAGTTCCTTTTTGGTGGCGGCCGCCACCACCATGGCATCAACCGGGACACCCTTAGTAAGAAACTGCTTTTCAGCGGGGGCCGTAATAAACTTTGAAGGTCTCCTGGGGACTGGTTCCACCGAATCAGGAGATGCCCACGCCTTTCGAGCTATGACTTCCATGAGGGGGTCGAAAGGCGGAGACACCCAGGAGGTGGAGGGTCGAGATCCAAAAGCCTCCCGGTATACCGATTCATCCTCGGAGGGATTAATGGAGGGCCAGTTCCCCCTCTGTTTCAGGAGTTCAAGGATGTCTGAAAAGGAGACATCCTCATAGGGAGATCTTGGGGACCCCTCCGACTCATTTAAATCGGTATCTAATGTTGTAGACACAGGGGAGTCTAAGTGCTTCCTCTTGCAGGTCCTCTTACGCGGGGGTTCACCTGAAGGATCAGGAGAAACCTCGGAAGAGGAAGTTCTTCCCAATGGGGAGACCTGGGGCAATGGATCTCTGGGTCCGGGAGCAAGAGAGCGGGAAGAGGCATCTACAGGCACCATAGAGGGAGGAGCTAAAGGAACCGACTGCTGACTAAGCTCCGGGGCTAGCACACTCCTCATCACCTCGAAGGCTCCCCTCCCAGGGAGGACCGAGAGATCCCGCTCCGAAGAAACAGGGATCCCTGGTCCCACCGAAAAGGAAGGCTCCGAAGCAGATGTCGGGGCCAAGCTCACCAAGGCCGAAGCTCCGAGAGGGAGAACGGGGTCGGACAAGGGTCCGATGCCACTCACCCCCTCGGAGCCGACCAGGGAAGCCCGACGCCCGGAACCCTCCAAGGAAGGTCGCAAGGAGGAGATAGGAGTCGAGGACGACGGAGCAGAAAGGTGTGGTATCGGCTCCGAAGCAGCAACAGTCACGGTAGCAATAATCTCCGGCTCCGAACTCTGCAGGAGAGTCGAAGGAGGAATTTCAGGAGGGTGTAGAATAGCGGTCGTCTGTTGAGACGGGCTATGGAGCATCTGGGCTAGTGCCTGTGATTTTAAAAGCCTACTCACCACTCTCTCTAAGTCATGGTCTGAGAGACTGGAAGACCTCGATGATCGGCTCCGATGGCTCCGCTCCGAAAGCAAGGGGGAGGCTGGAGCCGAGTGTAGATTCCAATGAAGGAGATATAGACCTCTTTTTCGGAGCCATGGGAGCCGAAGAACGTTCGGCTCCAGGCGGAGCCGACAACTTGTCGGCTCCGAGCGGAGACAAAGATATCTCAGCTCCAGCCGGAGCAGAGACATGCTTCGATGCTAGGGTGTCGGCTCCAGCCGGAGCAGACACAGGTGCCGAAGCCAGGGTATCGGCGCCGAACGGCGCCAGTACTGAAGCTTCCAACAAGGAAGGATAGGCTCCGGACGGAGCCGATGTCGACTCCGGGGGAGTCGGAACCAAGACTACAGACTTTGACACCGAAGTCTGGGTCTTGGGAGGCTTAGAGGGATTCCAGGAACAGACCTTAGCCGGGGAGCTCTCAGGCTTAAGAAGACCCCTGAGGATCAACTTATTTCTACGTTCCTGCAGGACTCTCTGGCTGAAAGAATGACAGATAGCACAGGAGTCCTGCAGGTGTAGGGGTCCCAGGCAATAAATACAAGAAGTGTGACCGTCTGTCAGAGACATCTTCTGACAGCACGAGTCACACTTCTTGAAACCTGAGACCCTAGTATCTTTGGACATGTCTGAATCCCAATACACACACACACACACACACACACACACACACACACACACACACACACACACACACACACCAATCAGACCAAAAAGACACTAATAATTAAAAATTAGAATAGTGAGACACAACACCCACACACACCTAAGGAAAATCCTGACAGGAACTGTGAGGGTGGGTAAGGCCTAAGGCCCAAACACAGAAAACTATGAATAAGGGAACTAAAGGGAAATGGGTATGGAGCTAAATGAGTAAAGTTCACTAAAAAACTATAAAGAATAAAATATATGGGTATTGGGATACCTAATTCTTTCACAAATAGCAATGAAAAATCACTTACCAGGAGCTGGTAAAAAGGATGACCTCATTAGCAAAGCGACAAACGAGATCTGGGTAATTACCGCCTTGCATCATGGGATATGGGGTTGCCTCGAGCTGGTAAAAGTGACTCTCGAGCTTAGCAAGTGCCGAGTCGGAGCCGAGGATCGGCTCTGAACCCATCCAGCAAGAATGAAGGCGAGATTGACAACTTAACATAGAGCTAGTTTCCCCCCCAAGGGAGCTGCCAAGAGGGTTTTGCTTGGTAGTCTGAGGGGTAAGTCATTGTGTTTGTTTTCTGGTAGTTTGAGACACATCTTCTCCTCCATTTTGGGTTGTGGCACTCCATTGTCGAGGCTGGTAAGGGCCTGGTGGCTGGCCTCTGCCTCTTGGGCGCCTGTATCTGCCCCCTCTGTGGTCTGGCAGAAGCTGGAAAGGACCAGTTTTTGGTTTCCCAATTTCTGCTGAAACGAGGAGGTTGAACCTGTAAAAAAACCCTTGACCGTCTGCATAGATTTTGCCTTATCCTCCATTTTCTTAAAAACTACTTCTGCTTTTACATCAAATAAAACATCCTGCTGTAAGGGTGCATCCAATAACTTTGCTTTAACATGATCAGGTAAAGTTTGTTCTTTTAACCAAGCACACCTACGTATGACAGACCCTGTCACTGCTGCTCTACAAGAAGCTTCCAATGAATCAAATACACATTGTAAAGTATGTTTTCCCACTTCTTCAGCTGAATGCAACAAATCTTGCATTTCCTTGTCATCTGGCTGGTCTGTATGTGCAAGCATTTTTTGTTTTAATCGAGACATCAGATATTGTTGATATTTCAGCATGTGAAAGTGACAATTCAAGGCCCTCATAGCTAGAGTAGCTGAGGTACATACTTTCTTTCCCCATCTGTCTAGTGCTCTGGAATCCCTTTCAGAGGGCACAGGATTTTTAGCCGTAGAGGCTTTAACCCCTTTGGGACCCTGGGAAATGGTTTCTGGGTCAGCAACAGGGCTTTTATACAGGAATTTATGTGAGTCAGGGACTCTGCAGTATCTGTCTGGTTTGGCTGGTGCTGGAGGTAGTGAATCTGGGTTAAGGCTAGATTCTGAATAAACATCAACCACAATATCTAACACAGATGGAATTGCAAGTGGTCTGTGCTAGGGTAGTAAAAGGAACTATCTGAGCCTTTTCTTAGAATCAGAGAAATCCTGGCCTTCCTAGTGGAAATGTTCCCTCATAGTATGTAAGGTTTCCCCAAAAGAGAAGTCTTCTGGGGGAGATACAGAAGGGATAGACTCTACAGAATCAGAATCTTCATAAGGGGGAAAGGAATATTCCTGGTCCTCAGAAGAGTCTGAGGAAACTGAAACCTGGTCAGAGGAAGCGTAGTCCTCCTCCTGCCTTGGCCTTTTATCAGGAGGGGGATGGTAACCCTTGATTAGGGTAATTAAGTCTTCAGCCATCTTAAGCATCTGTTTCCTAGGCATGGGGCCTTGTACTGGAGACTGCTGTACAGTCTTCTTTGTTTTTAAAGGAGTTTTCAGTTTTGCATAGGATTTAATAGTGAGTGTAGTCAGTCTGAAGACACCTTCAGCAACTGAAAGCGTTTCAACTGCACCAGAGTCTCCTTCAGGTATGGAGTCGGAAGGGCCTAAAGGTAAAGGTTGTGGAGGCCTAGTCTCCGCTTGTGAATCGGATGTCGCCTGGGGTTCTAAATCAGCGGTCGTCAGGGACTGCAGAGGCGCCTCACTGAAAACCGGAGAACTGGCGAATGGCCTAGCAGAGTCCTCGGAATCCGGTTCGGATTTCAGCTGCCTGTCCTTATCTTTGCGTTTTTAATGCATTCCGCTCGTCGGTTGCTCCGACAGCATGGTATAATTAAATTTCCTACCAAAACAATGTCAGGCGAAATCAAACCGACGTTTAATAGTTTGTTTATTAAACCTAGCACAAAACCGACAACCTATGACTTTGTGGTCTGGGCCTAGGCAAGGAATACAATAAGAATGAAAGTCCTTATGAGGTATTTGCTTCCCACAAGAAATGCAATTGTTAACTTTTTCTGACATCGGACTGAGGCAAGAAAAGGTTCCCCAATGGGGTACTTAGCTTTATGAATACTTTGGTCTGAAATTAGATTCGAAAAA